>NC_031678.1:1133766-1433766 GCF_000149555.1 Fusarium verticillioides 7600 | reverse complement strand
ACACTATTTAGGCTGAGCGTGCTCTTGACTGGATGCTCCTCCGTGTCAACGATGAGTCTAAGAAGCCATTTGGTAAACTTCTCCGCGAACACGGTGTCATCCTCGAATGGATTGCCAAGTCCCGTATCGAAATCGATGCCGCACGCCTAATCGTTCTCAATGCCGCCATCAAGATGGACGACCTAGGTCCCAAGAAGGCCCTCAAGGAGATCGCAGAAGCCAAGGTCCTCATTCCCCAGACCGCTCTCAACGTCATCGACCGTGCGGTTCAGGCTTACGGAGGTGCTGGTGTTTCCCAGGATACACCCCTGGCATACATGTGGGCAGGTATCCGAACACTGCGTCTTGCCGACGGACCTGATGAGGTGCATCTGCAGCAGCTGGGTAAAAATGAGAACAAACGCAGTGCTGAGGCGACAGCGACCATTAAGAGACAGAGGGCTAAGACTGAGGAGTTGTTGAAGCAATACGGTGTTGAGAGGCTTCAGCCTGGTGCCAGAATAAAGCACAATGCTAAGCTTTAGTGTTTTGTTGTCACAGCGAAGAGTGGCGTGGTAGAGTATTGTTGGTTGTTTGTTTGATAATGGCCAAAGGGCGGCCGCATAACTAAGTCAGTTGAATATCTAAATTATTATATTATTAAACTCGATATATATATAACAAGCTATTTGTTGAATACGGCATAGCTATTCCTCAGCTGTTTGTAGACGATGAACTCTTGATAAGGATCACCAGTCTGTCTACTTGCCGTTGGTGTCTGCAGCAGGGAATCTAGAGCTCCTTGGGGCCATTATTGGCATTGATTTCATCCACGACACCAATATTAAGGGCATAATTCACACATCCCCGGGGAATCCTCTGTCAATAGTGACATTTGATTATGCTTGTAGTCTCAAGCGTGATATGCCATATTGCACTTCCATTATACCTTGAACAACGGGGTATAGTTGAAGAGAAGTTTCAAAGGTCCCGGTGTCCTTGAGTTTCATTGGCTGTCCTAGAACTATCATGCAACGTCTCTTTTCTTAATGAGTCAACATCTAATCCCTGAGGGCTTTTTCTCATACATGTAAGTCATGCCATTCGATTACCCCAGTGATGGTGCGTTGTTCACGACAAGCAAGCGTAAAACACAGGCCTCAGCGTGCCATTTCTCACAGTGGAGTCCCCTGTAGCCGACCATTCCAGGCCTCTATCGCCCGCTAAGACACGGAAATAATCAACGTCATAGGGTCCCTGCTGCCCAAAATCCTTGCATTTTTCTTTAATTGCCCGTTGCCCCGTCAACAAGGGGCACCGTTTACTTTGCCTGCTAATTTTCTACTACTTGTGCAAGGACTGTACCTATTTCATACAAGGGCATTCTATCTTTTCATTAAAGAAACCCAACATCCATCCCAACTGTTTTTCTTCATACACAAACAAAGAACGTTATCACAGATCAACTTCTACACTCTCTACACTCGAGTATCACGCTCTCACACGAACGCCTCTACACTATCTTCTCACAACACTTTCATCATGTCAGCCAAGGTTCTCGCCGATAAGGACGTCAACGCTCCCATGACTGAGCAGCCAGTTACCAAAGACGTTAAGAGCATGGAGTACCATCGCCAGGTTCTCCAGTCCAAGATGGCTGAGGAAGAGACGTGAGTGACACTCAACAGCCTCAACTCAATGTCAAAGGTTAACCTTTAAGCAGTGCCAACAAGTACGTCTCGCCTTCAGACAACATCATGAGCCCTTGCTCTGCAAAGATCAATGCTCTACGAAACAAGCACGCCAGCAAGTTCGTCACTCTTCCTCTTCTTTTAACAGCAACGATGAACTAACATCTTCTTCAGGGCCAAGCCTAAGTCCTTGTTCGCCCAAGCGAGCGCTAAGAAACTCCAGGGCGACAATCCCTTGGGGGCAAAGCCAGCACCAGCCAAGGCCGGTTTCCAGCTGTAAGAGAGTCAGCAATACGTCTCTTCTTTCCGGGTAAAACATGTCCACATTTCATGGGCACGGCTTTTGCTTTTGTTGGCTATGGTCTACTAGTCATTGGTGTTTATTGATCCGCTGGAGGTCAGGATAACGGCGTTAGGGGTTCACTTGACATACACATACACACATTGTATTGGTGATACAGGTTATGGAAACTTTGGCTTGATATGATGCGATGACAGGGTTTGGCTTGCCTTTCTTTTCTGGTGGCCTTTTTATGTACAATTTTAACAATGAAACATGTTTTTCAGTTCTGAACTTGAACGGATGAAACTGAGTGTGATACTGATTTTTTGTTTTTGGCTTTAAGAAGCTTGCACAGGCAACTAAGCCTTCCAAGCACTGACGATATACACCACATCTTCATCCGCCACAGGGTGTGCTAGACCAACTCTTTGAGGAACATGTCTTGCGCTAGCACCCCATACCAGCGCATACTTGAACGTGTCCTTCAGAGTCCTGTGAATGCGGTCACAGACATCCTCGATTGTGCTGTTACTGCGCACAATCAACGCCTCACTAAAGTCTGGTTCAGCACCCTTGCGTTTGGTGTAAATACGGATCAGCTTGAGCTCATTCCAACATCTGTCCACAACATCCTGAATACCCAGGTCCAGCTCACAACTCATGACAACGGTATGATCCTCGCGTGCTAGCTTGTCCAGGAAATCAAGCGAGACACTGTCAATCTTGTTGTAGACGTACAGACACTTGATGTACTTTCGATGGTCTTTCATGATAACATCAATGAAGTCATCGACTGTAGCGTTCTCATCACGAACAAGAACCTCACAATTAAGAATCTTGTAGTCGCGCAGGATATTGTAGAGCATCTTCTCGTCCAGGTTCTTGGGAGGCGACTGGAATGTGATTTTCATGCCACCCGCTGTCTTGACCTTGAGGTAAATGTTGCTAAGGTCTCATATTAATAGCGATTCAAACTTGTCTCAGTTGAACTTACGGTGGTTCTCGGTTCAGGCGGATACCGACAGCTTCCAATTCAGCCTCAAGCAATGCTCTTTGTTCCGCTTTCTTGGTAGCGTCGAGAACCATTAGAATAAGGTCACTCGTCTTGGCGGCTGAGATAACTTGTCTTCCTCGACCCTTGCCTTCAGAAGCACCCTCGATAATACCAGGAAGATCGAGCAGCTGAATCTCAGCACCTCCATACTCGAGCACACCGGGAATGGCTGTCAAGGTTGTGAAAGCATAAGAAGCAACTTCTGACCGCGTCTTGGTGACTTTCGATAAGAACGTCGACTTTCCCACTGATGGGAAACCAACAAGAGCAATTCGCGCATCACCACTTTTGCTGACATCAAAACCAGAGCCACCACCACCACCAGCTCCAGGACCAGGCTCTAGAAGCTGTGCCCTTAGTCGAGCGAGTTTTCTACAATAATTAGTATAAATCTCTTTTAAGGCCACAGCCCTGTAGTCATGGCATGCCAAACCAACCCTTTTAATAGACCCAAATGATATTCTGGGTGCCGTCAATATTGCAACATTCAGAAATTATTTCTACGACAACATACCAGTCGCCTTGTTCTCTAAAAAGACATTAGTCATTATTCATGAAGTCTTGTGAAGTCCTTGGGATGATTTGATATTCCTCCAACTTGTCGCAACTTTAAATTCACCCAAGACCAACTGCTTTAGGTCTCGTCTTCGGGCAAACTGCACCAATTGTGTAACAAAGGGACAGAGTATGAGGTTTTCTAAGACCATAGATTTACTAACTTTGTGTCTTCTTCATCTCCTCCTCAATCCTGTTAATATGTCAGTGATGCCCCGCTACTGTTTTCAAGACTGAACTTACTCCTTGATCTTCTCCGTAATGTTCACCATATTTGCGGTACTCAGAAACGCTTTTGCGTCTCTAGACAAAGTTCAAAAAGGAAAAGACAATCAAGAGAAAGTATAAACCGAATATTAGGCGCCAGATCAAGATCTAAATCATGAGTGGGGGGTTATGAGGCCTGATGAAGTCGTGGCAGAATTCGAACGAACAAGCTCCACATGTGCGGGAGGTCAATCTCACCGCCTTCCCTTTCTGACACTTTATTTCTCCCCAGAAATGGATCTTTTTACAGCCTTGCATCATCAGCACAGGCTCGTCGCGTTGCCATCACAACACCTTCTCAGGATTCATCTTCCAGTTTCGATACAATGGCTGATACAGCAGAACAAATCGAAACGGCGCCGGTAGTCGAGCAAGAAGGGCAGGAAATGGCGGTAGCGACCACAAATACAGAGGTTGCAGCGCCAACTGGAAAGAAAGTCGTCAAGAAGATCATTCGCAAGAAGAAGCGACCTGCGCGCGCCCAAGTCGATCCCGATTTCGTCACATCAGAACCTCCTCCTCAGACCGGTACAATTTTCAACATTTGGTATAACAAGTGGTCTGGTGGTGATCGAGAAGACAAATACCTATCGAAGACCAAAGCGAAGGGTCGCTGCAATGTCGCGAAGGACAGCGGATATACCAAGGCCGACGGGATGCCTGGAAGCTACTTCTGTTTGCGCTTTGCGCGTGGCGTTTGTCCCAAAGGTCAAGACTGCGAATATCTACATAGGCTACCTGGACCCTACGATCACTTTAACCCTAATGTCGACTGCTTTGGACGCGACAAGTTTTCCGACTATCGAGACGACATGGGTGGTGTCGGAAGTTTTATGAGGCAAAACAGAACAGTGTATGTCGGAAGGATTCATGTCACAGACGATATCGAAGAGATTGTGGCGCGACACTTTGCAGAATGGGGCCCTGTAGAGCGCAGTAAGTTCCAGTTCCAATATCCTAATCGACTTGTTGCTCACAATTATAGTTCGTGTTCTCAACACCCGAGGTGTCGCATTTATCACATATGTCAACCAAGCCAATGCCGAATTTGCCAAAGAGGCCATGGCACATCAGTCTCTCGACCACGAGGAAGTGCTCAACGTTCGCTGGGCAACAGCCGATCCCAACCCCATGGCGCAAGCTCGAGAAGCGCGCAAAATCGAGGAGCAAGCCGCTGAGGCTATTCGAAGAGCCCTTCCTGCAGAATTCGTCGCTGAAATCGAAGGCCGAGATCCCGAAGCTAGAAAGCGACGGAAGATCGAAAGCAGCTATGGTCTTGAGGGATACGAAGCGCCCGATGAAATCCACTTTGCCCGAGGTACTCAGGCAGTAAACCCTCTGGGTCGAGAAGGGTTCGCAGTTGAACACCAGGAACGGCCAATGATTGAAAACGGAGAGTCAGGCGAACCACCGGCTCAGGTTGAGGAGCAACAACCTCAAACTCAACAAGAGACTGGTGGCATCTTCTCAGACAGCACCCTCGCAGCTCTTAACAAGGCCAAGGTCTCGGTGGCATCGAAACCGAAAGCAGCGGCTACAACAGGACCTTTGGTGGCATACGGAAGTGACAGCGATAGCGATGATGAATAGGGACAAGGCGTTTGATTGATATTTAGAAATGCATAGATATTTTGTATTACAATAATGATACCACAAACAGCATACGACATCAGCTGTTGAAAATTCTAGAATACAATGTCTCATGCCGTCCAATCCATAAATCCATTAGAGGCACGGTTTGCCCAGCCTCCTCAACGGGAGTATTCCACTCTCGATCGATCATGTCGTCGATCATCTTCTGTACTTGCTGCCCAGCCAATACCTTTTGCGCCTGATAGGGTCCAAAGACACTTGCTCTCACCGCAGCAGATATCAACGCCTTAACATGACTGAGCATAAAGACATATGCTGTCTGTCGCAAACCTAGTCCCACAAGCGCGCATATCGCACCAAACAGTGGCGCCAGATGCGCAGACACAAGAGGCACTTCCTTCTGACTTTCACGTCTCAATAACGCTGCAAATTCCCTCAATGGCTTCCCATCAACATCTGGACAGCTGGCACGGAACGACCGCTCCCATATTCCTAGCAGCGCACGACCCTGCGCGACGCTCGCACGTCGACCAACAGTACAAATGATAGCAGCATCGAGCTGATCATCCAACTGAGGAAGAGACTCCGGGTCGCGGTGCGCGGCTAGGACAAAGGGTAGCGTTGTCGCGGCGAACGATGAAAGAGATGAAGGAAGAAAGGAGGCAAACGACGCTGAGGCACGCGGTTCGTGAGCAAGATAAGACTCGAGACCACTGCTAAAGGCAAATGAGCCTAATGGAAGTGCCGAGTCTGAGAGAAGAAGTAGAAAATGAGTTGTCGAGGCTAAATGAGCTATGGGTCGTGAGTTATGGTCCTTATCTATAGGTTGAGATGAGTCTTACGCTCTGTAGCCATAGACAGGTGTGGCGAAGGCATGGCCTTGTTCAGACGCGCTTTAGCATCCTGAAGACGTTTTTCTAGCTGAAAAATCTCATCTTGAATAACATTAGCCGCATCTGGGGTCAGGATTTGTGAAGGCATCATGAGTTTAGGTATTTTTAGAGGTTAAGTTGAGCATCAAAATAGCTCGTTCAGAGATAAGGCCATCGAGGTTTAAAAAACTACTACTTATCAAAACCATGACAACCATCATCATGTAAATCCAACAATAAGAATCCCTTCAAGGAAAACCCCTTAAACTCCGCGCGAATGCCAATCCAACTCAGTCTTTTTGACTGAAAGACAAACAATTGTCAATAGTCAGGGTATTTCACCTCACTTACTCATATCACACCCAAGGTATCCATCGTATGTACATTATCATTCTCAAGGTCGAACATTCTCCTTATCATATGCCTTTCTTCCACGTGCTCGTTTCTTCTCCGCCATTCTTTGTTCAATTCTTGCAATCGCAGCAGCTCTACGCTCAGGCGGCAGCACGCTCTTTGGCGCGTTGGCCCATCGATGTGCTGTTGGGATCTGGGCCGCCTACACGTGCATACTGGTCGTGGAGTAAGTCGATTCTTTCTTCAGGTTTCTCGGCAGATGCAATGCGCTTCGAGCGAGCGATTGACTTGGCTAGCGCGGGCAGGTCAGGCGCGGCGATGTCTTCCAGGCCAGTTCGGCCGGGAGTCGCACCGCCGTTCTCAATCCGTTTGGTGATTTCTTCGCCCAGATATGCCCTATTTCTTGGTGATCGCGGAACAAATGGCTGCCATCTAGGCCGGCCAATGTCTGGCTTATCACCAAGACTTGACGATACTGGCTTTGACGTGCCGATATCCGATCTAGTAACCTTTGGCACAGCATCTTCGTGAAACTTTTGGCGTAATGAGGGAACGTTTGGGTCTGTGGCCTTGAGCTCCATGGTGTCATTTCCAAGCTCGGTCAAGTCAAAGCTTCGTCGTTCCATATTATGCCTTGGATTCTTAGGGTTGTCACCCACATCGATGTTTCTGGGCTTCGAGGTCTCGTCTGCCAGACGCCCCGCGTCTGTTTGAATATGCCAGCTCTTAGGCCGAGTTGCGTTGTCTTTCTGCTCAGAAGCATCATTGTCCCCAGCCTTGAGGATCCTGATTTCCTTCTTGAGTTCCGCAATCTTAGTGTGTGCCCGTTCCAAAACTCCATTTGTGTCCGCATTGTGGGCTTGAGTTTCATTGCGATAGGCTTCGAATTCTTGTTTTAGTTGTCGTAACTCCTCATCTTTCTTCTTGTTTTCTTCTCTTGCTTCACGAAGCTGGGCGCGCAATTCTTGTGCTCGTGAACCTTCGCGCACCGATACGACTTCGGGTTTTTCTTGTGTAGTCTTCGTCTCGCTCATTGCCTCGGCCTTGGTAGCACGCTTCTCCGCCGCTCTGAGCTGACTCTTCAGAGAAGATATCTGCTCACGAAGCTCGCCAACTTCCTTGACCTGCATTCGGGCTCGCCTCAGTTCGCGCTGTGTCTCGATAAGGGTTTTCTGCGTCCTGGGTGATGTCGCTTGTCGTCGCTTGCGGTCTTTGGGATCGGCATCAGTGTCGTCTTCCCGCTCTCGAAGGAACTCCTCAAGTTGGTCCTCAAGCTCTTGGACGCGTGTTCGATACTGCACAGCCAGGGCTGTCTGCTTCGTGAGTGTCGATAAAAGCTCGGAGCTGACTTCGTCTGATCTGTCGACTCGCTTCGAGGCTATCTTAGAAGCACCTTCGGCAATCTGCCTTTCCATCTCAATCACTTTCTGCTGTTCTTCCTTGAGCTTAACTGCGAGCTCAATTGCCTCGGCATCCTTTTGTTTGGCATATGATTTCGCCAGTTGCTTGTACTTGAGGAGCTTCTCCATTTCGGCCTTGGCGTCTTCGTGGTATTTCTCAAATTCCTCCTTCCAATATCTGCCCGACTGCGAGTGAGGCTCGTTAAGATCAACCGTAATGTCGTGTGTGCAGTAGTCCTCGTCATCAGCTTCTTCCCACTCATCTGAAGAGTTATCCTGGTCTTGCTGTGTTGTGTTCTTCTGATTTACCGATTTGGAAGCCTTTTCCAAAGCGTCATTTAGTCGTGTTCGTTGGCGCGTTTCTGGCTCCTTGCTGAGATTGTTATTCTTCTTGACGTCTTGTCCAAAAGATACGCGCTTTCGTCTCGTAGTCCCAGTACCTGGGGTCAGAAGAATCCCTTGTGGTCGAGGAGGGGTCCGAGACATTTGGGCTGTCTTGTCATTTCTATCTTTTGCTACAGCTCTTGTACTTTGGTTGGTAGGTCGTGCTGGAGTTCCAAACAATGCACTCTTGAATGCTCTAGCAGCGAAAACAGGCGCGGGGGTGTCGGGCTGGTCGATTTGGGTGGTGTCTAGTAAATGAAGTCAATGAATTTTATCTGTTATCATGTCTGCGTGCAGACATACCTCCATCATTGACCGGTTCTGGCGCGTTCTCGCCGCGTCTCAACATCCAACCCAACATCTTGCGGCACGTTGATTGTAAGCGCGAATGCGAATGTCAGGCGCCCGATTGAAGTGGGAAGTCCTTCGCATAAGCGATCATAAACGTTGAAATAACATTTATCCTCCTCGTCGGCCGTGTTATGTTGTTGGCCGTCTAATTGTGGCAGGATAGGATTGGATAAAATTGGTTCATGTCAATGTTGACTTTCGTTTTCAATGTTTACTTTCACTTGTCGCAGATCAAAGACGCCGAAGCCTGGCGCCCCTGTCCCACCAGGGCCTTCTACCCAATGAGAGCCACGCTAGTGCCAAAATAGAGGCTGGCCTTCCAGCTAATGCAAGATATCAGTCTCTCTGCAGCGACATTACAAGCTATCATGGCTTGGGACCATATTACCATGAATATGGGAAGCATTACTGAGATAATGATTAGACTTGAATCTCGGAGTCAGTTGTCCTTTTAATGAAGAGCCCCGTGTTCCCTATTTTCTTTAAGGCGATCTAAGATTGAAGTGATATCTAACCAGTCTGATGCATGACCTGGACTATAGTCCCAGGGAGCAAGAAAACATCAGACTCTAATATAAGATGTCAAAATAAAGTCAGCAAAGGTTATCCTTAACCTGGCAAAGATCTCAAGCTTGTACTAATTTACCTAAGTCTTTTTGTCATTTACGACCAAGATCCTAAGTTTTCTTTCCTCCCCTAGTGTAGAGACGCCTGTTGGCCCAGGCGGTAGCTCCAATGGACAGCCTCAGCGGACCCCTCATCAGCCCTGTGGCCGCCTGTAATTCGATGAAACGAAACCGCCTTTGTGTCGCCAATTGAGTTGGCAGCCACTGCCGAGAACTTAAGATGGAAACATGGATATTGAAGACCCTAAAAAGAATGGAGGGATTCGGGGATAAAAATATACATGGATTTCACCTAATTCTGTCTAATACTAGACCCCAAGCTAAGAGTAGCAAGTCTAAGCTTATGATGATATTTAGATAAGATAATCATAACCTTAGGATACCTGAAGTTGAGCATCTCCAGGTCGAGACGGGACGATTTCTACCTTAGGTAGGGGTGCGAGGAAAAGAGTGGCTCCTACCTCCCTAGTAGCTACTAACTACCCCGCTGTGCCAACGTCAGAAGGGGATTTCGTCTTCCTCCCCTACTTATCTTTCAACCCTACCTTGGATGTCCTTATAAAATCCGTAATACAACATCATTTACCATTTCAGTATTGCCATCATGGCCTCTTCCCTGTAGAAGTCGCAGCTTTGGCTGTGACTTCTTCCTCTTTGTGCAGACATGGCGGGGAAGCAATCTGGGGTATGGAACACTACGCCCTCGGGTCTTAAGAATCACAACAAAAATGAGTCAAGTTTCCCGGGCTTGCTAGCTGCACGCTCGGAGGCCAACAACAAAATCGAATATGAAGAGCTACAAAAGAACGAAGTATTAGCCCTTGAGGCCATTTACAGCGACGACTTCGTTATGCATACCGAAACTCAGAACGCCTGGAAGGTAACCTTTGAAGAACCCTTACTACCTTATCGAGACACATCACTTTGGCCAATTTTGAAGCTCACGCCCTATAATAGAAGCCAGAACCACATTTTGATATCCGGATAAAGGCATCATCCGATGAAGAGCTCGCCTGCACACTGTCCTTTGTCATGACTGCGACCTACCCGAAATCTCCTCCTATCATTACCATGAAGAACTACGACCTCAAGGAAGTCACGACGTTCAAGATCCAGAAATACCTAGAAACGAAGCCCAAGTTATTCGCACAGGATGCACAAGAAATGATCGATCAAATCGTGGAAGGAGTACGGGATATCCTTGAGGATGCTGCGCAAGCAAAGGCAAACGGGAAACATCTGCCTTCCCTCGAAGAAGAACGAGAGCGGCACGAAGCTTCCTTAGCGAAGTTGGCAGAGGAGGAAAAGGAAGGGGCGGCGCGCAAGAGAAGGGAAGAAAAACAGGAAGAAGAGCGTGCCATGGCCTTAACTCTCCAACAACACATTTATCAGAATAAACAACAGGCCATGGAGTCGAACCGCCGTCCCAGCAATACCCCCCAGCAATCTTCTACAAGTTCAGAGGCAGAAGAAATCATCGAGTTCGAGCAATTATGTAACGCTACGGATCAGTCAGGAAATACTCTCTTCTTCAAGTCCGTTACAAGCAAACGCCACCTTCGGCAGGGACCTGTATCCACCATCTACGAAGTCCGACCTTTGCTGAACAATGGGCTTGGCAACCTGCCTATGGCACTGAAACAGACTGTCATCCGTACCACAAATAAGGACCCCAAAAAGTTCAGCCTTCAGGTACAGAATCTCGAGTCTCGTCTTATGGATCTGAAGTCTGTCAAACAGTTTCACCATCCCCATCTCGTTCAGGTTTTGGGCTTCAAGGTTCAAGACTCCCCCATGGATCCAGCTATCGCGGACACGTGCACAATTAGTATCCTGTTGCCTTGGGCAGACTGGGGCTCTTTGCAGGAGTTATTGGAGCTTTCAACGCCTGGAATTGGCAAAGTACGCTCATGGACCCGAGATCTGCTAGATGCACTCCATTTTCTTCACGACAAGAAACTTGTTCACGGAGACATCCATTCGGGAAACATTCTCCTGTTCCGAGAGTCAAATGGACAAACCGTCCCCAAAATCTCCGATGCATGGTACCAGAGCGAAATTCACTCCATCTCCTCGAACAAGCCAGGACGCCTGCAGCAGAAGACTGGCAAATCTGCCTACTGGCTACCCCCCGAGATCGCTGGTCGATCGAATCCCGTGTATACATCCAAGACTGATATTTGGGATTTTGGTGTCGTGTTTGTCCAAATGATCTTTGGCTTTAACGTGCAACAAACGTTCACATCACCCAAGATTCTAATGGAATCGTTTGCCTTGTCCCTTCCTCTAAAGGAATTACTCAGCAAATTCTTTAAGGAAGACGAGCAGGAACGCCCTCGAGCTTATGTGTTTGGACCCAGCGAGTTCCTAGCCACAGACGCTCGAATTCTCTTGGAGAATTCTCCCGCAGCCCCATCCACGAACCCCTCGGTGTTGCCACCAGACTTTGGAGAAAGAGATTTACTTAATTTGACTGCTCGTCAACGTTCTTCTCGTTCGCGGTACGAAGATGACTTCATAGAGGAGGCCAAGCTCGGAAAAGGTGGTTTCGGGGAGGTAGTCAAGGCAAGGATGAAGCTAGACGGCCAGGTTTATGCCATCAAGAAGATTAAAACACGTTCGGAAACCAACCTGGACGAGCTTATCAAGGAGGTCCAACTTTTGTCACGACTCAACCACCCTGCGGTTGTACGATACAACAACACGTGGGTCGAACGCCTTCCTGGTCACTCCGATACCGAAGACTGCACATCTACTAGCGACCCTTCTGAAGAGGACTCTGAGGGAAACCTGTCTGCGGACATTGAATTTGAGTCTACTAACAATACTGGAGGTCTTGATTTCATGTCATCCAATGCCAACGTCGTTTATGGAGATGACGACTCCGATGGCTCTGAAGATGACGAGACAGAAGAGGAGGCAGGATCTGAGGATGGTATGTTTGATCACAACGAGTTATCTTCCGTTGATGGAGGCACAAACGCCAGGGTATCGCGACTTGCTCGGTCTCGGCGTTCAATCATAACGACGCTGTACATAGCTATGGAGTACTGCGAGAAACGAGTAAGTAACACAGTCTGGTAACATCTCCTACACGCAGTTGCTCACGATTGCCAGACCCTCAGAGATATCATCGCAAGAGATCTTTACAAGGATACTCTAGCAATTTGGCACCTTTTTTCTCAGATTGTGGAAGGTCTAGCCCACATTCATGGGCTTGGCATCGTTCACCGTGATTTGAAACCGGAAAATATCTTCATTACTAGCAGTCCCGACCGTATTGGTAATGTGAAGATCGGCGATTTCGGACTCGCTATACGTGGACAGTTCTCCGTGGAGAGAGCCAACGAAAACGGTATGGAGCCAGACGACATGACCAGAAGCATTGGCACTGCCTACTATTCCGCGCCCGAAATTAGATCAACTGTACACGGTATATATAACACCAAAGTTGACGTAAGTGGATTGACTCTGGCCATGCTACCCTGAACTAACAAGTACAGATGTATTCTCTGGGTATCATTTTCTTCGAGATGTGCTATCACCCTATGCTGGGCATGGAAAAGGACACTGTTCTCGGACAACTTAGGCAGCCGAAACCAGTTTTACCATTGGACTTCAAGCCTAGTGACAACTCTCAGACGAACGTTGTATTGTCTTTGGTCAACCACAATCCCAACGAAAGGCCTTCGAGCACCAACCTCCTTGAGGATAAAGAGTTACCTATTCAGCTTGAGACTCGGAAAGGCAAACGGGCTCTTACTATGCTTACAAATCCTCGCTCATCGCACTACCACGAAGTCATCTCGAGGCTGTTCTCAGTGCCTATGGAACCCATTAAGGATTTTGCCTGGGACATGTCTGTGAAGACGCTGAGCCCACAGGAGTTGCACAAACAAGGATTGGTTAAACAAGAACTTATCTCGATATTCCGTCTCCATGGTGCTTTGGAAACACCACAAAGCAGCATACATCCCCGATCTCCGCACTATGGAGACAACGCTTTCCAGCTGCTGGATTCTAAGGGCAACCTACTCCAGCTGCCTTATGATCTAACACTTGGAAAGGCAAGGATGATGGCTAAGCGCTCTAATGATCCAATCGCTGAACGAACTTATACATTTGGCAACGTTTTCCGGGACAAGAACGATGGAGGCCACCCACTAATGATTGGAGAAGCTGATTTTGATATTTTCACCACCCAAACGTCAGACCTGTCTTTCGATGATGCAGAGGTTCTCAAAGTGATGGATGAAATCGTCCACGCATTCCCTTCCTTGTCCACAACTCCTATGTGTTTCCATCTGGGACACTCGGATCTTTTACAACTCATCTTCGATTATTGTGGAGTTCAACCTAGTAGTCGACCTGCTGCGGCAGATGTCCTGAGCAAGCTGAACGTTCGTGGCCACAACTGGCAGAAGATTAAGGCTGAGCTGCGGTCACAGTCCGTCAACGTTTTCTCTATGAGTGTTTCTGATCTACAAAAGTTCGACTTCAGAGGTAAGTGAGCTAGGGGGAAATAAAATACGACCCCTCGATAGGTGGAACGCCAGCGAATTTTGGTGCATTAGGGGTCGTTTATTTCCCGTCTCCCGCCTCCCCCCCTTCCCCCTCCCGGAGGGTGAGGTAAGGGACACATATGAAGATTCAGAGCTAACAGCGAATAGACACTCCGAACAAGACATTCTCCAGGTTGAAGACCCTTTTTGAGGGCAGCGATATGTACCAACGAGCTTCTCCCACGATCGCGCATCTGAAGGAAGTGATTGAGTATTGCAAGCGCCTGGGCGTGGGAACAAAGATCTATATCAATCCGTTGAACAGCTTCAGAGAAAGCTTTTACAAAGGCGGCATCCTCATTTCATGCCTCTACGACACGAAGGCCAAGGAGGTTTTTGCTGCTGGCGGAAGGTATGATCAACTTATCAAAGAATGCCGACCTAGTGTTGGTGGCCAAATCGGGAATAAACATGCTGTTGGAATCAGTTTGGCATGGGAGCGATTGGCAAAAATTCCCAAAGCCGGTGGGCGATCATTCTTGAAGAAACCCGAGGACGAATCAAGCGGAATTTTCAACTCTCGACGAGTAAGTCATTCACATAACCATACGCGCAACACTTACTTACTGATATGATAGTGTGATTGTTTGGTAGCTAGCTTCGATGCCGCTGTGTTGAGATCTTCGGGTGCTGAAATGCTTCAGACACTCTGGGCAAACAATATCAGCGCTGAGCTGGCCGATAATGCAGGATCACTGGAAGACTTGCTATCGAAACACGACGAAGAGGAATATTCTTGGCTCATCATCATCAAACAGGATGCAATGCTGAAGATCAAGAGCTTGGGAAGAAAGGACGTGCCTGATACGGATATTCCAACAACACAACTACTTTCTTGGCTTCGGAACGAATTTCGAGACCGCGATTCAAGAACAGTGGTGAAACTTCGCGGCAACAGCTCTGCAGATACCAATGGCCCGGGCGAGAAGGAAGAGCAAGAGGTTCGTGTGTTGGTGGCACAAACACGGAGCAAAAAGTTCAACCGTAGAACGGTTGTGGAGCAAGCTCAAAGCACTGCAAGCAGCTTGGTACAGTCTTTCCTTGATGGCCCTATCTTGGCCATCGAGACAACGGATCAGGTCATGGATCTAATCCGCGGGACCTGCCTCTCAGAGGTTGATGGCTGGCGACAAGTCGAGCAGTCGGTGACGAATACGGAAAGGAAATACATCCGGGAGATCCATGACGAGCTGGATAACCTGCGATTCAAGTATCAGAAGAAGGGCGGCGGTGACGGGTCGCGGCACGCATTCGTGTACAATTTTCGGTCAGGCAACTGCGTGTATTATGACTTAGGAGCTTAGGGTACTTTTAGTGATAGGAATAATAAGATTACCTAAACTTAAATTCTAATAATATTTACAAAATTTCTCAAGTTTATGATAAGTTTATAGAATTTATACTAAAGTTAGGCTATATACATTAAAATCAAAAGTCTGAGGAATTCTTTAAAAATTCTAAAGATTATACTAAGTTGATTAAATTCATACTAAAGCCAGACCATGTGTAATATACTCGGTCTAGATTTGAGAAGCTCTTTAAAAGTTCTAAAGATTGTGATAAGTCTATAAAATTTATACTAGAGCCAGGCTATGTACTAAACTCGGTCTAAATTTGAGAAACTCATGATGATATTTGCACAATTTAGATAAGAGACCTAACGGACATACTCATCATTATCATACCATGAGGTAGTTCAAGAGAGACACAACAAGAAACACAATTGGCCCTCCTAAATCCTGCATATTGCTTTGACAGGAATCTCACTTGAAACGTTGATGATACACTGCAGGAACAAAGTCTAAATGCCAATACCGAATCAGCCCAAACACGCATACAGTAGTAGTAACCCTAAAGCAACGGCTGGAGAATTTGTCGATCAGGTACAATCATTGTCATGGAAGGCAAAGAAGTGAAAATGGAGCACGTTCTGATTCCACAGCCATGGCAGGTAAGGTAAGGAAGGTGTGGGGTCAAGGGACCGACGTCAGTTTTTCCCGCCGAAAGGGAAAGGGAAAGGGAAAGGGAAAGGGCAGTTTATTAGGTAGGCACGAGACGAGGGGCAAACCAAGGCAGGAGCCAGGAGACTGGAACCAGAATCAGAAACAGAACCAGGTGGCAGGTGGCAGGTGCAAGTGGTCACCGGTCGGCTCAGAGTAGGTAGATTCTATGCTCCGGTCTCCGGATGGCGGCGGCAAGACCGAAGTGAATGACTCTCTACGCACTCTTAAGTATCCGTAAGGTCTTGATTGATTACCCAAGGTACAGAAGGTAATTGATTTTCCATGCCTTTTTCTCTTCCTTTACCTCAATATCTATTGCGTTTTGCATAAGAAGAAAAGGAAAAGACTACAAAAGGGTCATCACCCTTTTTTTTACTGCTTCTTCTTTTGACTTCCTTCTTTTCCGCATTCGTCATTACTGGGCGTCCCAAACCTCAAACACGTTTGCTATCAGGGTTGCCTCATTGTTAAGCGATAAGCCCAACAACCCCTTCAATAGGTAGGTAAACAACAAACAAACAAACTCCTCCCTCCCTCGTTGTCAACCCCAAAAAGAGGGCGATATCCAAACAAAACTTGCCAACAAAGCAAAGCAAAGCAACACGAAGGGAAGCGAAGCGCCTGCCGGCTTCTTCTAAATCCAAACACCACCTTGCTCAACTTTTACACGTCCAATCGCCGAAGCCGCCCCTCCTCGACCGCCCTTTCCGTCCAGCACAGCGCAGCGCAGCACAGGCAGTCAATAAACTCCCTTTTGCCGCTGGCGCTGGCGCTGGCCTGACTTATCAAGCCCGGCCCAACTCTTCTACACTTTCAACTCACAACAACCAACTACCTCACCTCCTCGGCAACTTTCGGTCTTTTCAAACACACGCTCGCTTGGAGGACTCTTGTCGTTGGACGGGCGAAGTAGCGCACACGCACCTAATTACCTTGGTTATCGATAGTCAGTCATCATGGCGCAAAAGAGACTCATGCAGGAGCTGCAACCCCTTCAGAAGGAGAAATGGGTCAACATCGAGGTATGTCCTTTGGTACACCATGGAGCAAACATCGTCTAACATGATCGTCTTCACTTCAAGACCGACGACTCAAACCTTCTGATCTGGAAGATCGGTCTCTGGGTCGTTAACCCCGATAGCGTCTGGCACGGAGCCTACCTCAGGGCCGAGATGAAGTTTCCAAACGATTATCCTTACCAACCACCCAGTTTCAAATTCCTCACCAAGAACATCTGTCACCCCAACGTCTACACCGACGGTAATCTCTGCATTTCCATCCTCCACAAGCCGGGCGAAGACGAGCAGTCAGGCGAGCTGGCCAGCGAGCGTTGGAATGTCCTTCACGGTGTCGAATCGGTCCTGCGATCCGTTCTACTCCTCCTTGACGATCCCGAAATCAACTCACCCGCAAACGTCGATGCTAGCGTCCTCTATCGCGACAACAAGACCGAGTACAACAAGCGAGCAAAGGACATCGTTGATAAGTCTCAGAAGGATATCCCGTCAGGGTCGAGGATGCCCACTCCCTCCGAGCTCGCACCTGCGCCACAAAAGCCCATTGATGATGATGCCGACTTCTGGAATATGACAGACGAGGAGGAAGACTTTGGCGGCAGTGATAGCGACGAGGACATGGAAGACTTTGATGATGACGACGAGGATGACGATGATGTCAGAGACCAGAAGTAGACTTCCCCCAAAGGCCATACATTTCTCAGCGTGGCCAGGACGAGCGATAGGTTGGCTACTTTCCAAGCCTCTTACTTTCTCCACCATTTCGCGTCATCCTCTTTCATCTACAGTACTATGGACATAGCGAGGTTATTTTATTCCATTTTAAGGCGTTCCAGATGCGCATACTCGGTATGGGACGAGCATTGCAAGCATCGAGCGATACGGACATTGAGTGAATGCAGGAAGACTGGTGGTCTCTGTTATATGCGTGTTGTTTACATGGAGCAAGGGTGTGTTTATCAGGCGTGCTTTCTATAGACAGAATATACAACTTATCAAGATTCGCTTGGTGCCATAGTGAGTAATACCTGTTGATCGTATTCCCTATCTTGTCCCACTCACTTGAAGAGAACGCCGGCAGTAGTACAAGATATCTCTAGTGCTGGTATTGATAAAGAACTCGCTCGACGGCATGCTCTACCGGGCCCTGACTAGGCTGCATGAGCAAAACCCAAAACTCCTTGCGCTCTAATGCTATTCTAATGGCCATGCTATGTAAGCCAGCCAACCCTTCGTCGAATGGCGCGCCGTCTTCGCCTGAGAACCAAAAATAAAAATAAAACAAAATAAAGAAGAATGTTACCCCTTACCAAGCAAACGTCGGCATTCGTGAACTCCCGTCTCTCCGAGCCACCTAATGTTTCTCATCTGGGATGTCTATGTCCATCAAATTGGGTGATTCCGCTCGCATTGATGGGTTCCTCGACAATGACATAAAAGGAGGCGGCCTAGCCTTCTCTTGCATCTCAGGACTTCGAGGCTCCTCCGCAGCAAAAGCAGTGTTGGTGTCTGAGTAGTCGGCTGTTACTGTGCTCGGTGTCATGGTAGCTGATGTGGGCTCTGTCGGAGCTGTTGAACCCTGAGTACGGCCTGTTAGTGAATCTGGGATGTGACCTTCCATAGCAGTGAAGCTATGGACGTAATCCGACATTTCAGTACCGACTCTTTCGTCGTCATCAGGGAGGAAAGGGTTGTCGAATCCGTTTCTATCATCGTCACTGCCGATCGAGGCACGATTGCTGTCCATCGAACCACTGCTATCAGACCGATGCTTTCTCTTAGAAGGCGAAAATGACGAATGAGGCGAGAGAGACGAGCTAGACTCAAAATTACCAGTCTGCTTGGACTCGCTGGCCGTGGATTCTTCCTTAGATAACTCTTGACGGAAAGCTTTATTTTCCATTTTGATAAATCGTTCCAATTGGGATGATAGATGGTCTTTGGGCGTTCCAAGGGCGTCTTCCGTTGCGTATATCAGCATTGGTTTCTTGGTATCGTTCCAGATATCGACCAATACTGCGTCGACAGTTGTTTTCTGCAATTGTGTTGGTAAGACTAATCTCCTTTGCTTCAATCAATATCATGTTCTCTTACCTCGGCTCTAACGGGCTCGTCTCCGGAATAAGGGGTATAAGCCAGCCTCCACCATTGATCTCTTGGTTTGGTCTCCTCGTCATTAAGATCTATCAGATCTGCTTCCTCCCGTTGGCAGACATATAAGACGGTAGGCGATGCAACTAGTCCGCGGAGGAGATACCTTTTGCAGGTCATGGGTTTCGGACGACTTGGTTTATCCGGTACTGTAAGAAGTTTCCCCAACGCTCGCTGTTTGGCTGTGATCTGTTCGAGTTCTACATCGAGGCCTAAAGCCATTTTAGCCACGGGCGTATAAGCCTTTCAAGGCCAAGACTTACCTTTCATCTTTGTCTCAAGGTCCACAAGTAAACTCTCCGAATAGTCCATCACATCTGTGACCTTTTGGGATTCCAGATACACGTTGTCGTCTACATCTGGAGGAGCAGTACGGTAGTCAGGGTACTTATCCGTATCGAACCCCGACTTCTCCAAAGTTTTGAATCGGAGGAAGTTTTCCAGATAACTCCTGTATCCGTCCCACTGATCGATCGCTTTTTTCAAAACTGTGTCCTTATCATCGGTTGCACCACCCCAAGTGTTCGCCAAGCTAAGAAGCTGGGCTTTCTTGTCCTGAAGACGTTTCATCTGTTCCTTTGTTTGGCACCACCCTTGCTGGATTCGACGTGCCTCCTCTTTCCGGCTAATGAGGTATTTTTCTGGGTAGAATTCCAAGGGAATTTCGAAAGAATCGCTTGGCCCATCACCAGTGGTATCTAACACCAAAATATCGCCCATCTCTTTGAAAAATGCCATCTTCGCCCCATCGTGTATTTTATCCAAACCCACGGTATCACTCCACATGACGTGATCAAGTGCCTCGTACAAAGTTTTGATGCAGTTGTACTCATGTTGGAAGTGCTCTATCTCGAGAAGGCCAAAGATTGCGACTTCTTCTTCAACATCTCCGTAGAATAGCGACACTCCAGCAACTTGCATCATTGGCTGGACAACATCAGTGTGTCTTTTGCCGAGCGCCTCATAGAATTGTTTCTCCACGCCCTGTGTGTCGGAGTCCGCCAAAATATCAGCCAGAACAGATATAGAGCCATAACCACGTTCGGTAGAGTCAAGAAACGCCATCAATCGGTGCACTTCGTCCTCAAATGCACTGCCGCTCTTGTGCAGATTGGGGTCTGAGCTGCCTTCTTCAGCCATTTTTGCCAAAACCTCCGGTGATAGAATGATCTGTCCTCGCCACCAGTCATTATTACAGCCGTATGTGGTAGCAGGCGATCCAATGCCGAGGAGTATGTTCCGCGCAAGAGGAATTTTATGCAGAATTGTGAGAAGCCCGCCGAGGCGATGTTCACCACCTTGCACACTGCTGATTACCAACATCGCGGGCGCGCCTGGAGCTCTCTTTCGCGTTGACGGTGTAAATTCATTTACGGTCCTCTCCCTCATAGGATCGGATGGGACAATGGCCCAATCGGCCGCCACATATGTTTCGCGGTTTGCAGGACCAAAGTGAGCACGCGGTGGCTCCGACGTTCCTATAATACCGGACTCGTGATGTGACACCGGTAGTCCAGCTTCTTGTGCTGACTCACGAATAGCTCGTTGCATGTCATCGTCCTCTTGGGCTTGGCTCTCGGGAACGCCTGTATGTACCCTGGTTAGCGCATATTCGTTGGGGTGACGAAGAGAGTTACCGGGCACATGTGCCGCAGTCCAGTCCACCATCGTACCCAAGGGAGATCGATTGTCTGATCGTGAAGGAGGTCTCGAAGGAGCGCCGTACGCGTGCGACTCTGACGGGGGAGTTACGCCTTGAATGACGTTGTGATCGGAAGACTCGACATGGAAGGCTAAGGGATCAGTTAACGTTCGGAGGGAAGCGCAATAGTTTACTGACAGATACCAGTCGTATTGTCGTTGCCGTCCCGATCTGCGGTGAACATAGAATCGTCCCAAAGCTGTTTATATTTTGCTCGAAACTGCAATACGATCAGCGTTTGCTGCGAATTGGCCTTGAGAATGTTCGTACGCTTTGTTCGTTTTCGTAGAATTGGCCGACAACATTCTCGGGTTCCCAGTTACTTTGCTGTCAAGTAGGTATGTCAGTGGCAAAGCTTACTCTGAGGGGTCTGCCCTGTGTTAACCTTCAGAGCTTGAAGAATCAGCTCACGATCGCCCATAGGGTCGAGACCCGTGAATTCGACCACACGATCTATTTTGCCCTGTTGTGAAGTCTCCATGGCTGGGGCTGAAAAATCAATCGTCTTCTGTGAGTTCCAACAAGCTCAGTCTATCGATCGGAGACTCCTCCCACCATGAAGGAGTGCCAAAGAGCTTATTTCGATAGGTGTTGCCGGATAAAGATAAGGATAGGATGAGTCAAACAATAGTCTTGACTGTTTCCTCTAGGCTGATGCTGGTATTGATGACTGTGTTTTTGACGAAACACGTTTGCCGGATGTTTGTTGTATTGAATAAATGACGATCTAAGCGATGAGCTTCCGCAGTGTACAAGTACAGTTGCGCTGGATTGCAGTGGAGGGGTACGTACTAAGAGAGATAAGATAAAGAATTTCTTGGCGTGGACTTACACGTGCCATCCTCCAACTTGGGCAATTCGAGGTAATCAACGTTAATAATAAGCAAGAGACTTGAGGTAGATGTCTAGTACGTTAGAACTGCTCTTATTCTTCCATATATAAAGCAATGACCAGCGGGATCGATCATTTAGATTTTCTTAATTATGACTGCTTTGACAATAGCCCCACGAAGCAAATGTGTCATGACCAACTCCATCGAACAATCACCCTTGAGCAACCTAATACTGTATCGTAGTCAAGCTTCAAGTATAGATGCTGAAGTAGCTACTGCCCAGATGTGACATATGGAACTACTAAGATGTAAAGTGACTATACAATTGAGCGGCTAAATTCTTCCCCTCGAGTTACCTCAAAGTCGTATAGCACTCGAACAATAATATAATATCTGGATGGCCAAGATCCCCTTAGAGGCATAGTGCGTGCTACACAGGAGACCCCAACACATAAATATCAGATCTTTACATATAACTACAAAATGCAATTAGCCAAAGAAGCTATTAACACATACTGGAACCGTTAGAGCATCTCAACCATGTGTGTTAAGTTCATAGGTTAGAAGGTTCTAGAAGCTTCGACCACGGACCAGGGTTGTCGGGAATAGCTGCAGCTTACAACGGGGAAACGCAATCCGCAAGTCACAGTAACAACCCTCGATTCACGACAGATCTGTGCAATGTCTCACAGGGTACCAAGATGGCAAAAACATCATAGCATGGGTACACAACCATACAAGCCATTCAGGCAACCCCATAACCAGGCTTTATCATACATAGTAGATCCGCTCGAGCTTTCAGCAACCATCTTAAGCTCCTAGTTGGGGCTCTCGAACTGGATTTCTGGCGTCTGGGGCGTCTTCTCCACCACGGCTAGGTATCGTCATAGGTCAATTATCCCTGTCAAGTAGTCAGGTATCGACAGATTGAGCCCGACACGAGGACGAGAGAGCATCACCCTTGATGGTGTAGTGTAGGTAGTTTCTTGGAATTGACTTTGGAGAACTTTGCAAAGAGAGTGTTCCTAGTGATTCCCTGCGTAGACAATACAGTCGAACAAAGAACGGACGACAGCAGCAGATGTACAGGTACTTCTCGTTATTCAAGAGATATCCATTCGATCGACCCGACGTCACCCCCACCCACCGTAGTAGACTGGAGGTCAGCCAGCCTCTATTCCATATCAAGTTCCTTTCACATTGCGGTGTCTTTTTCCCCCTACACTTTAGAAGCTTCCACAAGGTCCCATGCCCCAGTATTTCCCAGCAGTGACTGCTGGAGATTGTCATGGTAGCATGGCGTAGTGCTTTCTCGACCTTGACTCTGCAGCGTCACTGGACTGATCTTTTAATCCTCACCTGCGGATTCCCACTCCATCTTTTCCATGTAAACTCACTCTTGCACCAAAACATCCCCTCTCTTTAACCTCACTCACATCACATCACCTCATTCAACCTCTTCTCATCATACTGAAGCGCACTTTTGGTGTTTGTTTTTCACTGTTTCAACAGACGATCAACAATAAGCAATCCCTGACATTGCCACCCATTTCTTCTTGTTATTCTCTCTCTTTATCGAACCCATTTGGCTCGTCAAAATTTAACCATATCGCACACCTAAATCACCTTGAGAAACACAACTTTTAACACGCGCGATCATGGTCAAGGAGACAAAGCTCTACGACACCCTCAACGTCAAGCCTGAGGCAACTCAGGACGAGATCAAGAAGGGATACAAGTAAGTACACAATACCTATCTATACGGAGCGGCGGCGGCGGCGCAACACACAATACCATTTTCTCGTCAGGTTCTTGCCTTTGCAAGTGCACAAGTAAACCATGTTTTGTATTCGGCGAACTGACGAAAGAGATTATCTTCGCTGAATTAAGAACCGCTGCGCATTCCGTCTAGCATCATGATCTGGCCAACACCGCTAACCACACCACCTACAGGAAAGCAGCCTTGAAATGGCACCCAGACAAGAACAAGGATAGCCCCGATGCGGCTGAAAAGTTTAAAGAATGCTCACAAGCATACGAAATTCTTTCCGATCCCGAGAAACGAAAGATATATGATCAGTACGGCCTCGAATTCCTACTCCGCGGCGGTACCGCACAGCCCGAAGGTGGTGCCGGTGGAAATCCCTTCGCCGCTGGAGGCATGCCTGGCGGTTTCGAAGGCTTCAACTTCCAAGGTGGTATGCCCGGTGGAGGCGGCACCCGAACCTTCCACTTCAATACCGGCAGCGGTGCTGGCGGTTTTGGCTTCAGCAACCCCGAAGATATCTTTGCCGAGTTCATGCGTAACGGATCTGCTGGCGGTATGCACGGTGGCGACGACGACGACATCGCTGGCATGTTTGGCGGATTTGGCGGTGCTGGTCCTCGAAGCCGCAGTTCACGCACGCGATCAGGCTTCGAGCCTCGACCTAGAGAAGCAACTCCTGAAGTTACCACAGTTGAGCGACCCCTACCCCTGACGCTTGAAGAGCTCTTCAACGGTGTGACCAAGAAGATGAAGATTAAGCGCAAGACTTACGATGAGACCGGAAAGAGAGTCCAGACCGACCAGATCCTTGAAGTCCCTATCAAACCAGGTCTGAAGAAGGGTTCCAAGATCAAGTTCAATGGAGTCGGCGATCAGGTAGAGGGAGGCCGCCAAGATCTTCACTTTATTGTCGAAGAGGTAAGCACAACCACGTCATAATTCTGTCTATGAAACGATAACTAACAAACCTACAGAAGGAACATCCTCTCTACAAGCGCGAGGATAACGATCTTGTCCATGTGGTAACCCTTGATCTCAAGGAGGCCTTGACCGGCTGGCGAAGGACAGTGACAACGATCGACGGCCGGCAGCTCAACCTCGAGAAGGGAGGCCCTACTCAGCCCAACAGCGAGGAACGGTATCCTGGCCTGGGTATGCCCATCTCTAAAAAGCCTGGCCAGCGAGGCGACTTCGTCATCAAGTACAAGATCAACTTCCCAGCAAGTTTGACGGCCGATCAGAAGCAGAAGCTCAGGGAGATTCTGTAAAGAGGCGCTGTTGTCGAACCTATTTGCAACTCTTGTCGCATACTAGACGTTCGCCTGGGGAAAGTTTTCAACCTCGGCAGCATCGGAACCCGGTTAGGAAGATTTGCAATACATTCAAATGGTGTTTTGGCGTTTGGGATTCTAATGAATAATGAAAAGTGTGCAAGTTCGATGGCACGAGCCTTAGTATGGAAGACCAGGCTTGGTTGCCCAGAGTACACAAGCGAAAGGAGAATGATAGGAAGTTGATTAGCACATGGTGTTTTTTGATATCCATTTGACGGCTGTTCTAATTTGGTGTCTTGAAAGAAACGATGTCATATATAGCTGTCTCCTAATAGTACGACAGATTCAAGATCGAAAGAGAGTGATTTGCTGAATTAAAACTATCCATATGAGGTAAAAACAGCTCATCTGGTATGTATGATCGCGATTTGGGAGGGTAAATACTTTTCGTATCGCTCAATATGGGATGTTTACAAATCCCGCAACTGGGAGAGGAAAGGAGCCGTATATGACGAGGGCGTTTGTTGGAGGTCCACCGCCGTCGAAGAGTGATACTGTTCACATGGATTATGCATGATGAAAGACGGACTATCGGTTCGAACTCTCCGAAGCCTGAAATACATACCTACCATATCTTGATACTCACTTGCTTACAGATGCTTATGCGAGGTCATCACTGTAGGTCGATCTAGTGCATACATATCTACTGAGCACAATCCATGATAATTAGAGGCTCAGAGAGCAAAGTCGCTGATGCGGGCCGGTTGACTGGAAGAAAACGGGACCCTCTTTTTAGTGTCATGTTCTAACAGGGATTCATAGTGCTTTGATGACGACACTGGGCGGTTCCTAGTCGGACCTTACCTTGGCTGAATGGAGGGGGAGGGGCATTTGATTCGATTTGATGTTGATGGGTTTGTTTTGTCTTGACTTCCACGTGTTGACGATCGACAGTTCTTTGAAGACAAGCCATTTTTTCTGTAGCATATAGACAAGTATTTTAGCAGCACAAATTAGCTCTTCTAGCTGTTCGGTTTGGTATATAAGTTGAAAGATGTCTAGTTGCTGTAGCTAACAAGTCATCTCGAGATAGCTGTTCACGAACGCGGGGTTTCTTGTTGAATCTTACCCATGAGGTGCAGATTGTATGCATATCAAACAACCTGTAGAGTTCGTTACAAGACAACCCGGGCAACCCCCGGCATCACGCAGTCACACTTGCATATTCCAATTACAGCATATTGCAGTTACAGGCAGTTCCCGTTACAGTTCGAATGTCCCTGCTCCGTTGAACCAAGGCACGTCCTCCATAAAACCTCCGTCCCCCCACAGTAGCTCCGTCACTGTCTTTTCTTCCTTCACCTCCATCTATTCCTTGCTCCACCTGATTTCCACAAGGTTCTTCTGTTCTCCTCTTCTTCTCTTCTTAATACGTCCAATCCCTCCTCTTGAGAACTTGTCTTTGCTTCTTCTCTAGAACTTTCTTCACCGCAATCCGCCAAAATGCCCGAGGTATGTTGCTCATGCAATCTCGATGTTATTCGCGCTTACACTGACAATTTCTAGATCACCACCCTTCTGTTCGACTGCGACAACACCCTCGTCCTCTCTGAGGAGCTTGCCTTCGAGGCTTGCGCTGGCCTCATTAACGAGATCTGCGAGGCTCGTCAAGTCGAGATGCGCTTCACTGGCGAGACCCTCATCAAGGAGTTCGTCGGTCAGAACTTCCGCGGCATGCTCACCACCCTCCAGAAGAACTACAACATCGAGATCTCACCTGAGGACATGGAGACCTATGTTCGAAAGGAGGAGGACGCCGTCATTGCCAAGCTCAAGGAATCTCTCCGACCTTGTGTTGGTGTTGATGAGCAGCTCGAGAAGCTTGCCGCTTCTGGCAAGTACACCATGTCCGTAGTTTCTTCCTCTGCCCTGCGCCGTGTCCGTGCCTCCATTGAGAAGGTCGGTCAGGACAAGTACTTCCAGGGCGATGTTGTCTTCTCTGCCGCTACAAGTCTCGAGAAGCCCACCAGCAAGCCTGATCCCGCTATCTATCTCCACGCCCTAGAGAAACTTGGCAAGAAGGCCGAGGAGGCCGTCGCTATTGAGGACAGCAAGAGCGGCACCCTTAGCGGCACTCGTGCCGGTATCAAGGTCATTGGTTATGTTGGTCCTTATGCTGAGGATAAGCAGCCCGAGATGGAGAAAACCTTGAGAGATGCTGGTGCTGTTGTCATCATGCGAGACTGGTCCGAGTTCCCTGCTGCTCTGCAGAAGATTGAGGCTGGTGAGGTCTAAGGAAACGAGCTTTGTTGTTGAAATTGCTTTGAGGAATACCCAAAATACATATCGGTCAAATAGCGAAAGAGATGGAGTAAATCATCTAACTAGATCAATTGAACTAATAAACTTTACAATCTTCTGCTCTGTTATGGTAACCAACCGCCATTTGAGGCAATGTTGAGACTGAGACATGGTGCAGCTTATGGTCTCGGATGCAAGGTCGTTGTCTCATGATGGATTTATAGATCCTAAATATAGAAATATATATTCTATATGAACTGCATCATTTTCGCCAGTCCATTAAAAAGCTATTGACACTCTGTAGAGTGGCCCGGCTGGGGTTGGCACCTGGATAAGCTGTCATGACGACACCCAATCTCGACTTTATGAAAGTCTTTGTAAATGATATGTCTTCTGTTGATTTTCTGATCTTACCGTCATCGTCAAATAGGTAGCATGATATCGCGAGGGCCACGCCCACTGATAGATCTCGCCCTGATTCGCATGCGACCACAATTCGTTGCTGATCAGGCTCTGTGGCCGAGGCAAGATATTTAGCAGCAAAGTCGCATATTTCAGGTAGAGAAGTGCGAAGGCTGCGACTAGCCTGCTTGTTCTTGCCAAGGCCGGCTTCCATGTAAGTCTTGGACTTTATCCAGTTATCCTTTGCTGTGGTGTCTTGAGTTACTGCAATTCGACATTCTGAGGGATTGGCGTGAAGTGGTAAAGGACAAACTGAAAGCTGGGGTGTCAGCTCTATCTGTGTTCCTTCGTCCTTCTTGCTAGAAGCATGGTCGCTGACTAGTCTGGAGATCAGATCTGGCAGTTCAGCCTCTGGCGTCTTGAGAAGCTCATCAATATTCTCCCAAAACAAAGGCGCGGTAAGATCATGCGCCCACATCTCAGTATCATCAGCCGCACCTTGTATGTATCCTCCCTCATCCATCTCGCTGCCTATAACTCGGCGACTAGCCGTGCAGCAGATGACAGGGCGGAAGTCATCAAATATGGAAGATGTGTCTTGGACAGAGGGAAGAGATGAGTCTGGGGTTACCCAGAATGGGCGGAGTGGTTTTGTCAGACATGTTGGAAGATTGAGATTGAGTGCCTTGAAGGAAGCAACGAATTCAGGGATGAGTGCACATATTTGGGAGTGTGTTGTTGCGGGGAGATGAGCTGGCAGATAGAGATTTGCTGAGGATGGGTTTGAGGGGAGAAGAGTGAGGTTGAGGACTGTGCACCAGATAGGAATTGTCGATGACAGGGCATCAGGCATCCCTATGTAAGTCAGTCGTCACTTTATCCGAGACTGTGGTTGTCATGGGACAGAACGTACTCTTTCCACGGCGAGTAGAGTCGACGACTATGATACTATCAACATGTTAGTTCTCAGCTAACATGAAGGTAACTAGGACTCTATACATACCCATCGTTATTCTCAATAAGCTCAACCAAATGCAAGTTCAACCGCCTGGTGCTAAACTTCCACGCCCTCTCATGGCCATCTGTACTCTTAAAATACGCACTTGCACCTTTACGCTCAGGCGGAATATACCAACTTCCACAACGTTCATTAGCCACAAGGGGTCGGGGGCTATATGCTTGAGACACCGCATCCACAAAGCCAGCGTCGGTTTGGATGCTAGTCAGACGGTTGTGGATTGTAAGTGTGGTGCGTTTGAAAGACGCCATGAGTTGGGACATGGAGAGTTGTTCATTTTGAGGGAGGATCAGATCGGAGAAGCGGGGTTCGGGCATGATGGCTATCCAGGGAGAAGATGTAGTTATATGAGGCTGGCTTGGAATTTCATGTAGTGAGAAGTATTGAAACGTCAAAACCGGCTTTGAAACGAGGGTATATAAGGTGTGTTGTTGAGTTTTTGGTGGAGCTTAAGAGTTTAAAGGGCAAAGGTGTTTTAGTGTCCACCCCGCATTAGACTCGGAGCATAACCATATTCACTTGAAGGAACCGGTAGATCACTTCTACAAGGTTGCAATAACACAAGACTTGATCATTACTTTTGGCCGTAACCCATCAGACATATCTACACGTAGCAAATGGCATTTATCATTCTCCTATTTCTTTCCTTTCCTTTCATCCATTACTCCAGCCTCCACTTGCCGTTCTCGACAACAATCTTGACCTCTCGGTTCTCATCGATACTTCTTCGGCCAGCCTCAAGGATAGCCGTTGTGGCGATAGTGTTCTTGAGAGTAGGGAGAGGCTTGGCGTCAAGGTCCTCAGGCTTGAGCTTTCCAGAGTTGACAGCTCTGCAACCATCGACAAACTTCTCAATGGAGATGTAACCATAACCAGTCTGGCCAGCGAAGTTGCCATCCTCATCAGGAGCATACTTCATGTAGAATGGGTTGTACCACATCAATTGACCGATAGAGTCATCTGCAACGTCGTAGCCACGCTTGGCCTGGTCGATGCGGATCTCACCGTTGGCAGCGAGGTAGTGGAAGTATTGGTTCGAGTGGACACCAGCCTTTTGAGGAGCGGTCCACGAGGCTGTGTAGACACCAACGGCTCGCTTGCTGGGCTCGCCGTTCTTGTTCCAGGTGACGAGAAGCGAGATGGTATCCTCGGTGATAGGGTCGCAGCCCAGATCAACAGCAACCCCCTTGGAAGAAGAGGCGTTGACGCTCACAGGCACATATCCGCGCTCCTGAACCATTGAGTCGCAGATATCGATGTGGTGACTGTTGAGGTAGTAGGAGATATCAGACTCCTTTCCAGCCCAGGCCTTGAAAGTCTCGAGCTGTGATTTGGGCTGAGACATATAACTGTAGAAGTAGTTGAAGTCGCCAAGCTTCTGAGCCTTTGCGCGAGCATCAGCGTAGGCAGGGTCGTAACGCTTGTGGTGCTCAACGTAAACGTAGACACCCTTCTTCTGAGCGAGATCAACCAGCTCCTGGTGCTCCTCGAGGACCTTGACAGCGGGCTTGGTGATCATGACATGGATGCCGCGCTCAATGGCGTACTTTGCGATGGGGAAATGGGTAGGGTCGGGGGTGAAGATTGTGATGGCATCACCAGGCTTGAGAGCGTCAATGGCGGTCTTGTAGGCGTCGGGGTCGACCTTGTCGTTTTCTGGGAATGAGTCGAACGAGGTGTCGAGGTTGTTGTAGACTTGTTGGATGTTCTTGTTGAGATGTTCGCCTGGGGTAAGTTAGTCATGAGCATGGCAACTGAGGTGTGTGCGGGAGATACTTACGAATGGCAGGGAACTTCTTGCCATTGACACCAACCATTCCCAGCTTGTTGACCTTTTCACGACGGCGCAGATCAAAGAGACTGAGACCAACAACGCCAACCTTCTTGTCTGAGCCAGAGGCACCGCCACCGACGAAACCGGTGGTGTACTCTCCAGTACCAATCTAGAAGGTTTCATATTAGCAAACTGGCATGAACCGAATTTGAGACTGTTGTTTTTGGATCAACTCACCATGAGAACATTGAGAGGCTCCATTGTGATGTTATGCTGAGGGGCAAGGTGGGGGATGGGCTGGAGCTATGATGGGAGCAAAAACAGAATATGAGGGTATATAAACGAGTCCCAAATTACGTATGAACGTACGCGAAAATCAAATGATACGCAAGAGGGTGTAGAGGCGAGGTCTAGAGTGCAATCATGAGAAGATGGACATGAAGGTTGAATACTGTTCTTATGAATGCTCGCTCATGTCTCCGGTAGCTTGGAACCAAAGCTGGGGGACAGTTCGGGGTTCTCTCCGGGCGTGATTGGAGGAAAAACGAGTCTCCGCGTCAAATTCCCCCAATATCAAGCTAGAGAGATGGATAGCTTTGGGAATATGGAGTCATGATGCCGGATAAATATTGTGTTGATGTGCTCATGTGAGTGTGGGGATGATACAGCTTCGCAGAAATCTGGGGGAGAAAGGGGCAGGGGAAGAGATGAGACTGAATCCTTGAGATAATGGTGCCATTGCTATGGATGTATCCAGTTGTGGTTGTTTCGGTGATCATGTTGGTGGTGTTTGTCTCGCATAGTTACTGTATGTAGCTAAACTAACATCCGGGGCGGGAAAATCCCCTCGTGCTATGACAGAAACCGTCAAAATTGGAGAGAATGAGTGATCTTCAGAGTAATTGACAGTGGTGATAGGTTATCATGACAGCAATTCTTAGAAGATATGGGCTAGTGAAGGACAGAATCATTTCCCATTCTGACTAGAGAGACATTTCTCACAGGAACCATAAATTCGATGGAGCGCCTAACTAGAAGCCAGGACCACCAGCCCCCAAACCCATGAGGATCATCACTATAAATCGCCATGGGTTGCGAGGTGTAGTGAGGGGTACAGAGCAAGAGGATTAGTGCTTTGTGCTTTGGAGGGGTCAATATTCCCCCACCCCCACGGCACTAGAATCCCCGGCTCATGACCGGAAGCAATGGTAATCATGGGTGATATGATTTGATGTTTACAGCAACAGAGTTTATTAGTTACAGCCTGTGAGTCTGTGAGACCGTTTCAGCGTCGTATATGAATTGTCGATAACATCAATTCTCGTCACAGAATCAAGTGCCGAAAGTCTATCAGAAGCTTCCTCGCATCCAGTTCCAAGTAAATTGATATATCAACCAACTCTAAAGTCTCGTGACTTTGACCCCTCACGTACATCAGTAGTAACACGGCATCAGGTGCCACGTTGGGGGTACCATCGCCAGAAATTCTCCGCCCACTCAGAGCCAGACTTTTGACTTTTACCCCATCAACACCAAACGTCAAATTCCTCACTTCGACGCTTTACGCTCACTGCCAAGTAAGTAACTAACTCGGACGTGTACACACTCAGTGGAAGTACAGTACAGACATGTACAAGCACAAGCACAGCCCGGTCACCTCCCGGTCAGTCTCGATAAACCCATGCACTTTGCCTCTCTTACACACCGTGACGCCGCAAAATACAAGCCTTGGTCAGCTCGGGGTCCAAGGCAAAAGGGTGACTCTCCACCTGGACCTACACGATGTACACTACTGTAGAACTCATATCCCGGCCGGCTAATCAACTTCAGCGCGGGATGTTGAACATGGATTTGCCAAGCGATCCAACGGTTTCCTTAGACCTTGAAGCCTCCGTCTCCTGTTCGTCCCGCCTAACCGGCTCCCCACGTCTGTTTCTAACCAGCATTGAGAGACTGGTGATGGAAGAAGGTGCATTAATAGATGTCAGTGCGAGACTTATGTTATTCTTGGTGGTGGTGGTGGTTCGCTCTGATCGGAAGTGCCGATCTCGCATCCTATCAAACAGATCACCCGGCAGCTGAAGAGGCAGGCAATCGGTCATATTGGCATCCTCTTGGCCTGTCCTGGTTATACTACCTGCAGATGGTTTTATCTGTCTATCTGTCCGTCGACTTTAGCCGCAGCGTGATATGGAATTGTGCTGCATCATCTCGTTCGGCGTACTCAATTTGCTTGGTGAGACCAGATTACGTGACGACGTATGACAGTCTCACAGCCTCAGACCCAACACATCACATCTGAGCTTTCTCTGCCGAATTTTGCGCAACTCTTACCATCGCAAATGGATATTTCGGTGGTCCTCTCTTCTCCAGACTCACATTGCATTACTCCAATTGGGGGGCGATCGAGCCAATACCCACACGGTCCTTTGAGCACTTGACTTCCCGAGGCGAATCCACCCCCAAACTGGTTACTGTTACCGCGAGGTACGGTTACGGATACAGTAGCGTAGCGAAGGTACCGAAAATGGGTTTGTCGGTTCCATTCGACATGATGTCTTGAGGTTTATACGCTACCGTATAGTAAGGTATGCTAGCTATAAAGTCCCTCTCCGTTTCTTTTAAACCCCGGCTTGTCCTGTTCTGTCCCGTTCTTGTTCGTTGCTGTCTGTCTTTTACTCTTCATCCATCTACTGTCGTCTTTCATAGTCTTAAGACACTCCACTAGCCATCATTATCCAACAAACGTCCCCAGACACACACTAGACATCTCATCATGACTAGTTCTAACGGTGCTACCAACGGCCAAAATGGCCATGCCGCCACTCCCCAGTCGCTGCCTACCGGCATCTACGCCCCTGTCATGACCTTCTTCGACCCCGAGACTGAGGAGCTCGACATTCCCACCATTAAGAAGCACGCCGTGCGATTAGGTCAAGCTGGCCTGGCCGGTCTTGTTGCCATGGGCTCCAATGGTGAGGCTGTTCACTGCACACGTGAGGAAAAGATTGCTGTCACAAAGGCTACCCGAGAGGCCCTGGATGAGGCTGGTTTCCAATCCGTTCCCGTTTTCCTCGGTGCCACTGAGGGCAGTGTCAAGGGCACTATCGAGCTGAGCAAGCTGGCTGCTGAGGTTGGCGCTGCTGCCACTCTTGTTCTCCCTCCTTCTTATTATAAGGCCCAGATGAGTGAGGATGCCATCTACAACTACTTCACCGACCTCGCCGATGCAAGCCCTATCCCCATCGTTCTCTACAACTACCCTGGTGCTGTTGCTGGCCTTGACATGGACAGCGATCTCCTCATCAAGCTCGGCCAGCACCCCAACATTGTCGGCACGAAGTTTACCTGTGGAAGCACCGGTAAGCTCACCCGAGTTGCTCTCGCTACCGATGCCAAGACCCCCTTCCAAGAAGGCTCCGGTTACCTTGCCTTTGGCGGTATAGCCGACTTCACCATCCAGACTCTGGTCAGCGGCGGTAGCGGAATCATTGCTGGTGGTGCCAACGTCATGCCCAAGACCTGCGTCAAGGTTTGGGATCTCTACGTCAAGGGCAAGAAGGATGAGGCTCAAGCTCTCCAGAAGAAGCTCTCCAAGGCCGACTGGGTACTGACCAAGGCTGCCATTGCCGGCACCAAGTCTGCTATCCAGAGCTACTACGGCTATGGTGGCTACCCCCGACGACCCCTGCCCCGTCTCACCCCTGAACAAGCCAAGGGCATTGCTGAGGGTATCAAGGAGCTCATGGAGATTGAGAACTCACTATAGTCCTCGGTCCATGTTTGTTGAATCTGTTGTTTGCTTGACCAGTTGAAAGACCACTGACATGGATGGGTATGAGTTTGCATAGCGTTGCATTTAATGATGAAAAGTACCCAATGGACTAGACATGGATTTGGGTATGGGCCTGTACCGTCTGGACTTGGTCATGATTATAAATTATGAATGTAAATGAACAAAAGGCTTAAGCCGAGCTATCATGATATCTAATTGTGAAACCTACTCATGAGCGATGGGTACTGAATACGCGTCATATCACATGCTACCGCGTAAAAGATGAGCTGTCATGCCTCGATGCGTTGCGACATCGCCCATCATGACTGCGTTGGCTGAAACATATACTGATTGCCGTCTCAGACTGGACGGTTTCGTTGATTCCGTAGTGTCCATCATTTAGAATCTAGTATGCCAACTTCTGACAGTCCTCGATAGTTCATAACAAACGATAACGAGTATTTAGTTCTTTAACCGACTCATATCCTCCTAATGATGCAACTACAACTTCATCTCTCATGACAACAAGACACACATGTATCAGTCCAATTCCAATTCTCATGGCGTAGACTACCCTGGACCCTTCCCTGAAAAACCGTAGACGTCATTGGTTAGTTACTTGATCCCTGCGTCATCCCTTTGCGTGTTGGTGAATTGGAGCTGGTCGGTTCTTCTTATCTCGATTGAAAGGTTACCCTTTTTTGATACTAGCGGCTCATCGGATAGGCCGATAGTCGCCGATCGTAACCACGGATATATCAACAACGCCCTTTTGTCAGTAATCCTCAGTTCCATCTCACATAAGTCTTACTTTACACGGGGATACATGATACTACTCTAACCGCCCACACCAAGTCTCTCTTCAATTGATACCTCTTTTTGTTCAATTGCTTGGTGGTAGTAAAGATGCGTGAGTCTGCTAGCAGCAGCGTAGCATCTGCCGTGGCCGAAAACGGCACGAATGCTCTTAGCGATGAACGAACTCCCTTGCTCAAGTCTACAAGTCAATCTCAGAATCAAGATGCCGAGCCACCAAGTGAAGCTCAAGGAGATGACCCCGATCGAGGCTTGCCAGCAGGACAAGAGGAAGAGACAACCGTTATTGCTGAGGAGGTGTCAACTGGCCGGTTGGTTCTCATCTTTGGTACAGCTTGGATAGGAGTCTTCTTGGGCGCCATCGACTCTACTATCATTGCGACTCTCTCTGGACCAATTTCGAGCGAGTTCCAATCCCTAAGCTTGTTGTCATGGCTTGCAACCGCCTACCTCATCTCCAATGCCGCATGCCAACCTATTTCGGGGCGGTTGACAGATATCTTTGGCCGAGGACCAGGCCTCGTATTCAGCAATATATTCTTCGCAGCCGGTAACCTCATTTGTGGTCTGGCCCGTGATCAGACTACCATGATCATAGGACGTGTTGTCGCAGGTATTGGAGGTGGTGGATTGATGAGCATCTCGACGTTCCTGGGCTCAGACCTGGTCCCTCTACGTAAGAGAGGCATTATCCAGGGCTTAGGTAACATCTGCTATGGATCTGGTGCAATGCTGGGTGGTGTGTTTGGCGGCTTGATTAATGATCACACATCCCAGGGCTGGAGACTTGCCTTCTTGATCCAAGTACCTCCAGTACTCGCCTCTGCTGTAGCAGTTCATTTCTTGGTCAGGGTCCCCCCCAAGCAATCGGATAAGTCGTTCCTTGCACGCATCGACTTTATGGGGGCATTCTTGACATCTTCTTTCTTGGTGTTTCTGCTCTTGGGCCTCAACTCAGGCGGGAATCTTGTGCCGTGGACTCACCCTCTGCCGCTTACCACGATACCCCTTGCTTTCATCACATTTGGCTTATTCTTGTTCTGGGAGAGCAAAGCCCGCCAGCCAATCATACCAGTGAAGCTTCTTCTTGATCGGACTGTCTTGAACGCCTGTCTCTGCAATCTTGCCTGTACGATGGCGGTAATGGGGGCGCTCTTCTATGTCCCTCTGTACCTGCAGGTTCTTGGCAGCAGTGCCACACAATCTGGTATTCAGATTCTCCCATCACCGATCGGTATCTCAGTGGGATCTCTCCTTTCGGGCTTCATCATGAAGAGAACTGGAAAATACACCAAACTAGGCGTAGTGGGCTTGCTCTTCCTTATTGCGGGAGTTGTGCTTCTTACAATCCAGAATGAGCATAGTCCCAAGTGGCTGATGGGAGTTTCTTTCTTCTTGATCGGTTCTGGATATGGTGCAACCCTTACAACGACGTTGTTGGCATGCATTGCTGCCGTTGACCACTCTCAGCAGGCCGTCATCACCTCTGCAACCTGTTAGTAAATTAGACGTATTTTGTTGAGTTCGCATCGCTAATAAGCTTTAGATCTGGCACGCAGCCTCGGTAGTACTGTGGGAGTTACCATTGGCTCAGCTGTGTACCAAAATATCCTCAAAGCTAGACTTTGGGATAGATTCGGTGCCGAGCCTGGCGCTGCAGATGAGATTCGTCGCATCAGAGACGACCTGGATGAGATTAAGCATCTTCCTGAAGGATGGTATGACGGCGTCATCAGCTCTTTTGTAGAGGCCTTCAGGGGAGTGTGGCTTACACTGCTGGCCTTCGCTATTATTGGGCTAGTTTGCATCTCACTCATGAGGCAGCACACCCTCCATTCGACTCTTGAGAGACGGTGATTACTTTTGAAGCGGAGTCGTAAATGAGGGTCATATTGTGACAGAATTGAAGAGTTGGAAGAAAGAGAAATTGAAAATGCTAGAGGGATAGATCAAAGCAGTGGTTGAAGATCCATCCTAGGTACACATTGAGTAGATCACGGATATTCAGGATGATGTGACAAAAGCTGGAGGTATTGACAGCGCTGGGTCAAGGTTTCAGCCAGTGCTTGAATGGGATGAGAGCTGGTGATGAGGCATCTACAATTTACTTTTCAACTTCTTTGGAAAGAAAGATGGCTTTCATAGAGTGTCTTTCTTAGAGTCTCAAAATATATCGATCTCTTTGCATTCTTCGTTTTTAAGTCTCAAGAACCATCAACGCTGGCCTTTTGTCATCCACCCCAAGCTTGAACTCTGGATGGCTTGTTAGATAAAACATTACTACATAGTTTATATCTCATCAACCCCACCGAATCTAGCTCGATTCAAGCCACGACTAGTCACTATGACCGAGTGCAGCTATGGTAAAGTTATAGGTAGCTCTAGCAAAAGTGTCTACTGACGCTGGGGAACTCACTTCAGAGCCTATGCCGAGAGAGAAAAGCGGCCGAGGAGGTTATACTCATATTGCTCTGAATTTCTCCCCTCGCCTAGAGTAACCTGTGATTTGATTCAGATGTCATTTGTAAGGATGTGTATCAATAGGTTGCTCTGGTTTTAGGGTTTTGGCCTTTTATTCCAGGCTGTTTAATAGTGAGCTAAGACTGGCTATAATTAACCAAGTGACATTTCTGAACAGCATACTGAAGCACTTTATCTGTCGAAGGCTCGCGTAGAGAGCCTCTCATCCCTAACCTGAAAGTCAATGAACAAGTCTCTATCAATCGATTCCCAGGAAGATCCTCCCGGGATTTTGGTTTAGCTCAAGATTGCGGGACTAATCATACCTGGTTTCCCCTGAGCTCGTGTTGCTTGACTAAGCCCAAGATCTTGGATGCAGAATGTGAATAAAGACTGTATGAAAAGCTCTGCGGGTTAGAGAAACCCACAGGGCTTGAAGAAGACCAGCTATCGGGGTTGTGCAATCCAAAGCCCACAACCTCTGGGAACAGGTTCTTGTTTTGGCATAGAGCACCAACATGAATGCTCCTAAAGTCGACATAAAGCAATACAGACATGAAAACCTGGCAAGAAAGGTCTCAAGTCAGCCAGAGGTCGGTCTAGATCCGTGATTGGAGCTTATACGGGCAGAGTCAAGTATCTAGACCAAAGGGGGTGGCATAGATCTCGACCACTCATGTTGCTAACGATACACCCTTTTCCGGATACGATATAACCTCACTTCTAGCACAATATCCTATTGATTTCATAGTGATATCCATTTACATAGGCTACTCAACTCCGCTCTAAAAGGTATGGTCCTGATCATCTCTTCATAAGAATATGCGTAGGCTTCATTGCCATGAGTTGTAGGTTGAAACTCGTGATGGTTGTCACACCCCTAAAATCCTTGATCATACACCAAGTTAGTGTAAAATCTCCTTTAGGGGCTTTTTGTTACACAAGTTGAGCTTGGCAAGCCAGAAAACAACCGTTTTGAGACACTAATTAGCTTTGTCACTTTTGGGAACCATTCCTTTTGGCCAAGCTTTGTATGATGTGGCCTAGGAGAAAAACAATCCTATCGGAGGAAGGACATCTTTAACTAGGCTTATCTCATGCAAGAGTACTTTTTCTATCATAACTTACTGTTCAAGGGATGTTCGCATTCCTGGAGTTGTGCAGCTGGAGTGTCATATGGCAGCGCCTTATACGTCTTACGAACTGGGTAATAGCTTCGGAGTTATTCACAACAAAGACTATGGTCAAAGCGCCTAAGCTTGCGGACATTTCGACCGGAGATAAAGCAGGTCTAGAGCTACAGAGTGCCTGGCCATGAGATATCCAGAGACGGCGGCCGACGGACTCGTTGAAGCGCTGGATGGTCGCCCAGCTAAGTATTAGTTTCCGTCGACTACGGGAATATATATCGTAAGATGGCTTGGGCACTGTCCATAGCTAAAGTCTTGATAGACATATACTTTGCTGCAAAAGCCATGTTTACATCTGTTGTAGAATTATGTCGTCCTCGATACGGCGTCCTGAACTGAGAGTCTAGATCTAACCACTGTCTCAGACATCGAGGTCTGGAACGCCACCCTTGCCGCTTTCACCGAAAAGCCACCTCGCTTGATGATAAAGTTTATTCGAGCGTAAGAGGTGTCGTTAAGAAATGCTGCTGAAAGGCTGTTCGGATGATGAGGGTGGCCAGATTCGGAAAGCGATTCGTGGGCTAGACTCTGACGTGAAGTGAAGTGAAGTCAGGTCAAGTCAAGCACGGACGACGATGGTACAACGTCTGTTATTTCCTCAAGCGTTGTTTCTGTAGGGCAGAGTGGCGAGAAGGTACAGTATTAGAGCGAGGTGTTGTCTGGCCTGTACTGTCTGTTGGTCCCTTGAATGAAGATCGACTATTGTGCACTGTCTTTTTACATTCAATGCTAATCAAATCATCAGATTTCGCCTGTGATCTACTACCAAGTAATCATTTGTTCAGAATGTACCAATCCGTACAACAAAACCTCTGCTTTTGGAGGGGTTGCCAAGATTCTTTTGTGCTCTGTCTCTGCTGGAGAACCGTTGAGACAACTCTAAGCCTTCTGTAATGCTTCAGTGATAGCCCCAGGGGCTATGGCCATTCAGCAACGGGTTCAGTGAAGGCATCATTTTAGCTTCCGAGTGGGAATCTTGACAGGCGCCACACTCGACGGAAACAGCAAGATGGTGGGCTCATTAAAGAATGCCACTGTGTAACCTTTGACCGATCTACGGCCCGTTACGGGAGCCAAGATAGACTAGTCTCCAGTGATCGTCCGGAGTTGTATCCGGGAGAGTCTGCCCAGGAGCACTTCATCCGGGCAACACTGACGCTTTGTGAGCTCTGTGGGTGGTTATAGCCTCACCTGATACGTCCAGACATGCTCCCGTTATGTAACAAACTCCCGAAACAGAGTTTTGGCGCCCTGCCCCAAATCTCGTAGATCATGATGCAGATTGTGGCTCACTGTGTACCTGCTTATGGATCTTGTCCTCACCCAAGCGGCCGACCCTGATCTCTGAGGCTGGGGTCTTGATGTGATGGGTCACATTTGTGATGCTGTTGGTTGAACCGGATCTGGGCTTCGAGATAGAGTTGCCGTGATGCAGGGGAAAATCTGCAAGGAACCAACAGCGGGTGCTCTCGAGACCCTGAATAGATATTTACTGTAGATCCTGTCTCACACAGATGCTTCTCTGTCTCACTCGTTCATTCAAGTAAAACCCTTCTCTTTCTCATAATGAAGCATCTTTTTATTCTCCTCAGTGCGTTGTGGTCTACACAGGCCGCTGCACAGAGATACACTTACACAACGCGCACCATGACAGAATGCTTCAGTGCAACTCAAACCAGCTTCGGCCAGGCTGAGCCAACCCAAGGCGCTGACAAGTACTGGACTGTTGAGATGCCTGAATGTCAGGACTGTCTCTGCACAGATTGTGCCTACACAAATACATACACCACAACACTGGATGTATTTTCACCATCAGGCATCGCCAAGTTCCCTTATCAAGTCAAGGAGGTCTACAGGGGCATGTCGGCTATGCCGGCTGATGCCACACCAACTGCTATTCCTTATGGCTTCACCTCTGGCGTCGAGACCTGCAACAGCTGCGGTAACGAGCCAGTTACTGCAACCATGATATATCCTCGTGGTGGCTCTCCATATCAAGAGAGTGTACCCACAGCAACACTAGCTGCCCACACTGCCTTCGAGCGTCCTTCAACATTACGAACTCAAGTGGCTGATACAGAAGCCACTGATTCTCCTTCAAATGAGGACGATATCAGACCTCTTGAAAACACCGTCCTTGAGCACAAGGCCATTCAATACAGTGGCCAGGGACCGGACATGGCCGACTTTCTCAAGTTCAGTCTTGCAAGCAAATCTGGCCCTGTTGCCAGAGACGCCGAGTCAAAGACACCTGGAAAACCATCCGGTAATATCAACAGCTACGCCAAGATGCGGTTTGACGCAGCTGAAGCAGCTCCATCGAAAGACGTTGATGGTGCAGCAGCTAGCAAACATCCATCAGCTGGCGCTGCTATAGCTGTACTTGTGCCTATAGCACTGCTGTTATAGAACAGCCAATAAAACAACAAGAACAGTAGAACAAAAAAGAGGGAGATTTTCAGGAATGCATTCAGCGACGGCGTTGCATAACTCATCCATATTCGGAAATGTTTCTTTTTTCCATTTAATAACGATTACCACGGCCAACTATGGGAGAACAGGATACCACGAGAGCGTCCAAGAGGCCCTTGGGAAGAAAGTAGAATAGTCAAAATACTAGCTACATACCCCCAAATAAATAAGAATTATAAGTACTCCCAGGGTAAACTTGTGATGCTGGAAGGAGGCTTGATACTTGGTTTGCGTGCCTAGCTTGTCAGATGGGATCGAGCACATCGGAGAGAATGTGATATGTTTCTTTCCAATAAAGTTATTACGGACTCCATTCGATGAAACCATTCCCATACTGGACTTGGCGTGAAGGCTTTAAGTAATGTGATACAGATCTGATAAACTTCAGTGCGAATACACCATGCACACGGAGAAAAGCCTCAAAGCCTCACTCACATTGGAGACTGGAGACTCTTAGACTCTCTAGGGTCGTTACACAGAAGCTCAAGAGCCAACCTTATGCCAGATCCAGAAAACCTTCTTCTGAGGGGTTGAAGAGTTTGGTGATGTCTACTCTCTGGCGAGCTTATCATCCATTTGTAGGTTAGTTCAAGACAAATGAGGGCACCATAAGACTAGTTGATGAAAGGTGACGTCGAGTATATGAGATCAAAGATAACCGAGTCACCAATTTTAACTGGTGAGCTAGACACCAGAGATAGCACATCAGTTTGAAGAGACGCAGCGTAGCCCAGTATGCCTTAAGTATACCTCTCTCGTTATCAAGACCTACAAGCTGGGTCAACATCAAACACTTCTATCGTCACCTCTTTTGAACACACGCGAGGCCTAACTCACCCTCAACAATATTGCGTCAAGGACAATTGAAGTGAATAACTGCGAATCGATCATATGAACTACATGATAGAGTTCTCTCTCGGGATGCGTTGTTTCAGGCATAGCCAAGTTCGAGCGGAATTGATAGCATATATACTCCTAGGCTGAAATCGTGTTCGCCAACAGCACCCCTACTTGGTATTTTGTAGTCGAGCTTATTGGGAATGAGAGAGCAAGTGGGCTTCTCATAGAAGGCCGCATAATTCTCGTTCAAAATAAAATCAGGAGGGCACATGAGCAATAAGTGATGCTCATGCCACTGAGCATGGAGCAAATGCCACATACATTGGATGTCGACTATGAACTTTGGTAAAGTAAAGTTCCTTCACCGCAGTGGAAGGAGATTCTTTTCATGGAGATTCTGATAGTGGTGACGTTGAAGTCATAAAATCCGTTCTTTGTGAGCGTGGATTCTGTGCCTCGTGTATTCTTTTCCTTTGTGAGGCATACATCGCATTTATTGCATGCAGACTGACACTCTCTTATGGGCTCGAGCCGACAGACCACGAATTGAAGGATCATGCCAGCAGCAGAGTTGTCATAGTCTTGATTCCTGTGATGGAAATACGATAAAGGTCCAGAACCAGCTTGTCCTACGGCAAGTCTGCTCTTTTATCTGCAAACATTCCGCCATTGATATATTTCTATAGCCGAGATGAGCTGAGGATAGAAACGTTGCAGTGATAATTCAGAGAACCGGAAAAACTTCTGGTGTGTCACGGAAACTGTGGTCTCAGCCGCGAACTTTCTCGAGGATACCATAAAGTTTCTCCTACGTATGTCCCCTCTCAATGCTATGTGAGGTTCGGTACTGATGCGAGTGCAGAGATAAGAAGAAGGTAACCTTGCACTCCAGATTTGAGGAGTGACTCTGGAGACGGAGTAATATTACTGCGCGGATCCTCGAGGACTGTAATTTTCCAGTGATTAATTCGGATGACTCCTCATCAGACCCAGCCAGGGTCCTGTGTGAAAGACATTGGCGGCAAGTATTGCATGATATAACTATGCGCCCAGTGTCTTTTATTGAATTATCCATAATGAACTGTTCGGAAATGGCAGATCAGGGTTTTGATATTTCATTTCACAGAAATGGCAAAACCGAAGCTATTCCCATGTATCGCGATACATGCCAGTGGAAAATGATAGGCGGAGGTAATAACTAGACCCTTGTTGATGTGACCGTTTCACAGGCAGATTAGGTTGGACTTTGTCCCCGTTAGGATCCACTGTGGCTCCTGTCGCGTAATTGAGACATTTTATCAGTGACACGTTGATCAGAGTCAAGATTTGCATTGTATCGTCAAGTCAATTCATGTCGTGTCATGTGAGTCGAACGAACAAAGAGTCACATTCACTTCGTGTTCAAAGTGCATCTGCCGAGCAACCTAATGCAACAACAGCGAAGCATCCGTAACATCCGGATAAACAACGTCATGAAAGTCAACAAAGCTGCGTAATGATCGTGGCGTCACTTAATTTTTGGTGTCCTCGTGCAGATCAGATCCATCAGGTTATTAGTGAACTAACAACCGTTGAATTTTATATGTAGCAGTTAGCAACACTGGCCACCCAAGCCCAAGGTAATCATAATTACTGTACAGGGCGCTTCGGATGGAGATTATATAAAAGTCGGAATGATGATGAAACTGCCGAGGCCTGTCACTGTCACTCAGCTGAAGCATAAATTTAGATACTGCCATGCAGATTTCGGAATCCAGTGCGTTTAATTGGTGTTGACCTCTGTTCACTGTGGTCCCTTAGATTCTTCTCCAGTGGCGCAGCTGTGGCATTGGATGGTGATGGATGTGTCCGTAATGCCTTGGCGAGTCCTTGGGCATACTGTACAGTAAATTTCACAAGGCATCTTGACGGTAACGCCCACCTTGTCGAGTCTTAGGAGTATCGAGCCCCTGAATTTAGCGCTGACATGGTAATCAACTAATTCGATAATCTAGATTCTAGACAACGACTCAAGTTATTGATTCCATTAGAGGGAATATACAAAGCCACACAGCCACATCAAAGACAGCCCTGTGGCTGCAGCGCTGTTGCGTCTAGCAACGCGTGGCCAGCCAGTGGAGGCTTAGGTTTAGGCTCAGGCCTGCCCCCGGCCTAGGCGGGCGTCATGCTAGAGGAGGTCCCGCTGGCCAGGGAACCTGAGCAGAGCTGGAACCTGTTTCGTCAGGGCTCCGTTTCCAGGTTGGCCATTGAACTTAATTCGCACTCATCCCAAACCACTAGACCAACGACTTTGACCCTTTGTCAACACAAAACAACCTCGATTCTATACATAACTTTCTCAAATAACGATAACGCTCTTTGCTTGTGTTTTTCTCTTGCATTTTCATCTGATACATACTAGCGAGTTCATCTCTTCAGAGGAATTGACGACGATCCTATTCGATTCATCTTGGCTTGAGACGACCTAAGCCATTGCGATTTCAGCTGAAAAGCCATCAAGCAAGACACATACACCTACACATACACATACACATACTTTGGCAGCCTGATTTTTGGCTTTTTTCAACGAACAGACTGATTTCTCAAATCTTCTCTCCCATCCTCCCTCCTACATATCTCGAAAGTCTTCACATCAACCTCCAATATGCGGTTTGAAATCGACCCCGACATCGTCCCCAACCTGAAACTGGGCCTCCACTCATTCCAGATCATCATATCTCTGGTCGCATGGTGTCTGCAGATTGGCGTTTTCAATGCAAAGGATGCAGAGGTCAATGGAAGGAATGGCTGGGCATTCGCAGTGGTATGTCAACATTTCGACGGCTATTTCACGATGTGTACGGGGAGCTAACGATATCTGCAGTGTTTCCTTTCTGTCCCAGCCTGGATCTTCCTCATCATGACTCCCCGATGGGGTCGCACTCGTCGCTTCGCTCAACCGCATGCCATGCTTGCTGTTGACGCTGCTTTCACAATCATATGGCTATCTGCCTTCGCTTGTCAGGCTGCCTACAATGCCGCTGGTGATTGCGGGAAGGCCTGCGGCATCAGCAAGGGTGTTGTCGGCTGTGGTGTTCTGGTAACGTATGTGCTCCAACTCGACCTCTGCTGAATATTCACTAACTTCCTGTAGCCTCCTCTTTGCTGGTACAACTTTTGTTTCCGCATTTACCCTCAACTACTACAACAACCACAACATCCTGCCTGGTTACGACAACCGCCAGATGGGCAGCGACAACATCGACCCTGACAAGGCTGCTTTCTCCATGGCCCCTCACGGCGATGAGGCTTACGAGCGAGTCGACATGGACGATCACGAACCATCAGGCAGTGCCTACGGCGGTGGCTACAACAACAACAGCTATAACAGCCACTCTCGCTATGGCGATGCCAACCCCTATAGCGCCGATGACGAGGATCCCGATCGTTTCGGTGCTCTCCCCCCTCGAAACAACACCCTCTTCGACAACGACACTGAGTACCACTCTGGCGGTGCTCCTCCATCAATGCCAGCCAGCTACGCCAACCCAACAGGTGGTCATCCTTATGAGGATGTACCCGCACAATTCCCCGCCGGCAACTACGATAGGGGGCACTAAGTGGCAACAGCGTGATAAATGAAAGAAAGAAAGGATATATCGGTCTCTTTTTTATGCAACGGTGTTCATTTTGATTGGGTGTGGAACAGCCTGGGAAACTGCGTCTGGGATGCAGTGTTCACATATTTTGTACGGTAGATGACGCCCCTGGTCGAGGCGTTTAACGGCGTCATGACTTTCGTGGAGACAACTTAGGGGAGATGGATGAGGCCTTTGGCTGCGTATGATGATACTTAGACGTTGCACCCATGCACACACACACACATATATATAAGGCACTTTGGATTCTCTCTTGCTTGTGGTTATTTCTATATTTCGGACAGTATAAAAGTTTGGCCGTGTGAAATGAAAAGTATACGGCGTCTTATATTTTAAGATGCTCGAATCCAACTCCCAACGCCTTCTGTTCTTAAGCCAGTTTTGACGCTCCATACTTGCTGATTTAGTGACTTCGTCTGATTCATCCCCAAAGCCTTGCTCTTCTTTCGTGTGTCCCGCTCCTAATCCTTGTTCATCTTGCGAATTCGCTTGGCGATATCAGCTGCGGTCTGTTGCATGGGGTTCAACTTTCGGTCCCTGGCCATAGCCGCTGTATCGTCGCCATACTTGGCCACGAGCTTCTCTAACCATTCCTTCTCCCGGGTACTCTGATGTCTCTTCTTGGGAAGATCAGGCTGTTTGCTCTGCTCTATGAGAGTCTTGACAACATCGGTCGCATCAGCGTCGTCCTCAATGCCACCCCACTCCTCAGCAGGCTCAGCGTCACTGTCGTTATCGAGTTCGTTCAGAGGATCGTTAAGCGGGTTAGGCTTGGCCTCGCCGAGAATACGAATGATCTTTCCGTCCGCATCGCGCTCGACACGTGCCTCTGATACAATGGCGTTCTCCATGGTGGCGATAGAGAAGGGATCGTTGGGGTATGCGCGGGTTGTGGTTGCGCCGAGCTTCTTCTCTGTTCCACCTGTAGGAGCCTTGAGACGCGCTACGAGACCTAGACGACGATAGTTTTGAGAAAGAGTCTCCTTCTTGTTCCTTTGAGGAGTTAGCTTTGCGCTTTCGTCCGTGGCTAGGGGATTGGCCATACCAGTTCTTTGCAATGGCATCGTTGCCTCGGGGGTTAAGGATCTTCTTGGTTCTGTTAAGTTGACGGATAGGCTGGCGGCCTGAGCGGGCCTTCTTCTTTTGGAGTTCGCGACCCATGGTTGATAATATGAATTCTTATGTTGATTGAGATGTCGATAATTCAAGACGGTTAAGACGTCCAAAAAATGCCCGCCAAAATTTGATCGCAAAGTCTTATCGATAAGAGAAGTGGGACGCTAGTGGAAAGTGTCAGAGTGTTCCAACCTCCTAATAATTATAAGGTAGCTTATTAACCAGTACGAGCAATAAGAAAAGCTTTTGTAATGATGTTTCCAACAAACATTATAAGAAAAGCACGCCTCGCCTTGATCATATCTTGTAATGGAGTCGGCAGTTTTTGGCGATCATCTTATCTTGCTTACACCACCTATTAGGTCTGACACACCAAATTCATGCCAAAACCCCATGTTATTTATTAATCGTCTATATCTACTTGATATCCAACTGTTCGAGTGTTATTAAACCTTGAACTTCCGAGGGTCCAGCTTATCAACATCGGCACTCTTTGCTCCTCCATCAAACACGAACTCGGACATGAGCTTGCCCGTCCCAGGACCATTCTGAATTCCCCAGCACGTATGTCCTGCAGCAACAAATAACCCAGGCACAGTCGTTTTGCCTATCAAAGGACCGCTCTCTTGTCCAAAGCGAATATGCCTTGGGAGATAACATGCTTGTTTTGCCTTAATGGGAGCCGCGGCTAAAACAGGACTGAAGGTGCTGATATATGAAATTATGTCGTCGCACTGAGCCTCGTCGCATTCGACTTGATCTGCGGTTTCGGGTAGCGGGACGTTTGTATCTGGTTCACCACAGGCATAGGCCTCATTAAAAGGCCGAGCATAAATCTCTGGATCAACATTGCCCCTGTGCCTCCTTTTCTGCCCCATCTTAGCACGGTGCTCTGGTATGAAATCCGGAGGGAGCTGAATATCTGTAAAGACAGCATACGGGCTAACGTTCGCGTCGAAGACAACGCTATGCGCTCTTAGGCCCTCGATCCTGGCCCGGGGTAAGACTTTGTTCGTCCAGGGACCAGCTGCCACGACTATATCTGTCACGCTGGCAATGGTCTTGGCCTCGCCTGTGTTGCGATCTAGATACTCTATGCTCTCGACACCATTCTTTGTGGAGTTTATCTTGGTTACCTTGGCGTTGGTGTGTAATTGAGCGCCACCTTGCTGGGCAAGTTCTGCAATTGCTGTTGTGAAATGTAGGGGATGCACTTGAGATGTTTCTGTCTTTCCCGGTGCGCCCATCTCAGACCAGCCGTTAATGATGCTATGGTCTACCCAGTCGAGATCCTTCGGTAAGATGCTTTCTTCTAGGAGTTCTTTTGCTGCTCCATTCTGTTTTGGCAGCTTCTCCCAGTCTTTCCCATTCTCATTGCCGTTTGCGCTTCCGTTTCTGTTGGCTTGGAGTGATTTGATCTTGTCGCGCGTCACGACAGCATCAAAGCTTCCGCAGCCGAGTTGTCGATAACCCCATCTCTGAGGCCCGTTATGCTCAGCAGCCAACTCGGCATGCAAGCGATATGAGAGAGGAACTAGACATTCTGGATAAGCCCAGAGGGCGAGAAGACCGCCAGCTTTGCCTGATGCACCTTGAGCGACAGTGGGAGCAGCTTCAAGAAGGGTAATGGTATGTAAGGCTGGGTTGAATTTCGAATGGCGTGTTAGATAGTAGGCCGTGGTTGAGCCAACGATGCCGCCTCCTGATATTTTTATCAGCCTTATGTGGTCCAATGTATGAGATGAGGTTGATGAGATATGACGGGGGTAATAGAGAGCCCTGTAAGTGGCGAGGCGACTTACCAACGACGACGATGTTTCTCTTTGCGTCCATATCCAACAGAACACGACTAGACTGACTTGAAATGAGCAAAACTGAGTTGAGAAGCAGGACTCAAGCTGTAGTCTAGGTACTTGTCATGAGCATGATCAACGTTTTGGCGTCCGATCAGATGGGAACCGGAAAGAGTTGGGGTCCAGTACCTACCTGGTAGTGAGTGACGTACATACCGCGCCACCACCTGCACCGCCACATACTTACACTTTAGATAAGGTCTATCGATAAGAGATAAAGCGGCCGCTCCTCTTGAGAATCCATGAATGTGTTTAGCGGGGCAGCCCCGAAATCCGAACCGGAGCTATTACCGAGCCGGGGAGTAGCTATGAAATGTATCGGCAGAGTGTTGCACCGATCAATTGATTCCAAATAGAAGGAGAGAGATTGGGCAGAATTATATAAAAAGACCGATTGTGTAGAAAGAGGCTCTGTCATTAAGTTATACAGTTGAAGCTATGTTTGTAGTGCATGTCTCTGTTCTGATTAGCGAGTGATGGTCTTCAGCTGGGCACTTTAACCGCTTTTGACCAGATATATCCTTTTATTATACTTCAGCTCACATGAACGTGAAACATATAAAACAGTTTATATGAGTGAACATCAGGACCAATTCCAAATACATGCTCAATACTCAGCATAAACCTTCGGTACCGGCGGAATTGGGGACTCCGAACACTCCACCCCGAATACGTCGCCAAACCAAAAATGGAGTCAAGTGCCGAGGCTTGTAGAAGTGTAGAAGCAGTCTCCATGCAATCAATTACCGTTATTGTGTAATTGTATGTATGTATGTATGTAACTCGGATTGGTTCTTGAGATTTATTCCCTGCCACTCTACTACCAATTCTACTGCAACTGTACCTGTACCTGTACCTGGACCTACCTATCTAATGTCCCTGTGGCGTGCTACTGCTCCCCGTTGGTTGACTCTACAGCCATCATCGAGTTCCAGTTCCCGCTGGCTTAATAAATACTACACCACCACCGCTACGACCTCTTCTCGTTCCCCGCGATTCTCACCTCTCAACACAAAACACAACCACAGCAGTCCTCACCAGAGAAATATCACTCATAACCATTTTCGCCAACTGAGTACAACTGCAAAGATGGCTTCCGCTACTAGCTTTTACGACTTCAAGCCTCTTGACAGTATGTGTCTTCCCCTCATCTCATACCCCGCCTTAAACACACCACACTTTCATGATAACCTCCTCATGAATCTCAACTAACATATCTCAGAGCGCGGTCAAGAGGTTCCCCTCGCCGACTACAAGGGTAAGGTCGTCCTCATTGTCAACACAGCCTCCAAGTGCGGCTTCACTCCCCAGTATGCTGGTCTCGAGAAGCTCTGGACCAAGCTCAAGGAGAAGTACCCTGAGGACTTTGTCATTCTCGGCTTCCCCTGCAACCAGTTCGGTGGCCAGGAGCCCGGCACCGACGACGACATCCAGGAGTTCTGCCAGCTCAACTACGGCGTGACCTTCCCCATCATGCAGAAGACCGAGGTCAACGGCGACAACACCAACCCTCTCTGGGCCTGGCTCAAGGACCAGCAGTCGGGTCTTTTGGGCCTCAAGCGCATTAAGTGGAACTTTGAGAAGTTCCTTGTTGGACGTGATGGAAAGGTCAAGGGGCGCTGGGCTAGCACCACCAAGCCCGAGTCTCTGGAGGAGCCTATCCTGAAGGCTCTTGCGGAGAAGACCGAGGCTTAATTTGAGATGAGTGAACGGCAAAAAGTGTCGCTGCTGAGCCCTTTCAATCTAAAATGAGATACCCTGTTGGGGCCAGACAGCGACACGAGGATTATGAAGTTTTGATGGGGGTTTTTAGACTCATGCGTACTGCTACATAAACTAATACAAGGATCTATCCTACATTGACCTGTTCTGCCTGTAACATCTGATAATCATGAAGCTTTGTGGCTTGGCGTCATTCATCTCAGTGGCATAGCTTCTACGTACCAATTAGTGAGTGACCCAATAAACAATAAATTACTTTACTATGTACTTCAGAAGCATATTCACTGCTGTAACAACTTTTATGTGATACCGTAGTATCTTTTCTTCTCATCTCACAATCCTCCAATCATCCGTGGCTCACTTACACCCAACCAGCACCCAATCTAATTCCTCCAGCCACTCATCTTACACGTTTTCGTAGTAATACCTAGTTCCGGGGTCATATTCAAGCAAGACCTCTGCTTCCATGGTATCAACCTGGGCAACAACTTGTTGCCAAAGGTAAATCTCAAAGGCTCCTGACATGATTGCAGGAACAGTGACGGCGCATCTGAAGGCTCCCTCACCTTCAGGACTTAGAATCATGACGAGATTACGCCCAGGCAGGCGATAGAATCCTGGAGTGTCGTCAGACGGATTCCAGCTAACCACCATTCCAGGCCGAAGACGCTCTTTGAATGGAGCGTCTGCCATCTCGGGTCTCGGGTCTTGGCTTGAAAGTCCCTGTTTTCCAGCTTCTTTCTCCGGCTTGGCGTCTTTCTGGCTCGTCTTTGGCTTGTTAGAGGCTCGCTGCGAATCGATGTGAAGACGCCAGAATTTAGCTTGGAAGGCGGTCGCTTGTTCGAGAGTGACGCCCGGAGTCTTGAGGCAGCGTGTGATGAACTCTGGAACCGGGAGCCGAAGAAGTTGGATACCCGTCTCTTTGGGTGCGAGAGCTGTAGGGGAAACGGGCGGGGTGCCAGACTGTAGATTAGCGACGTTAGCAAGTTGTTGTTACTGACAGCAAGCTAGCGCTCGATGACTTACGTTCTTGAGAATCCAGTCATGGAGCAGATCCTGGGGCCAGGTGCTTGGCTTTGAAGCATCATATTTCGGCACGGCAGCTTTAGGGACGGTGATTCTCAGCATTTCTCCGTATTTCAGCGTGTTCTTGGTAGCTCCAACGTCAAGGAAGCTTGGGTTGACACAGGCTACAACGACGGTTTTGCAGCTGCGCTCGGCAGCAGGATCAAAAACATGTTTCAGAACTTTAGTCAGAGCACTCTGCCGAAAAGGTACGTAGACCTTCTTGCCAGTGGCGAGACCTGCAGCGTCGACACTGGCTCTCCCCCGGATACAGTCCTTGAGCACAGAAAGACTAGCATTGATCTCTCGAGATTCTTTGATGCGCTGAGCTGAATGCTCGGTGACATCTCTTGCAGCTTCTGAGCCGGCAAGATCAATTAGATAGAGAAGCCCGTCGTCAGATTGAGGGAGCTCGGGGTTCTCGAGGCGAATCTTGCAGATAGCGTGCGAGCGGGACGAAGAGTCGTTCTTCTGCGTAGAGGCAGTCCGTCGGAAAGATGCCGCATTGTTGATGTGCTTGATCAATGTATCCGCATCTGTAACGTGATACTCTGAAGCTCCAGCGAGATGAGTCGATCCAAAGGAGTCCTCTAGGATAGAGATGGGTTTGCGAGCGTTGAGGAGATCAGAGGCTGAGTTACCTGCGAGTTCGATGATGGAGATAAAGATGTTCCGAGTGCCCTGAATATCACTCGAGAAGAGCGTTTCGGCGATGAGGCGCTCGAGGCCGCTGACAGTGTATGTTTTGCCTGAGCCTGTCTGGCCATAGGCGAACATGGTGCTAACACCGCCGCCCCATGCCCAAGGGACAAGAGGCTTGACGAGCTCTTCATAGATGTCTTCGGTTGTGTCTTCGGAGTTGAAGACCCTATCCACGCGATAGTTTGTAGACTTCCATCTATCAGTAACCCTTTCTATAGCTTTCCTTGTACGAGTTATCTTGTACTCACCACCAAAGGAGGAGGTCCCCTGACTGGTCTCCGCAGTTCGTGTAAGTCAATCACTCCAGGTGCGTTGTTTCGAGGAAAGGCGCCAATCAACTGTCCGCCTTCTTTCTCATCATCTAGCATCGGCCGAAGACGAGTAGCGATAGTGATGTCAGGGTTGGACTCTTCATTGCTGGTCTTTGGCTTGACAGGCGCCGGTTTGAAGCGATTCACCAGCTCCTGATAGCGTTGAGCATGATCAAGAAAGAATTGATCCATGGTTGCAATGAGAATCGTGAGATTAATGGGTATTAGAAACTGTGAGATTTTTGTTCTTGGCTAAAATCAATTTCTCTGTTGAGATACTCTCCTGATATATCTCTTCAAACATGTTGGTGCCTAAACGATGTGAACTGCAAGAACTACGGTGGCGCTCTGACCCAGCAACCCCTTATTACACGTTACAGGGCAGTTCTATGTAGATATTATTAAATATTGATAGTTATTTTGGCTGTTCCTGGCTGGACCAAGGTAGAAAAATTACTGTGGTACGCTATTTCGTTGTTGCGGTTGTGATATGTGCCACTTAACATGGTGCGTTTGAGCGCGCATCAAGAATGGCTTGTTGCCGCAAGCGCTCGTTAATTCTAACGTCCACTCCATTTAAACATAGATTTAGACATAGACTCGAACATAATTCACTATAGAGATCTTGCTCGTTGCTCTAACAGATTATTTAACAATAAGTATGTAGCAATGAATATGAAATCCAAAAGAGCTGAGGTTATTTCTCAAACCAAGCTACCCGGCATCATTCATATCCTGCATCAAGCCCAGCGATTACATGCCAGGCAGCTGTTTCAGGAACCGAATATATTATATGACATTTCAATTATCAATGAGCCATGTCTCTGAGTAGTTAGATTTGTTTTTTTTCTGCTGCCTGTTTATGCCTGTTCTATGGAATAGTATGTTTGTTGCTCCATGATAGAGTGGACTCACTACAGGCAACAGTTTAAAAACGGCACTATGCTTTAAACTACATTACAGTATTCGACTGATTCTGCTGTGGTAATCTCCCCGATTATATTGTCTCAGGCAATGAAATGGTCGTGTTATCTTTCTGATAATTTTGCAAATCTGTTGCTGTTGGGCCTTGTATCATGATCAACCGCAATCTACTGTAGCTCTTATAAATCACATTTGATCTCCTTCCTCGTTTCTCCTATCGTAGGAAACAATCCAAGTCAATATCCAAACCGCCTCGGAGACTCAATCACAATACACTTATGAAAGGCTTTGGCAGGAACGAAATCACTATGTGCGAAAGTCGGGTCACGGGCTGTCTCGAGCTCGTGACATTATATTGTATCGCCCAAGATGCACAGGCTAGTCACCAGTTCAAAGTGAGCTTACCAGTTTACAAAGCGCTTTCATACGAATGCTTCAGAATGCTTGTTATCTGGAGTTGATTCTTATTTAAGGATCTGATGGCCCCTTCTTTGGGAATGCTTCTGATTCAATTCAAGGGCTTCCCAAAGTACTAAGGATAGTTTCATACCATGGCAATAAAGCTTGAGGATCTTCCCGAGGGCATTGTAAACCTGACTAGATATTCATATCAAGTGATGACTTCCACTGTCAGATGTTCCATCAACAAGGAATTGTTTTTGGTTACAATAAATTCCAATCGCTTCTTGTTCATGAAGAATTATGAGATTGGTTCGGCTCCCTTTGCTTCTCTCAATTTTACAGCATATCTGAAATCCGCCTTACCAAGCTTGACCTTATAGGAGATTTGTCCCTGGGAGCATGATCTGTTATCAAGGCTTGCCGTCATGCACCTAAACACCTATTCTCATCTGCATCGAGAGACAAGCGATGAGTCTATGATACGATACCTTCGAAGTTACAGGGATAAGTCGCAGACACTTAGTCTACGGATGTCTTTCGGGTACTCAAGGCCATTAGAACCTGAATCACGCAGACATAACGCAAACACTGTAATTCCCACGCCTCGGGGTTTCTATTGTCAAACTCCACTGTAGAGATGCGAGAAAACCTTGCTACATGTTGCGCTTGTTATCCATTGCGTTTGAAGTCTGGTCGGGGGAATGGGGAAAAGCTCCTGTCATCACATCTACTACAACCGTCGCCCGACTCTCATTCATCTAGGTTGTACAGGGCGAGGTCGAGATCGAATGTAAGCTGAGCCACTTGTAAGACCTCAAAACAACATCTGGTGTCAATGGGAAACCCAGTTGTGTCATAAGCTCCCCGTGCAACGTTGACAAGCATCAGGTCTTACACGCCTGTTCAATACTGTATATCTCCGAGTCCCGTCTCCATTTTACGATCCGCGAATGTGTCAGCGCCTGCTATTACCAATGGATGCCAATGGGGGATGACATTTTGATGCGAATAGGATCTGCTGCCAAGATCACCGGAACCACCGAAGTCGTACAGCCGCAAAAGAGCCGTGGAAGATATCATATCCAACAGGAAAATATGACGCCAAGGCCAGAGTGACAACCATGTCATACAGGGCTATCTGATGATCCCCATCGCTGGTCGAGTATCAATGGCGGCGAATGATCCCCGACGACGCCTGGTGCCAGGTCGGATAGGAAAATTCGGTGTTTCGATCTGATCATGAGAGTAAGCTTTCAGCCTGAATCGACGATCCAGACCCCAATCAACACGTTGCGCCTTTGATTCCCCTTGCCCGAACAGCATGTCCAAGAATCCTACCCTAGGGGTAATGTGGTGGCAGAATCCCATGCCTCTCATCATGAGGAAATTGTATGTAGCGGATAAGAGCTTACCACAGCATAGTACACTCCCACGGCCGTTCATCGTTTATTCCAATGAAACGGTAATGCTTTCAGGTTAATTCCCCTGCCATCCATCACTGAAGGCCATGCCCAGAAACAATCTTCAGCAAGCTCAGAAATACGATAATACCTGTGATGCGTGCAGATGCTTGTGATAAAAGGGTCATGTCTTGTCGTCATTATTTCGGTGAAAAATCCCTTTGACGAGGATTTTGTAGATAATTGCTAGAAACTCATGGTTGTGATATCATCTGTTTGTAACGGTCAACGTAACCAACATCATGTATCCTTCTCAACAAAGAAAAGATCACAGTTGTGATATACATGGTCGCCCTATGGTTTCATCTGCCACATTGGTTGACAGATCTCGATCCATCCGAAAGCGCCAGGATTCAGTCAAAACGTCAAACCACTGGAAGCGAGTCTCATCATTGCCATCTCAGATATCCACCTGACGTCGCTCTTCCCTACCCTAGATTTGATGCAGTTCACACTTCTCTCAGACAAAGGCTTATCTTGAGCTGCCACACAACGACATCATCATCAGTGTCGTCATCTTCCAGAGCTCGCCTGTACATTAGACTGATTGGATGTCTGGATCAAGCCACCGTCCATCAGACTTGGCCATCAGCCTACCGCGTGTCGATCGCTGATCGTCCACCGCGCACCGAGACAGGCCGAAAGCCACAATCTGGAGACCCAGCACTGAGGAAGCGGAAAGCCTTCCGCCGTCAGATAGTGAAGAAACTTTTACCTTGGATAGCCACGATATGCCATCTCATCCCATCCCTTCTTCTGCGCTGCCTTCCCCGGATTTCCAGAAGTCTGCAATGCCACCCACCCCCACACAGAACGGCCGCACGCCAACACCAAGCGGTAAGGGAAATGACGGGAGCCAAATAAATGCAGGTTCAAGATCGTCCACCTCAAGCCCACTAGCCACTTGGCTTCTGAGACTGTTCCGTATCGAGAAGTAAAACTGCAATTACTTGAGACAGAAAACTCAAAGGTAAAGAAATTTCCCAACTCTCTTTGCCCTATGGCCAATGCTACCGGCCCTTCGTCGGTTTGTGTATCGACGCAGCTTGAGAATTACGTACAAGCGACGAATAAAACAGATAGGGGAGTAGGGAGTGAGCTTTCGAATGCCATTGCCAGCTGAATACCGCAAATTAGGTATCCACCTGTCTGACAAGCAAGACGTGTTGCGATGCCGCCTGAGGGCCATGAAGCGAGCTGATAGGACAGTTTTCGACGATATCAACGCGATGCACGTCGTTCGATAGCATGGTGACTTGCCATGCGGCACTGCGCTGCTAAGAACTATGCACCGTACCCATCTCTCTCGTTCCGTGTGGAGAAATGTTGCTTCGTCCGTTGTTAGAATTGCTCCGCCCCTCCAGGCCATCTCAAGCCATCACAGAAAGTCTGGGGAATGCGGGGGACGAATGGTGAGCATTCTCATGGTGATGACCGTCCCGCTTTGTCTGGAGGAATGCATACCGTATTCGAACGGTCGACGTAGAACTGAAAGAGCCAAGCTGCAGGCAGGATATCTTTATCAGCGTTCACGATTTCCGGAGCTTTGTTCGCGCACGAGACCCATATCAACCCGTCGTTTATGTGAATCAAGTGGAACTTTTGCACTATGAGAGCGGAGAGCCATATCACGCAGCGCGCCAACCCACGAGGTTCATGACTACCAAGGCATGCGTGTGTTTGCAAATGTGCTGGCGGTGACTTGATCAACTCCTTCATCATCAAATCTCGTAAATGGCCTTCTACAAACGTCCAAGCCCTGCATTAAAGGAGTGGTGTGGCTGATCTATGAACCACCATCATACTACTAAGGGCTCGGCCCTTTGCGGCTTGACGATTTTCCATACTCGGCACAAGGGACCTGAGAAGAATCGACTGTTGAAGCCGGACGAGCCAAGTCAGTGACGGTGAGAGTCCGAGACAAACAGCCCAAGTTGTTCATCGGGAGCCGAAACCTAAAAGACAGGCTAGTTGTGTGCATGAGGATACTCCGTACCTGGCCTGGCCATCCCCGCGCTGGCAATCTCATGACACACCAACACCAAGAGACGCGGGGTCGGTAGGGTTCTCCATCTTCTTGTCGGGGTTGTTGGAGATCAAGGGTGGCTGCCAAAGAACTTGGCTAGACGCGTTGGGAATGCCCCCTGGCCCGACTTTTAGTCAAAACAGCAATACTATTACGTGATAATAAACTATGTCCAGCACGTGAAGACGAGATTGAATGAAGCCGACATCAAAACTGGTCGGTAGCTGTACGCCCAGTTTGCGGGGAAATCTGGGGACGTGGAGACGATACTTTCAGTACCCTTTCATGAGAGATTTCAGGGACTTGTGGTTGCTTGCATGGCTTTGGGGTTTCTGGATGTCGATCAAAGCCGTTGTCATGAATTCTTCGGGCCCTAGACCTTTCAGGCAGATGGCCAGGGGAGCCTCGGCTCACGATAAACCAGGGTGAGATTTGCTTTTTGAACCCTAGTCCCGTTTGTCCAAACTCCAAACTGTTTCAATCGGTCAGTGGCAGGCTAACTTGCTAGACTTTGATATCATGATCCCTAAAAGCCTCAGCACTATGAAAAGCTTGACGAGTAGCCATGATGTGTACCTGAGTCGAGGGGACCGATCATAGCCGACAGACATCCTACCACACCAGAATAGACCAAGCCTTCAGCCTAGCAGCCTTCAAATCAACGTGAATGGCCCAATCGAAACTAGCAGTGGTTCGCCCGGAGCAGTCGGGTCACCGTCCTGGTATAATTCAGGACCAATCTTGATTCGCTCACCATTACCTTACCAGCAACGTAGCATTCAAGCTCATCTCAGGCTTGTGGCAAATCGGACATGAACCCCAACGCGTCAATGTCGGTTGCCTCCCTCGTAAAGCGATATCAGAATCCATGAGTCGCCGGAAGACAACATAAAGAATGGCGGAATTACCCATTGCCACAAATCTTTTTTTCGCAATATCATAGCTGTGTTAGTGGTTGATGGGAGCAGACCGACTTCTCATCAGCCTAGCTCAATAGCCGCGTGAAGCAGACATGGGGAACTCGCTTAAGCAGGGGTTGTGCAAGCAAGCGGCTCGAATTGAAGCAGTGTGAAGACACCGTCAGCTCCTGTCGGACATTTGTGTCTCGGGTATTGGCGAAGAGCGTTTTCAACAAGGATTAGGCATGATTGCGCGAATAAAGGATAAGGAAGGGCCTGTACCCAACTCGGTTGAAGAAAAATGATTGCCTCGAGGTTTTCGTACACCTTAATCTGCTTTGCATTCAATGCCTATCAGCTGTCAGGTAAAGCGTAGTATACAACTCGGGTGAGTGGGAATCCGATCGAAAAATAGACATTCAGATGCGAGCCAAGACGTAAAACGATACCGAGGCGGTGATTAGAACCGAAAATAGCTTGTTCCTAGTATCATAATGAGATGCGACTACTCCGTATGACCAAAGGCTTGAGACAGTCTTGGGTCCCTAGTTCAACTTGGGCCTTGGACTGCTCTAGTTTTTCGTAATGTAGCGCTTGCTTCTTAATTTTCCAGCGATGAGAAACGAGACACTCATCAATCGCATCAGCAGCCAATGAAAAGAGACTATCGTGACTGAATAAGGTTGATGAGCCGGCGACAGGGACCGTGATGACCGAGACCTGATTGGCATGGATATGCCTCGCTGTCAGTGAGAGTGGTTACGGCTTCTAAGCGCCCCCCTGTCCCTCTGGGAGAGATTGGTACATTGTGCTGGGAGAAGCAGAACAGAGGGCTTTTTGCAAAGTGCGAGGCTTAGACCCTAGCTTGGCTTCCATGCAGCATCGTTCGGTCCTTCTAACGCACGATTTTATCGTTTAGTATATGCGGCTAGAAGCAAGACCAAGCTTGGTTCGGAATAGCTACTAATGTAGACCCTTGCCGCCCCCGCACACCGTCCCTGTCGATACCTTGGATTGACTGGCTTGTGTGTTGATTGATTGCTTCAAAACAAGAGGCGCCGGTAGTCGTCTCCAGGTCACGGCATTCAATCATTGAAGTGTTATGACCTGTCCGTACTGTATATGGTTGTATGTAGTCTTTACCGCGTCGTCCGCTGAGAAAAAACCACTTCACTCCAGTACTCTGTCGCAGCCACTGTTGTCACCGTGCGTTTGTTTTGAAGCAGGGGTATCTCGCAGGGCTTGACGACGAGCGATTGCCAACATTTGCAAACGCATGTTTGATGATCCGACCCTTTTTGTAGGTATTGCATGTCAAGCAGTTACTGATAGCCCACATAGTGTCTTTAGGGACAAGTCCAGTGAATCTTGGCTTCCAGCGGAGGAAGATAAGAGTTTTGCCTAGTACTGTCGGTGAGCGGAAGGTCCGGCGTCAAGACGTTTTGCAATGAATAAGTTCTCCATTAATAGTGTTGTTTCCAACCAGCCTTGAGTTTTCAAAAATTCAAGGGTTAGGATAAGCGTCGGGGTCGGATTTGCAGGGACCAGCTCTCGTTCAAGGGCTCTGTGCAAGGAACTCTTGAAATGGCGATGAAAAGAGTTGAGATCAGCCTGAAAGAGTTCATGCATCTGTATCGAGTTTACAGATTAGTGACGATCACGTTTAGGAGACTCTTTATTTGGTCCGCTTGTGTCTCAAGTCTTGCTTTCACATCTGCATTCCAGGAATGTGCCCCAAGCCCTGTCGTGTTCGGGCTCCCAACCTTCGGGTTGATCCCGGTTTAGTGGACATTTTCCTAATCCCTGACCGAAGGATCGGTATTCTTGTAGACACCGATGAAACTCTGCAGCTCTCCACGAATGCAGCCGCTAAAGCTGACCTGCGCAAGATGATCACTGCCTTATCGGCTCCTGATAGTGTATGTTTGAGATTGGTCCTCTCTCGGGACCGGCCGACACTTACGAGCAGCGTCGGATTGGATTTGAGCAGTACCGAGCTGGCTCTGACCCTGAAGATAGAAGAGCCGAACTGTAGTCGATCACAGATGGTATCAATATAAGCTAAACCGTACCGCGCAACGATGAGAAATGACCACAGCGTAAGTTTATGGTTGTGTAGTAACGGCGAAACGGCTGGAGTGCCTAACCGAAAGAATGTCTATGCAGTCTTCTGTCCTTGTTGTGTGATGTGATGCGTACCACCAACCAGGGGACTATTGTCAAGCCGCCAAGGCGTCGAGCAAGGCTTCTGATAACCCCCGCGGTTAGGCCAACTGCGACCATAAACGTACGTAAGGAGTGATAGGGTCGGTGGGTGGGATGTTGATGTTCTAGAAATGTGGCTGCGACGCTTAAAGCTTCGAAATCTAGGGAGGGTTGCTTCGTCGAATTTGCAGACATGCATGGTGAAGCACATTCGGATGTGGTGGAGAGTAGTGCTTCACAGTTCACGATAACTAGTGCAGGGCAGTTCAAATCTCATGGTGGTGTGACGCGACAGTGTAGAGCATACGATCCCTAATAGCTGGACACTGGACACTTTTGAAAAGTGCTTCGCATGGATACGTGTTACTAGACGGGGCAATGATGGCAACCGTTGCAAATGGCTAAGGACAGCGTTGTGCGTAGTGGTGTTGAGGTGGTTCCAGATGACGAGAGAGGCGTGCATAGGTGTGTGGCTGTCTGCCCTCAGTGCGATGGTAGCATCCATCTCTTGCATGCAAGCAACCACTTTCTTGGAATCGCTGAAGTGTGAAATCTTGGAAGTTCGAGACCCATTTGTATGTAATGGGAATATTTATCAGTAACACAAACTTTGTTGAGTCCTGTAAAGATTGAGAATGTGCTGTGATTCTACACCCGGCATTCCATCCTCCTGTCCTTGAAACCCTCGGGTTTCTCGGCCGAGGAGACGTGGGCCATCAAGCTCTGGGAGACTGATACTTCCTCTGGGACTTGATGGTCTCGGGCTCCATCTGTAAATTGAGAAGGGATCATATCGCAATTCTAGACCGAATGGAAGATGCTGGCGAGCCAAGTAAACAGACTTACACAGCAGATAAATTGTCTCCGAAGTTGTGAGTCCATAAATGATGTAAGTGAACGGGCGCAATTCAGCACGAGAGAGGGTCGAGTGGGGGGAACCAGCAAGGGCTGTTGACTGCATGGACCAAGACGGTTGAAGTTAGACAGCGCCTAACTAGTCTGTAGTCTGTGTGACATGGCTGAAGAAGTCTGGTGGAAGAATGCATAGAAGCTCTGACAAGCCTAAACTGCTTCTGAGGCGCCGCCACGGTTGACCGCTAAGCAACTGGGTGATTAGCCTCGTCGTGACTAATTGGTCTCAGGATCAACCGCTAAGAGACATGTACCGCAATGTCCCAGTCCGTGGTATTGCCGCCATTCGAGTTGCTTGTCATCATATTCATGGCGTGAGTTGACAATGGTCAGATAAACCGAGCAGTCGGATCAAATCTCTATGTTTCCGACATAGCTATGATTGTTCAGTTATCAGTGAGGGATGTCCTGCTTGTCTCAAAGCATGGGGGTAATCAGCCCTGTTCATGTCATCCATCCTGGGCCACGGTTTGCCATGTGCTGTGCGCGGTTGTCTTGCGTGTGATCCTGCGGGGTGAGAGGTTCGTTGGTTCCACTGCTTCTCACCAGCTTGGCCTTGGGCAGCCAGGGGAATTGAAGATGTGTGGTAAGGTGAAGTGGAAGGCGGCCAGCAAACGCGGATGTAGGACTCGAGCGGATACTCGTTTCGAGGTTCGACGTCGCCAACCTGGCAAAACTGCAGGAAAGGCTGGCTCTGGAGCCTCTGGATAATATCTTTCATGACGGCGTTGTTGCCAGATGAATGTTAGCATCTGTGTCGTGCTGTTGTAGACAATAGGCCCCCTGTTCTTAACAGATTTGCACAATGAAATGCCGGCACGGTTGGCCTTACAAGATCCACGGTTGCAAGCGCAAGCGAGCTCGAACCGAGGTGATTTCAAGATTGACTGATGCTTCTATCGTCTGCTGCTGTTGTTGCTGTTGCTGCTGCTCCTCCTCGTCTGCCTGCCTCTCCACTCTAGCCACTGTAAGGAGGCAGCGACCTAGGTGGCTAACGCACGCAGCTAGCAGGATTAACTGTGAGCCTTGGCAACCCCAGGCTGCTTGGCCCTTTTGCTTCTGAGAGGCGGGGAGATTTTTGTTTTGTCACAGCGCGAGTGGTCAAGCTGTCGATAATGGATGCATGGGGAGTGGATGAGGTTGTCTTCAGTGGAGATGGAGATGGTTAAGACGAAGGAATGGGCATTTCTGATTGGGCTGTCACGTTGCAAAAGGACCTGACCTGACCACGGAGCCCCGGGAGTGGATCGCTTTAGCGCCTACGGTTGTGGATATGCAACTGCAACTGCAAATGCAAATGCAGCGGATGATTTTAAGGTGCACCCGGCGGCGGTTTTGTCACCCTTGTCGCTACATGGATCCAGGATGTCTGTATGCAAGTCTCCTTGTCTGGTGCATCCCGGCCTGTCTTGGCTCTTTTGTCGCTTGAGATAGCTACCTAGCTCGCACGCAATAAAGATCTTTTGTTTCCATTACGGATATGATAACGGATATCTTATCTTGTTGTCGTCAGGAACCATTTCGAACCTGCATCTGTCGATGCTATGTGATCGACAACTGCCAAGAGCCACGGCATCGTTCGTCTAGTATGGAGTACTGTCTGCTGTAGTGTATACCTAGGTAGTGACAACCAGTGACAGTGGGAGAAGTTGACTTATCGCAGCCTCGTCGGCGATTCCGAGAATGTCTGAGAGATAAGTATCTTACCTCCAGTCTACAGTCTGAACTGACCTTTACAACAGAAAGGTGGAAAAAGCTTGGACAGATTGAATTTGAAGCCTCTTTTCCCCCTGAGTTCTTCGAATTTTTCTTCTGCTCCCATAGCGTCAAACTACTTGCGCACCAGACTATCTACGGTGTCAGTGTCAGTATCCAGGTTCCTTCTTGATCTTAGCCCCAAACCGTCACTCTGCCAGCCCGTTGTGTCATGTATGATGAGCTACCTAGACTGGAAGCATAGACCTATGCCGGAACAAAGCTCCTTACAGAGTTTACAAGACTGGATTGAGCCTCAGGTGTCCTTCGGCCGTATACCGTTGGCACGTCGGCTCCAGACGGGTTTTCTAGACGAGAGGATGCTACGTGACAAGCCACAAAGAGGAACAAAACTTGCCCAATTCTCCCACATTACTTGGGCTCCCTTGCAAATCTTGGATATTCACGCATCAATCTTAACTCATCTCTAGTTATTACCGGCGGCTTTTATGCTTTGAGGCTCTATTCCCTTTGCGCAATCGTCCCCGACTTGGCGCTCGCTGCACTCTTTGCCGAACTTGGCCTAGATTTTCAACCTTGTCTCGAGTGCTCCCTTGTCCGCGACGACGATTACAGTACAGAATAAGAGTTTCGTGAGTCCAATCTGCCCAAGATCCGAGAGTTGGGGGGGAACTCGGGCGGAAGAGAGCGAGTGAGACCTTACTCTACAAGGGACGGACTCGATGAACATGGGCTGGCCAACCCAGGTAGTGTGGGAACGGTCAAGGGCAGTTATACCGGTGTATATACAGCGCTAGGGGTGCCTCACAGCGCTATACCGACGGCCACTAAACCGCTCATGGAGGTCAAGCCGGGGGGGCTTAACCCCCGTAGGCCGCCGAACGATGGGAGGTTCTATCCATCCAACTTGGGGCGAGTGCTTGCTGGACTGGCTTACCCCAAAGACTTACAGGGTCTGCAGGCGAAGAATGAACCACTTTCCTGGGGCTAGAGATAGATACTTACGACTGCTCACATTCCATATGACAAACAAGGTATCTTAACCGTAATCAACTTGTTTGGTTGCAATTGCACTTGCCATTTCGTACTAGTAGCGGAGTAGCCACGCCCACGCAATCTTCGATCCCGCCCCTCCCCTCCATCCTCCCGTCATTGTGAGTGAGGTTTTCCTTGGTTCCTCAGGTCGCCGTCTCTCCATATTCTCTCTTCCTCTTCTCCAAACAACGACGTACCCTAACGTACGTAGTAGTATGGAGGGGGCCCGCGCTGCCGCTATCTACTGCAAACTACATACATCACCGCCAGCACCGGCCAAGACACACCGAGAGAGAGATTGAGATTGGACTGGGTCCGTTGAGACTGAAACCATTTTCTTATTGCCAGGGGAATCCCTTCTGTGTGTGGTTGTCACTGGTTAACCTATTCTGCTCCTCTAGTCTACCTCGGCCGAAATGGAGATGGCATCCAAGGATCCCCCGCTGATCATCGCAAAAAAAGACACGCTTGCTTGGGTTTGGGATGATGATGCCAACGCCAGAGCCAGAGCTAGAGCAAAGACAAGCCAGAGCTAACGGTGCCCCCATCATGGCATGGGAGTCGTCCATCCCCCTTCCATCCCCCTCTCTCCACTCCCGTCTCTCATCAGACGTCCCGCTCTCTCGATCTTAAACGTGCCTATCTGCAGTAGGTACATCACTACGCTATTTCACGCTACCACTCCTTGTAATGACCTTCACCCACACCCCTCACTCTCCCTGCACCCCTCGAGTGCACTGCTCCCCATCATGATCCCTGCCGCGGCTTCAGGGTCTTGTTGCTGCTCTCAAGTACTGGGCGATACCCTCCTCGGTCTCTGAACACCCCTCGCCTCTTCTATCTGGTCTTCATCTTGCCTTATACCGTCCTAGAGCGCCACTTCCATATTCATACCCTGTTCCTGAAGACTTCATTCATACTTTAACATAGTGCTTCCACCGTTTCTAAGATCTCCCTGTTGTCTATACTCTTATGAGTTCCTTATATCCAAAGCCTTTAACTACACCACTACTCCACCACCAACTTGACCTCGACTCTTGTCAACATACACATTAACTTGACTCAACTTGGTTATATATATACCTTGACCTCGACAACTCTCTTAACACACCCATTCACCTCTTACACACTTCACCCCTTCAACTTCACGAACATGACAGCCGCCATGTCACAACCGACCGTCACGGTCAAAGATCCCTCTGCAGTACGAAAGCGCAGAAGACGTGCTCCTGCTGGTGGCGCTTCTGATGATTGTTTCTCTTGCTCCAAGAAGAACATCAAGTGTGACCGTAGAAGACCATACTGCTCTCAGTGTCTCGAGGTTGGCAGTGAATGTTCTGGTTATAAAACACAACTTACTTGGGGAGTTGGCGTGGCCAGTCGAGGCAAGCTTCGTGGTTTGTCTCTGCCCATTGCCAAAGCTCCTCCTGTTACTCGTGAACCTAGGAAACAGTCGACTGCATCATCAAGAAGCTTTGCCATTGCTCGTTCAGGTACGGAAGATGAAGTCAGCCGTATGCGCCAAGGTCCCATTGATATTCCTGCAGTGACACAAGTCGCTTCTGCCCCTACAACACCATTTGCCATGGCAGGATACGACTACCTCTCTATCCCCCATCCTGAGCATGCAGCCCCTATCCACCAAGGAAACTGGGGTTCGGTCAACTATTCTCCCGCTCAAGAAACAGCACACAATCTGCATCGATTCCCGGTGCCTCTTGTCACAGAGAACCTCTCATCTTCTATCGATCCCCTTACTCCCGACGTTGGCTATGTATCGCCTATGAGCCAGTCTTATACCAGAGACGACGTCTCTTATGTCCACAGCCCTTCCTACATGTACGACAGCTATACAACCGGCACTAGCTCCCCTGGCCCTCAGAGCCCCCCAGCATCCCTCTACGCCGAACACACAAGGACCTTTGCCCCGACCTCATGCCCCAGTCTCGCCCATGCTCCTTCAGAAATGAGCTCCAGCCTTCACTCGCATACCGACACCTTTGACTCGCAAATGGGCAATAGGATGGTTCGAGATTGTGATTCATTCGGTAAGCCCAGATGGAACCAATGACTTCCTTTGGTTCTAACGTGCGCAGGCGTGCCTGAAGTCGATACATATGGCGCCAGCTACAGCTCGATGCCGATCTCCTGGCAGTCTCCATCGATGCAAGATGAAGATGTTAAATCTCATCATTCGGACTTTGCTCCCTCGGGTTGGCCAACCGCTTCCGAAAATCATTCTGTTCATGTGAGCCAGGACCTCATCTCCAAGATGCCCTTTTTCATGGATTACTACGAGAATATCATGTGTCCCTCCATGGTCTTTATCGACGGGCCACACAACCCATTTCGAGACCATATTCTGCGACTAGCTGTAAACAGCCAGAGTTTGAGCCATGCAATTTGTGCTCTTGCATCCTGCAATCTCCGCATGAAGAGGAAACTGAGTCTCGGACGTGATACACGAGATCTTTCTGAGAAGTTGATGGCTGACAAACATGCCGCCGAAGCCATGGCAGACACTCAGTCCGACGACCTGTCCCTCGCCGAGGAATACCAACACCGTAACCTGGCTGTGCACCTATTAAACGAGCAACTAAACGACCGGACCAAAGCAATTCACGATTCAGTCCTTGCTACGATCCTCCTACTATGTCATTACCGCATGGTTGAGTCCGGTATCGCCAAATTCCATACTCAGTTTGCTGGTGTCAGCAAGATTCTTGCTCTTCGAACTCAGCATCTTGCAACATCTAGCAATTCTGCCTGGATGGAGGCTATTTTCAACTACTTTGACGCCATCTCTGCCAGCATCAACGAGCGCGAGTCCCAAGTGTATCCCGGTTTCAGTGGGGTGTCAGACTCTCAACTCTTGCCTGTTGGGGCCGAGAACCTGGTGGGGTGTGACCGCGAGCTCTTCAAGACCATCAGCAGACTCGGACGCCTGAATTTACTGTCTCAGAATCGCTCCGTACGAAAGGCAGCTGCCGCGTATGGAGCTCAGGAAGTGCCTGAGCGATCTCCGTCCTTGTCTTACATCTCCCCACTAGGTCACGCTCGGCGAGAATCTCTCACAGGGTTTAATGTGAACGATCAGATAGGGGACATGAGCAATGTCACTAGCCATGGTCTCGGTGACGGGCGATCAAACACGGCAGTCCATGAGGACCGAACAACTGCGCCAATAAGTGCCCCAGGCCTAGCCCCGGCGACGTCCTACGAAGAAGGTCGCTCCTTGTTTTGGCATGAGTGGAAAGAAGCACGACTGGCTCTCCAAAATTGGAACTTCGATGCTCCCGGGGTCAGCGCCTCACTTCCTGAGCCCTGTACACAGAGTCAACTACGAGACCTGGAATCACTGTCCGAGGCTTTCCGCTATGCCGCCCTGTTATACACGGAGCGACTAGTGAGCCCATCGCTACCTTCAGGCCACCAGAGTATCCAGAGCCTTGTCAGCCAGGTGGTCTATTACGCAACGAACCTGGACACAGGAAGTAGCGCCGAGAAGTTTCTACTCTGGCCACTTTTCGTTGCGGGCTGTGAGTGTGTCAACGAATTACAGCAAAACATGGTGCGGTCCAAGTGTCGTGATATCATGTTCCGTTCTGGTTACATGAACAACTTGGCGGCTCTAGAGGTGCTAGAGAAATTATGGGCCCAAGATTGGGCGGGAGGAGAGCCGTTGATGTTGGGGACCAGGACCGGGGATCAACGCGGACCGTTCAACTGGACCAAATGCATCGGGGGGCCCGGAGTGGAGGTGGAGTGGATCATGTTTTGATGTGCAGGGATGTTCGGCGATTGACATGTGAAGGCGTTTGTGCTCGGACTGGACTGGATTGAACTGGGCTGAGATGATGGGATGGGATGGGAATCAGGGATTTGGATCAAGTTTGCAAGGGGCTGTCATGAATTGCAGACAGGCATGCGTGGGTAGGGGTTGGTGAAGTTGGCCGGCCTTGTTAGCCTAATGGTGGTGAGCGTGTGTCATATTCGGATTCGGGACTACTGTGGGATCAAGTTTGGGAGTTTTAGCTTGATGAAGAGGCTAGCATCTTGTATTATGTAACGCAGGCAACGCAACACAACAGCATACGGAAACGGTTACGTTAGAAAGGAAGCAAGGCGTTTCGGTTTAGCATTGGGCATTAGGACAGACCTTCTGGAGTTTGGGTACGTACTGAATATGGTCCAAAGAGACCGAGATTAAAACGAGTATTCATTCACCTGAAAAGTGTCAAACTGCCACTTCTGTTAGTCAATGATAAAGGAGAGTGACCCTCACATCCAGGATATGCCGAGGGTGCTAGTGAAGCCATTGTGAAAGACGATGCAGGATTTGGCAGTTGCAAAGACGTTACAGGGCTGGGCTAGGTAGAATACAGCCTCTAATTTTCAGCCTCCTTTTTTTTTAATTCCCAGCTACGTACTCTAACTAGGTTTTACTGTACCACCACGTAGTCTGTAGTACTCCTAAAAGCGAAAGGTCAGAGTCTGGCTTGCAGCGGCGCCACCGCGGGTTGACTCCGCTGTACCTGGCGGAGCCGGCCGAAGGTGAAGGGCTTTTACTGTATGTACAGAACAAGAGCACAGCTGGACGAGGATTGATAAGGCGCGGTTAGATCGTTGATTGGTCGAGATTGAGATAAGACGAGACGTCAAAGTGCCCAACCCACTAACTATCAGATATTTATTTGGCCGATTCTAGCCAGAGTTTTAAAGTGTGAGTGTGGGGATGGGAATGGGTTCAATGATCGACATTAGGGATGATTTACGGTAATGGAGTTGGGGATGGGTCCCTTGTAACTCGCCTTGAACTCTGTCAAGTACCGGTACGGTAGTAGTTGTTGTGTAAACGACAGATGCGTGGTGATATAGTTACGTATTTCTACACCGGGATACCACCTTGCACCACGTTGCGCTGTCTCTTGGAATGAGACATGCAACAGTATGATAATCTGTCAATGCAACTCCAAATGGAGATTGCAAGGCTATTGCAATGCTTATTCCCACATCCAGGTACATGTAGTCATAAGGAGAGTTTTATTATGATCGAGAGCTGAGACAGTCAAACAAACGCAGAAACATATCCTATCAGCGATCTCCCTCCTCAACGTAACATCGCAAGCAAAATGCAAAAAGCTAAAAAGATCCTCCCTTCTCTCCACATCCATTCCGCCTTGTCTCCTGGAGCTAGTAGGGGTGGGCAAGACGCCACGACATGTAACAATCCTGCTGAGCCTTGCTGGTAGTGTACAAGGATCGGGGGGGGGGGGATGGTTTCGGTGAGAACGGCGAACGATCAAGGGGCACGACAGGAAAGAAAAAAGTAGCATAGCTAATGCTGGTTTCAGGAGTGAAAACAGACATGGCCGAGGCTGGGGGACGGGGGATGGGGGGTGGTGTGCATACAGGGCAGACTAAACCTGAGGCTGATGAGGTTTGTCATTCTGAGATTGATGCTATTCCCGACGAGGTAGGTCAAACACGAATTGGCTTGGGTTCCTCAGTGGTGATTAGATAGATCGGGATAGGGTGGGATGGGGTGTAACACATTAAAAGAATACATCTAGAAACGAGAAATGAACTATCACGGAAGACGGAAAGGGAAGGGTAAGGGTAAGGGGAAGGGGAAGGGGTGGAAGTGCAAAACAGATGGAGATGGGTATGAGCAACTGCCTAACCAACGTGGAGTTGTCATGGGGTTAGATTCAACGTTACGCCCGCAATCACATGTACGTTATCAATCTGAGAATAGTTTCGATTTCCTATATCTCTTACTTGAAACTATGCACATACAGAATGATGTGGGCGAGCGTGGGTTGTGCTGTGCTGTGCTGTGGCCGTGGCCGTGGCTGTGGGTGTATTGTAACGCTGGGGGAGTTTGTGTTACGGCATCTTAATCAAAGCTGATAACCGCGTGTGCCGGCCAGAGCTTCGGGTCTCCTCCTCGAGGCCCGCCTGCTTGGTATCTAGGGTGCAACTACCGGCTCAGCGAGACGTGGGTAGTCGTGTGTCGCAGCAGTGCCATGGAGTTCTTCGTCAGGGAGTGGCTGTGATGGAGGAGATTTCTCAGTTACAGAGTCCTTGTCATCATCATCCTCGCCATCTTGGATCCAGCCCATCATGTCAGGGGACTCAGTGCTTTCCTTTGTCTCAGGTGTATGTGTATTCTCAATCTCAACAAACAAAGGGGGCTGTGGTCGACTTGGCTGAGGGAGCCGTACCTCACATGCTCGGTCATAATGTTGCTCGGCGAACTGCTCTGGGCCAAGTCAGGTTCTCTCCTCTATAATACCCCTGAAGGCGCTACTCACCACTGATTGTCCAGTAGGTCTCCTCTGGTTGGGCCTCGAAGAGCTCCTTAGAACATCGTAGTCCATCTTTGATCACGACAAGATCCCAAAGACGCAAGCTTCTCAGCTGGTCTATCCTCCTCAAAGCCCTGCTTTGAACCCATCTCCTCGCGACCGTTATATCGTACAGCATAAGGCCATACTCATACGTCCACTCTGTCACCCATTGGATCTCTTCGAGCTTCATGGCGCGGGCACTGGCGCGGAACGCGTTGTCAAGGCACTCGCGGCTCTGCAATACGATGCTCAGCATGTTCCGTTGCTCGAGGGGATAGTCTTGGGGGACTTCGCGTTGAAGGTTTGTCCATTTGAGGTCTCGCTGGGCGAGTTCTGTGTTGAGTTCACGTTTGTGGCAATCCTCACAGAGCCAGAGGTAACTAGTGACGACGAGGACTTTTTGACGCGATGGAGGGCAGAGCTCTGTGCAACCTTGAGTGCACCCGACCTTGAAGAGTAGCATGTGCAGACATTGCTCGTACCGAATGATGGCGATACCGCAAGGCATATCGCTGCTCAGGGTTACTCGCTGTTCAGTATATGCGTCGTGCCGTATAGTCAGGGGGGGAGATAAAAGGATGTGGTGACGAGAGCTTCACGTTTAAGTAGATTTGAAGGGGCAATGAATGTAGAGTTTAGATTGTTGCAAAAGCGTTGAAAAGCACCGCTTTCGCGAGTTGAGCGACGCCAAACGTCCTTTGGCAGTTAAGGAGGGTAAGGCATGTGCCTCAGCGGTTGTCATCGTTGAGGGCAGGCTCTCTGGAGGCAGCCATGGAGCAACACTCTGCCTCTGAAGTCATCCCCACCACGTATTTCCCCTATTTGCCAGTGCCTCAACAGTATGGCGCACCTGTGTGTCCTATTCGTGATATTGTGTGGGAGCTGTTGAACTCTCACGCGCATTTGACCGTGAAAGGGGCGAGTGACAGCGAATGAGCACTCTGGCTTGACAATGAGACGGCAAAAGCCATTGTTGCCTAGAAGTTAAACGTGTCTGTCACCATATTAACCGAGTCCTTTTAAACATAGAGACATCGTCGTACAGTAAACTTTGACTCCCATTTTGTTCTTATGGCCCGACATGGTTCCAATAAAAGGGTATCCACGAAAGTAACGAGAGACGAAAAAAAAACATTCCGAAATGCCAATCTAGGTAGAATACACCCACTGAAATTCACACCTCAACACCATGCCACAAGCGCCGAGATATTCGGTGCAATGCCCAAGTACAAACGGTCATAAAATAAACTCAAACCAAATCGCGCACCCGTTCGGCCCCTTCTATCATGCCATCTCCCCAGATTAGGTTGCTCTGTTTCCCAGCCTTCTCATCCCCCTTCTTCTAAGACCCCGCATGCGATGCGAGAGTCAGCTCGGGGAAATACCGCGAAAGCTTCCTAGGATTATGCACGTCTGCCCTCGCTGGCTCTTCGGTATCGGAGATTTGATCGTAATCGTTTGAACTTTGGCCTTGGTTGCCATCCAGCAGCTGGACAGATCGTCTCTTAACTTTGATGTTTCCCTGCGCTGGGGCTGGTTTGTTGCCTTGTTCACTTGGAGCGGTTGTCTGTGCAGGTGTAGGCTGTGCTTGTGGTTGAGGCACAGGGATCGACTCACACACAGGGGCTATCTTTCTGGTCTGACGGCACATATCGGGACTGAGGCTCCTAGGTGGGCCAAAGTTGAGAGTGCTTGACATCATCTTGCGGTAGCCCTCAAGCTCCTGTTGCTGCCGATCAACTCCCGCAGGACTAGCAACGCCACTTCGATTCTTCTCATTTGACGTAAGTCCCTTGGCCTGGACAAATGCACTGGAGCGAACGTGGTGAGGATCACGTTCGTAGTACTTGTCGATTATTGGATGGACCATGACGGTCTGCCTGTGGATTGTCAAGATAGAATTTGTTGGTACGTTGACCCAATTCTCTGCTTCAAGTCAGCCCCGACCTTCTTCCATACCCAGAGCAATTTGCATACCTCTCTCAAACGTCAGGGGCTCGCTTGCAACAAGTACAATGTCGGCGCCCCGATCCTTGCGTTCCATCTGGTACTGCTTGTCACTCGCGGATTGTGTTCGTGTTGTCCATTGGGTTCCGGAAGAATAGTACAAGCTGGCCGCCTCGTCCTTGGAACTGCTGATGTATCGAGTGCAGATCACGCTATGACCATCGGTGACAGCAAAGTTGAGCAAGCTTCTGGTATCAACATCCTCGTTCTGTAGTATGCTTTCGGGAATCGCATCGGTCATCTCGTTGATTTGCGCGATCGTGCGCTTCATAGCCTCTCGAAGAATAGTCGGACCAAAGCCAGTTTCGGGGCAAGCGCTTGGGTCGTGACCAAGTCGCTCAAGAGTATCGAGGAAGAGGGCAAATGCCCACTCGCTATCTGTTCCGCCTTTAACGCCCAGATACCACTTGTCGGCGAGACGCTCGCCCAGGCGACGCTTGATGTATTTCCACCCACCCAGACCGCCATTGTGCATCCACATCAAACTACCGTGTGTGAAAGGGTGGCAGTTGTCTTCGCTTAGGGAGCCTTCGGTCGTGGCACGAACATGGCCAAAGATTAGGCGGGAGGCGGTCTTTGAAGCGATTCGCTGCAGATTGGTGCAATTCCAGGCGGGAATGGTCGATGTGAAAAGGCAAGGCGCTGAGCCAAGTTTAGGGTCGGTGTAGAAGCCTATGCCAAAGCCATCCGCGTTGTTCTGACCTCGTCTCGTATCCTGTAGATGGTCATATGTGTCAGCTATGATATGACATTCCTTTGATTGTCGGTCAAAGCAATTGATTGAGGTTGACCCACGAGACGCAACCGAGAATCGAATGACTGTTTGAGAATAGAATGAGTAGGATCGAGAATCAGCTTTGATAGAAGAATCTCGTCACTCCCTTTGTAAACCTGAAAGAGTTACGGCGTCAGTGTTGTTCTGCGTGCGACCAAGAAGCCGGCTTCGGAGGTATAGATAAGGGATCTTGATTATAGGGGACTCACCAGAAAACGGCACATGGTTTGACCTTGTGCGTGCAAAGAAATCAATCTGGGCCGGAGAAAATAACAAACAGGTCAAGAGGGAGGACAGGTGCGAGAAAGAATAATAAGAGAGAGGTGCAGGAACAAAAATGTCTGGAGAAAAATAAGGGATTGCGTATTACGGAGACGGGGAGGACAGTAATTGTGAGAGAGTGATTATGGTGAGGGATGACACCATTGGCCTTCCAATGTGACTCTCAAGGGTTGCGTTGCTTCTTTCAGTGGATGCCAGGAGTGGCTATCGGTGAACGGGCCATCGGCTTTGGCGGGAGACAAGCCCAGGTTAAAGGTACATAAGACAAGGCTGAGAGGGAGGGGGAGAGTAGCCAATGGGGGCGAGTGAAAATAGGGGCACTTTAAAGGATTACAGGATTTGAGGATTTGACTGCCAGAACCAACGTGAGATGGCCACGATACTGCATGAAAGCTATTGGTGCTGATGAGTTGTCATATGTAGTGATATGTACTACACATATGTAGGTAAGTCATGGACCTAAAATACATGTTTCTATAGCATTGAGTACCTGCAGTAATCACTGATGGCATCATTTACGAGACTGCTTCTATCCTTGCATTAAGAGTTCGAAATTCCGGGGAATGGCCCGCTGATAGTGGAGAATATCACAGCTCTCGTCAGTTGAACTGCCCTCAAGTCCCGTTCAAACCGTGACTCAACAACTCAAATTCTTTATTTCCGTTTTCGCTTAAACTCCAGTTGTGACTCAATTACTGCTCATCACGTCAAAGACCCCCTGCGAAGCCGTGATTCATTACTTCATTACTTGTCTTGGGTTAAAATGATCATTCAAAAGATATCATTTTCAGGGGCGGGGAAAGAAAATCCAATCCTGCAGCCACCGCCAACAGCGGGAGTCGCCACATCCGCTATCCCGTCGTTGACCCTTGCAGCTACAGTAGTAGAGCTCTGAGCCACAGTTGACATCGGCTAGGTGCACTGACGTCTTCCCCAACTGTGGCGCTACCAGCAACAATCCATTTTACGCGAGAACATCGCCCATTTACACGCTCCGCGGTTTCGCGACCGCGTCTTTGGCCTATGACATTGGCATGGTCCACTCTCGTCTCGCTCCAACCCCATCCCAGCCCGGCCTTTTGGCTCCTCGGGCAACCAAACCAAGTTCTGCAATTGAAGCCTCTTCTTTCCACCATAACTATTCACTTTTCGACATGTTCTGATCTTATCTTATGTCTCTGCAAGAATTCGTCTCATCAACTCGTGAACTGTGACCTCTTCGCCTGCATATATCGTCAGACTCGGCTCCCCAGCCTCTCGCGGCTTCAACAGGCATCGTTGCCTGCCATGTCCTCCGATGGCCCAGATACTCTTCCAACGCCTGCATCATCGTCACGACCAAAAGGGACACCCTCGATAACACCCCGTCGCTTTAATCGCTTCTGGCAACCAAGACAGTTTCAGACTCAGCCGTTGCCAAAGTTTAGAACTGCTCTTGGGAGCTTGGACGAGTCTGATACCAACCAGCAGCCCATTTCGCCCCAATCGCTTTTTCATAGTGATCCTATTTTACCTTCTTCTCCAAGTGATGGATTCCAGGATGAATCGCGGAAGAGAAAGCTTCAGGCTGAGGCTGAGGGTGATGAGGCTGTCTTCAAGAGACCAACACTGAACTTGGATGATATGCCACCGCTTCGGTTCAATACCACAAATACCTCTTCCTCAACCAATACGCTTGTCGGTTATGATAATGAAATTCAAATGTCAGAAAGCCAGATTAGTCTGGAGAGTCTTGATAGCTATAGAAAAGCTACCCTGGTAAGTTTGGCGTGGTCTGGAAATTGCTCACGCGATCTCTGCTTACACCACTTCAGAGCAGTTTCTTCAAGACCAGCCGTGGAGTTGCTCGAACGCCTAAAAAGTCACCCTTTCTCATTAATACACCCAGCATCTCTGAGGAACCTCAACCTGTTAACGTATGTTATTATCTCCAGAGTCCCTGGCGTCACTGACATCATCATTAGGAGCTAGCCAACTACAGACCTAGACCAATCCGAAAGTTCGCCGATAGAGGCGTTGCCTCACAATTACTCAACCGAGAGCATGGACTTGGATATTCAACTGGTCAACTATATCTTCACACACCAGCATGCGACCCTCGAACCGAGACCGCAAGGTTTCACAGCCGCTGCATCGATTCTTATGAATGTCTAACTCCTAGTGGCAGCCGTACCATCCCCTTCTGCCTTACAAGCACTCACAATGCCCCCGTGACGGCTGTCGGTGATGAAGAAGGTTGTGTTAGGTTCTTCGACACTTCTCCAAACGATGATCCCAACGAGGAAAAGGACTTGGGTGTTTACTCGGTTCATGACAATGCCATCTGGGATATGGACTTTTCCCAAGATGATATGCGTCTTGCGACTACAGCTGGTGACGCAGCTCTGGTTATGGATGTTACGACCAAGTCTATTGCTGCTAGACTTGCAGATGGCCATTATAACTCGACTCGACAGATCGCTTGGCAGAAGGGCCAATCTATTGGCAACGTATTGACAACATCAGACAAGGCTGGTCGAATTCGCCTGTGGGATTTGAGGTGCCCTTATTCTCATGTGAGAAGTTTCTCAACACTTGGTAGCAGCGAGACAGGCCGTCGAACCGTCATTTTTCGAGATGAGGCCATCAGACCTTTCCAGGCCTCGACCGTGAACACTCTTGACAACACCCACGAACGTACTGCTCATGGCAAGACCTCTCCTGCTTCGGTTACTGCAATCCAATGGCTTCCCGCTGGTCGTGAACATCTTTTGCTCTCCGCTTCTGAGGCCGAAGCTGTTGTCAAGCTCTGGGATCTTCGGTACATCAACCGTCGCCACCAAGAAAAGAGCACACCTCTCTCAGCTACCACCGTCCCCTCCAACCACGCCTGGCGTTCGTATGGTATCACCTCTCTGTCTCTCAGCAGTGATGCCGCCCGTATGTACGCAGTGTGCAAAGATAACACCATCTACGCTTACTCCATGTCTCATCTCATGCTTGGCCACGCTCCCGAGCTCAAAGACCTCGCCACTAAGAGGAGACCCATCGAAGCCCAGGGCTTAGGGCCTCTTTATGGTTTTAAGCATGACTCTTTCGCAGCACGAACATTTTTTGTCAAATGCAGAATGCGACCGAAGGGCCTCTCCCACTCGTCTGATCTACTTGCAGTGGGTAGCTCTGAGTCTTCAGTCGTGCTCTTCCCCACAGACGAGCGATATCTTCGATCTGCTTGCGCCCAGCGCGCTCACCTTCTTGACCCACCTGGATCTGCACCTACACCCTCCCGCTCATTCTCATCTGCCGCGGGTGCTGAACCCACCTCCTCTACACTCCCTATCTTCCGCAATGGTACAGCTCTTGTCCATGGCCATCAACGTGAAGTTTCAAACGTCAGCTGGAGTTACGATGGCAAATTGGTCAGCGCGTCTGACGATTCCATCGTACGTCAGTGGCAGGAGGATCAAGGTCGGGCTCGGTACTTGAGACAAATCGGAGATTTTGGTGGTGAGCGATATATGGCGGGTTGGGCTGATGTGGGTAGTGACTGGGATGATGAAGATGATGAGTAACGAGTTGATAGCATGTTGCAAAAGCGCATGGCGTTTCTTTGATATTATACGATACCCTTCAGCCAACATGGGCGATTCAAACATGTATGTTAGTTAGCAGAGATCTCCAGAGAGACTCGAGCACTCAAGCGGGTTCATAAAGGGCATTTACAGATAGCATTCACGAGGAATGACAGTTTCAAAAGGTAGTATCAACGAATTGAAATTACAGTATAATCTTGTTCAAGGATATATCGTTTAGGTATTGTGACGTAAACTAGCTATCTCTGAATCTAAGGTCGTAATCGTTTCTTTGTGGAATGCTGAAAGGCCGTGGGCTGGGTATCGAGTACAATCGTGTACGTGTGCTCTAGGTATAAAAATGCAACCGACTCCAGGTATAGACGTGTTTCCCCCCAACGAGGGTTATCCTGATCCTTCAACTCCTTAAAACGCCAAACAAAATGCAATCGCTGTGTGAAACAATTTTTCCTCTCATGCTTCAATAATCATTACTTCACGGCCACGCCTAGCAGAGCACAATGCTCCCAGCAAGATAACACCAACGGTCAATATTATCAACCAGTTGAAGAGGCTCATACTATCAAACTTCTTGGCAGCAACTTGAAGGCAATCTTTCAGCTCGTGCTGGGTCGTGTTTGCTTTGGCTGATGGGCGCATTGGTCGCGGCAAGGTCTTGTCGAATCTCATAGACTTGGAAAAGGCTGGACAGAGTTCAATGGCTGCAGCATCATACTTGGAGAGACCATGATGGCCGATCGGGAGCTTAATCCCACTCTCTGGCTCCACTGTCGATGCGGTTGCACTGTAGTTCCAGATCTTCCAGACTAATTTAGTGCCGCTTGGTGTAGATCGCTGAATTCTGTCTCTTGCGATAGAAACACTATCCCTGAGACGAGAGCGAAACGGGTGCAGTTGATCGACCAAGTCAAGTAGAGACGAGGTCGTACTGCCGCCACTTTCCTTACGCGCTGGGTCATCACAGACCATGTCGAGCTGCTGAACCAAAAGTGTCATGTTGTCGAAAATGCAAATCGACTCTTGAACGATATCCTGCTTCTCGCGTGCTGTGAGTTGCCCCTCCATGCTAGCGAGTCGTCGCTTAAATTCGCGTTTCAAATCTTCCCCGTCCTCGGGAGTCTGGAAGTGGAAAAATCGGAGAGGCATTGTATGAGTCGCATGGCAGTGAAAGTCATCTATCGGGATCTCTTCGTCGGACAAGCCACTTGCACGCTTAGTTGGCCTTGATCTCTCTTCACAGGGGAGACGGTTCGGCTGAACTGGAGAAGGTAACCGGTCCCAAAAGTCGTCTCCAGCTGATTCGAGTGTAGCTCTGATAAAACGGCCACCAGCAAAGAGTGCCATGAACAAGATGTAGGAATAAGCCATTAGCACATGAGGTCTGTGTTGAATAGTTCTTTTGATGTGCTGTACAAATTCCCCCAATCGACCATTTTCTTGGACAAGCCGTAACTGGTCTTCAACAGTGTCGTTGGACCACCCCGCCAGATTGGCAATGTCAGCTTTGAGACGATCTGAACGCATTAATCCCGGAAGATACATTTGTTGGAGCATCGATTGCATCCTGCTGCAACTTGACAGTTCGTGAAGATCGGAAGCTGGGAATGCAGTTTCTGCTGAGTTTGGTGGAGTTTCCGGCTCACAAGTCTCGTCGTCCTCTTTGGGCAAATCTACTGGCAAGCCCGACTCGAGTATGTCGCGCCAAATCGTCTCAAAGGCCACATAGATAGGTGTAACGTGGAGTAGGCCAGTGATATAAGCAGATGAATCGGTAGCAAGAGGAGGCAACGCAAGCGGTAGCCGGGCGATAATAAGTTTGTTAAGCTTTGCGTGCACCGATCTTGTAGCGATGGAGACAGACTCAGCTAAGGAGAGGTCATGTTGGCGGTGTTGAGGTTCGATTTGGGGTTGGGGTTGAGAGTCGGATGCAGGTTGAGGCTGAGGATGTTGTGAAACGTCAGCTTGAAGCGAGGCCATCTCCGTTGGAGTTGACTGGGTTGCTTGGCAACCCTCAGGCCTGTACTTCAAGTACACGGGAGGATTGGTTTTTATTTGCAGATCGAAGTTTAGGTTATTGATGTGCAACGAAGATAGTAGTACTTGGTTGTCAAAAAGGTTGAGAGAGGGACAGAAGATATTCCAAATAAAGAGCGAGGAAGACAAGATGATGAGGACTAGGGTCGAACCGGAAATCGGTCAGTTCAGGCTAGGCAAAGTGAATGTAAGGTAGGGTTATGAAGGAGGAGGAGGAGTCGATTTCGGTCTGGCCTGGGTCGAGATGGTAGAGGACCCTGCAAATGGAGATGAAGGAGGCAACATGAACGATATTACGAGCGGAGCAGGAGCAGGTATGATGCCATGCCTTCCTCATGGGAGATTTATTTTTTATGACGGGGGTAATGATTCAGAGCCTCTAAAATTCGAGTCAAGTAATTAATTGCCCATTCACTGTTCCTTATGATTCTGAAAAGCTGTCTTTAAGCGCTAAAGGTAGAGCTTAAGCTATCATCCACAATGAGTTGCTTATCAAGCCACACCACGAATCAATTATCGATTCACGCATGGAAATCAAATCAAGCATGATGCAAAACGCCGCAATCCTCAGATTCCCGCCAACGCCACATCAGGAACAAGGGCACTGTAGATCCCCCTCATGACAAGGGCCCATGACACGGAGTGCTGCTGAAAAAAGAAGCTCCCCCACTTGGAGAAGTGAAGTCATGATCGGATTTTTGGCGTGCCATCGGTAATGGACCCGCTGGATACAGGGATCTAACGCCAAAACGCTCCGGAGCTCTGGGTCGGACAGGGAAGAATGTTCAACGGAGCTGCTCCGGGCCAGGACAAGCATTCTATCGTTCGAGCACAGAGAACACGAGAATCAAGGCAGATGAGATTTAACAAAGATCTACGGAGTAGTCGATTCGAGTTTTGATTGCATTTCAGGGTCTTTCAGCTTCAAAGAAGCAAATATGTCCACGTATACTATTACGAGTACTGCTGAGCTGTCAATCATTCATTGCAAAAGTAAAGAATAAGACGAAAGCATCAGCCATCACCAGACATGATACGATTTCCCATGAGTGTGACAGCTGAAGACTCGCCGAGATCGTCGGTAGGAAGTTTCATCATCTTGCTGTAAACCAAGGTCATAAGCCCCCCTCTGACCATCGCGCCAGCTCTGAATGTCAGATGCTCGTACCAAGCTGTGCCAAGCTTTCGATTCGATCTTCACAGATCATCGTACTTGGCCTAAGATCGAGAGTATAAATGAGAAGTTCAGGGTCCAGAACCACGAGGCCCCCAAGACCCTGCACGATCAAGACTTATTTCCTGCAATTTTCCAGATCGGGAAATCTAACATTCTGAATTGCATCCTTAACTCCATATCTCCATGGCTGAACTGTTCGTCTAGCCGTATCTTGCGGTTGAAACGCCTTGCATCCTGTGCATAACTTGTCCCTGCTGTCCCGTAACTTGCTGTTGAAAGCAAGCCAAACGCCTCAAAATTTCGTAAGCTCATACATGTCGTTATCTTCATGACCCATACACTCAAACTCCCACCGATCTCTCCAAGTCGTCGTCCTTTTTGGGTTCCTCCCCATCGTCGCTCTCTCGGCTGACCACAATGAATGAAACAAAAACAACTGCAGCACCAACCCAATAGGTAAAACTCGAGTATTGCTGATATTGTAAGATCTCGCCAATCAAAGACAAGGGTATTGTGAGGGATAGGCCAACTGTCACCACAAGGGGTGTCGTCATGAGCAGGGCGAGGGCCCATGAAATATCGCTGATGAAGGAAGACACCGCATTGAACTGATCGTGTATTAGTTTTGTGATATTTCAGCGAAGCCACAGAAACTTACAATAATGATGCCCCAAAGTGTGCTGCTGGGAGGTAGTTCAAACTAGTCACTGTTAGGTCAGTCGCATCACTGCTTGGAACAAAACTCACCGGTTCTAAGCCCGTCCAATGCAAAATGAAGAAGATGGGCCAAAGGAGAACCACGTTGAAGGCACCAACAAGTCCGAAGAACATCTGCATATCGACCTTATCCTCATTTGGAACCTTGCGCTTCATCACAGTCACATAAAGACCATAAATAACGGCACTCAGGAGCGCCATCGAATCTCCAACCGCGATTTGCGTAGGTGACTTGTGCGGGAACGATCCTCTATCCTCATCGCTTTTGCCGGACAAATCTACAGTCGAGATAAGAATCACTCCTGCTAGGGAAGCTCCCACACCCAAGATTTTGGCTGTCGAGAACCGTTCGATTCCGAATAGGGAGCAGAAGATAAGAGTCCAGACACTACTCGTGGATGTCAGGATCGTAACGCTCGCGACGCTTGTGTACTCGAGACAAGCTGACGCAAAGTAGTTCGCTGAGAACCACAGCATGCAGAACTCGAAGCTCAAAACGGCAGTCTCCTTGAACGTCAGCTTCTCTTCGGAGGTTGCGGTTTCAGTGCTTCCGTATCCTTGCGATATCAAGCGCTCGGTTGCCTGCTCGTCCTCGGTTTGATAGAGTGACTTCGTGTTTATTCTGCCATGCTTATAATCGGACCATAGTTGCGTCGCATCGTGTCGCATTCCACTGATTCCATGCTTCCGTAGGTATTTGAAGAACTTGGGTATTAAGGAGATTGCGAATATCGAGGTGTTGAGGTAAACGATGAAGAAGGGCTTGTTGTAGGTTTGATCAGAGAACATGTACTAAAACAAATGTTAGCTTGAGCATGAAGGCTACCATTTTGATGCTCCTACACTGGCGATGAAATTGTATAATGTCCATAGGAACACCGTCAGCAATAACAGCGCAAAGCCAAGGGTTCTTCTCGCAACACCGCCCAAGCCCAGTTTCGCTCTCCACCCAGCTGGTGATCTTGATCTCGACTCGAGTAGCGGGCTCGAAGGTACTGCCACATCGTTCTCGTCTTGTTCATGCTGTCGCTCTTGCGAAAGCAATCCCTCATCTGATAAAGTCGACATAGCCGGTGCCATCTCTTATCTCCAATGCGAAATCAGTTTCCCCGGATGCGCGCAACTGTGCGCGTTCTCGGCCCAAGTCGCGATAAGCGAAGATGTTGGTGATGCCAGCGCAAGCGACCACTGCGACTTTGAGGGTATTTCGATGGTTGTGTTTAGAAATGTGGGAGGGAGATAATATTAATATGGTCGCGGATGTCGGACGGTTATTGAATTCCAGGGTCTTGAGCACGCAATTAATCGAAGCGGGGATCTTGGTGACACTTTGGGGTAATCATTCGCAAGTTTGAGATAAGGGTTCTATTTTTGAGCCGGTATCGGGGGTGGTTTATTCCCACCAGTGAAACCTATTCTGATGTCACTTGTATCAACATCACACAGAGTTGACTGGAGGTCAGATCTTTTTTAGTTTTATAATTTTATATAGTGGTTTGGATAACAATATTAAGCTAATGCATCAAAGATATTGGTCTCTAATAGAGTGTTTCCTGACATGCTCAAGATATACCGAACTGGTGAACGCAAATAGGGTACCTAGTAGTATTTGTATACAAAATTGAGCATTCATGAGTGTGAATGCCAAAGGTTCGACGGCCTACACGATCTTTCAACAAACCAAAAGGACCAAGCTCTTTGCTAGTAATGGCAGTAAAATATGTAGCGAATGTGCTGTATTTGTGAAGGAATGCATAGGGTAATTTGAAAGAAAACAGTAACAGTACTAGTAACAAGTAGACATATTGATCAAGTTCGAGGACCAATGACAGGAGTAGATTTTAAATATATAATGCCGTGATCTCAAACTCAATGATTTGGTATATCTTTATTCAAGTATCATTCCTACTTATCTGAGCGTGTTGACAGAGCGGTGGTACAGCAAACATCAAGGACAACTCGACATACCTTAACCTGACGGGCGTATATAATTTCTCCCTTCTTCATTTCGGAGAGACCAATCAAGCAGCCTCGTCTCGGACTTCGGACTGGATGCTTGCTACGAAACTGCATGTATCCGTTCTGTTTACCCAAACACATCCAAGCTCCTGGCTGATCCTCTCGGGAGGTCAGTGAATCGATCTGGGCCTCCCAGTCATTTTCAACACTGTCAAGCTGCGCCAACAACTTACTTTCAAACTTATCCAATTACAGTCTTGTCTTCTACGACACATATGCCCGCAGTTCGGTTTAATGCATACTCTCTGCCTATTTCTTTGATTCATTATTGAACTTTGTTGATTTGCGCTTAAACCGTCGCCCGAGCGAAAAGAACAGTTACCACCTACTCCTAAAGCGTTGATATCCCATGGCAAATTAAGAATGCGCAAGAACTCTAATATAATGGCTAAGTATAAAGGAACCCCGACGGAGAAAGAAAGTTCAACTTCGACTCGATACCGGCCTTATATTACACGCAACATATCTCATGGTACCTCTGCATTGAACAGAGTCAAAAGAACCTCCGTGCTCTGTGTGTCGACAGGAGACGGGATCCTGAGCTTTTTAGTTGACGAAAATCGCATGAACAGAATATGTCCTCCCTGGCGCCATTTTGAACTCCTGGGCGGACGCAAAAGGATGGCCAACGACACCAGTGGCATTGACTTCGGGAATGAGAGAGCTAAAGACGCTCTCCGGATAGTCTTGGACATTGTCCACGGCAAAGAGGTAGTGAACTATGAAGATTTCAGCCCTCGCCTTATATTCTACATTCTCGAAGTTCATGCCTGGTTGGGACACCCGAAAACCACTTACAGCTGCTATATGGATCCAACAATGGTCGGAACTCAAGGAGCACCATCCTCTACGTTTTTCGACAAGGACGCCATCTCAAGGGGTATCTTTGACATGGCAAGAAAGGCTAAGTATTTGTATCGGGTGAAAGACTGGCTCCTTCTGGCTCCTGTAGCCGAAAAGCTAAGACTTCAAGACGTTAGGCAATTGATCCTTGACAACTTATGCCTTTTCTGCAGAGCCGATAAGAGAGAGTTGCCCGAAGAGGTAAGGGATTGCATCGAGGATAGGGACTGGGCCAAGATACAGGACCTTGGACTTATTGGTAAGTGATATTCTTCCTTTTATATCTTGAATGCTGAGCTAATTGTGTGCAACAGACAATAAATTGCTGAACAAGCGTGAGTTTTATGTCGAAAACATCATCAAGGGGTTACGTCTTCTTTCCCACCAAGTCCTCTACATGGAGGGAGGCATTCTTCCCACCGGAAATATATTTAATACCTATCAAGACTATAGAGTTGCAGCATGTTCCTACTGTCGATCGCTTTCTTGTGACGAATTTCAACGGGAGCTCATCTCAGCGCGGTTATGGCCGCTGTGCGCTGAGGCTTACCAAGATCGCATCATTGATCTACTTCACGCAATAAGGGATATGGAAGAAAGGACTCTTGTTGGAAGAGACTGCAACCAGTTAACCCATCTATACGATCACCTACGGATGATGTGTACCGAACCGGAGCGTTAGGGAGATAGTGGTCGGTGAACTGGGTGGTGAATTGCCATGGGCGAAATGGTAAGGCGGGAAGGAAAAAGATCAAATTGACGAAAAGTCATAAATTTGGAGTTGCTAGTTCATATTTTTTGCTAATTGATCGGTCATTAAGGCCAGCTTATGACGAGAACACCATGGCCTGAGGCTCCATGCCCTTGCCTTCAGCCAAAACTCCCGCTTTTCTCAAGATGGATACCGTGTTTTGAACAACCTCAGCCTGGACACCCTCAGTTTTGGCAGGGAATCGGACAGTCTTGAGCCACTCTCGGGCATCAGGCTCTGTGTATCCGAGGCTGCTTGAGATGTACGCGACAGCTTCCTCTTGATTGTCATTGAAGTGCGTGATACCCTGATCCAGCTTTCCAAATAGGTCCTTGACACGGGCATCTAGACCATTCTGGGTGAGATTCGTAGAAGCAACGATCTTCCAGCTGCTCCAGGGAGTGTAAATCTCGCCAACGCGGCGAATCTCACCAGAGTCGTAGAACTTCTTGGAGGTGAAATGCTCCCACATGAAGAAGTCGGCCTCGCCACTGTTGACGGCATTTCGAAGATTCTCAAAGTTGTTGAGAACAACTGTATCGGAGAAGGGCTTCTCTGCAGCGCCAGGGGTCAACCAGCCTTGCTGATCGGCTAGGACAAAGCCCATCACGTAACTTCCTGAGCCAATGCGTGAAACACCGATCTTGCCGCCCTTGAGGGAGTCAACAGAGGTGATCTCAGGTCGCTTTGCACCAGTAGAGATAGCCCAGCCTGTATACATTAGTGGCTATATCATCGTGATGGCGAAGAAGACTAACAAAGAGGTGTCTCGACATATGTGCCAACGAGACGATATCCGCCATCACCCTCAACGCCCTCCTTACCTAGACCCGCAATCCAACCCTCAGTCAAACCAACAGCTACATCAATCTCACCAGCTCGAATAGCAGTAACCATGTGGCCGGTGCCTGAAGGGAAGGGAATCAGCTCCGCATCAAGACCAAAGTGCTTCTGAGCAAAATAGAGGGGAGTTGAGAAGTGCTCTGGCACGTAGCCAATACGAAGAGGAGAAGACATGACTAAGATATTTGATATATGAGTTTGAAGAGCCTAGGTTGACCGTAATAGACTATTGTTTTTCGGGTGTCGTTGATTCTTAAAAGAGAGAGACCGGGTCCGGAGAGACGGATGGTACGGGTGCGGGGTTATATATACGGCCCCGCAACGGCAGTTGACGGTCCTGCGAAATAGACTTTCTTTGCATCGCGGCATCTGCCATTATTCAAGCGGCATAATTCATGATACCTTCCGATTAAATATCGATATCCATCTTAGATGTGACGTTTACAACTTCATTGGGGTTGGGGCCCTGACTATTCTTGGTGCTTATGTGTAACAACCCAGTGCATAAGGAAGAGCATTAAAATCAATGCACAATGCGGAGCCAACTCCGCCTCAGAACCAAATTGTGTAACAAGAAGAATCCGATATGAATACGCGTACCAGCACAGGTTCACGCCTAAGCCACGCAACGAAAGCAGCCCTACAGAGGCTCAGCGACCAAGAACAAGGGGTCGTCGGTGGCTTTCCAACCCCTGAAATCTCTGAAGCTGTCAGCCAAGACGCTAAATCTGGGGGGATCTGATACTTGAAATAGCCTAGTCAAATTTCAAGTTAGCTCAGCCTCCCTCGATTATTCTGACGTCTTCTCAAAACTCCCTTTCTTTTAAAACCAACCTCAGCCATCTTTGGCTTCTTCTAGGCCGGATGGCATTGTTTTGAGTCGTTCCTTAACCATTCCTATCACTATGGTACCTCAGTATCATCCTGTTTCTAGCGACGATGTGGAGTTGGAGTCTCATCTGGACGTGCCTCTGCTCGATCTCGAACCGCTAGAAGCTGATGCAGTAAGCGATAACGAGAGCCTCCATTCTCATTCAGAACCGATTCCGAGTTATCGATTCTCGCGATGGGGCGTTCATTCACCGAAAAGAATTGTCATTTTGATCGCTGTCATCAAATTTGCTGTTGTTTTGAGCGGGATGTTGTTGCTTTTGCCGACTGTGCGCTTGATTGAGGACATGTTTTGCCATATACACTACCAGGATACCTCTGCGGACATTATCGATGAGATGAAGTGCAAGGTTGATGAGGTACAATCTCAGCTTGGATACTTGTATGGCTGGAACAGTCTCATCACCTCTATTGTTGGTGAGTGGTACTCCATATGGATAACCTACCCAATATTCAGTGTCTAATATTTCCCAGGTCTTGTGGTAGCCTTTCCTTATGGAATGATGTCCGACAAGATTGGCCGTAAACCCACTGTGATGTTGGCTTGGTCTGGGATTGCCGTGTGCTTCCTTTTTGCTCCCTTCAGCATGAAGGCGTTCCAAGGCGAGCTTCGAGAAAAGCCCTATCTTTTGATTGTGGGAGGTTTCTTTCAGATATTCGGCGGTGGCATTCCGGTAATGTTCTCTACTCTCTATTCGATCGCAGCCGATGTCAGTTCAGAGGAGGACAAGTAAGTGGACATGATATCATTCTCTACAGGCATATGCTAATATCACTTCCAGAGCCAAGCATTTCTTGTGGCTTACATTTGGTGCGACTTTGGGAGGTATTTCAGGCCCCATCATTGCAGGCATCCTAATGAACAAGTATGGGCCTTGGGTTCCCGTCTACCTAGTATTTGCTACTGTTCCTATCATCATAGGCATCCTCTGTCTGCTTCCTGAAACCTTGACTATCAACCTCAAGCACCAGAAAGCTCAGGCGGGCAAAAGCGCACCAACCACCTTCAAGGAGCATATTTCGCATGCTATCAAAGATCTCAAGCATTCAGTTAGCATGCTCAAGGACCCAAGTGTTCTCATGATTATGGTGACATTCTTCATGACGAACGCACGGTTTACGGCTTACACGACAACCCTGGGCCAATATATCAGCAAGCATTTTAAGTGGAAGATGGCTGAAGTGAGCTTGATTCTGTCTCCTTTGGGAATTCTGAATCTCATTATCCTCGCCGGGTTGCCCAAGGTATCGGAGATTTTGGTATCCCCTCGATTTCGAATGTCGGCATGTGGCAAAGATTTATTCTTGACGCGAATTTCGACCGGAATACTCGCCTTTGCAGCCTTTTGGCAAGGCATCAGTCCTAATGCCGTCATGTTCCTTTTTGGTCTCTTCATTGGGACGTTTGGCGCGGCCGACAGTCCTCTGGCTCGCGCGACAGTTACACACTACGTGCTACCTGAGTATACTGCTCGACTGTATGCCTTGATAGGTATGATTGAGGTAATAGGGTCATTTATTGGAGGACCAGTGCTGGCTTGGTTCTTTGACCAGGGTCTGAAGCGAAAAGGAATCTGGATTGGACTGCCTTGGTTTTACATCTCGTTCCTCTGTGGCCTGTCTTGGATTGCGCTTTTCTTTGTTAAGCCACCGAAGAAGCGCTCAAGGGAAGACCCAACAGACAGCGACGGCTACGAAGAAGATGATTATATGCCGGATGATCCATTGCGACTTCAGTAGTTGAAGGTTGGAGGAGCGACAAGCAACGATCTGAGTATGTCAATATTAGGAAACATATTCATCTGCTATTTAAACTGAAAGATACCCAAATAGAATACTTTTATGTTGTCACTGCTATATAATACTTTGTGCCGCTGCAGGTTGTAAGGAAGAATACTCTTCCGATATACGGATACATCTACCTAGTCACAATATGCTTATCGGTTACCTTCCGAATGAGGCCATGCCAAGGGACTTTTGTAAGTCGACCAGCAAATGATAAATGTCAGCCGTAGTCGCAAAGGAAATCGTCCCAACAAGGATTTTGATCCGCCTCCTCATTTTAGCGGAATCTATTCGTCCGAGATGCTATTTATTTTGCGGCGTGCTGACCGATGCTGCCAAAAATCGAGTCTCGAATGTAGCTTGGCCAAGTTACAAAACTGCATCAAAGTCGTTCTAGATTATCCGTAGTGGTTGCAGAGTAAGTTTAATTGCGTACGACTTATAAAATCTGTGCAGTTGGAGCTGATGTATGCATGAGCCGGGTACTACCACGCCATCGGGTCCACGGGTATAAGGTCTCAGGGACGTCAACTCCCTTTAGATTTCCCCTGGCTTGGACAATCTGCATCCCTAAGAGACCAAGAAGCACTCAAGCTTGGCCTTTTTCTTGGACTACAGGCCCCTTTTGGTGACAGTTTTAGTCGTTATGGACGGTTACAACTCCACGGCCTGTGGCGATAGTCTCTTTGGGCCCAGCGTCTGGACTGAGGGTTGTCGCGGTGGATTTGATTTCACCTGTGAGTACACCAGGGAACTTGAAGTGGGCAATTGACTAACTGTGTCTGAGTATCTTTCCAAGAGAGCATCCTCAGCATCCTTCCATCTGCTATTTTCCTTGCACTTGTCGGCCCACGAGCCTTCTACCTCTTTAGAAGTCCAGACAAGACCAAGCGTCACGCGACATACACACCAAAGCTGGTAAGAGCACTCTTTACTGTCTCTTTGTCTTTGTCTTTTTTTTCTTCTCCGCTTTTCAATTTTGGCTAAGCAAAATACTCAGATCACTTCCGCTATATATGCTGTCTTACAGGTGGTTTTGTTGGCTTTGGTTCCATCCGCTAAGAAGTCCAATACTCGCTTCTCACTGGCAGCGGCCATTCTCAACCTCTTAGCAGCTTTCGCCATTCTTTTGTTGGCTCATGTCGAACATGTCAAGTCTGTCCGTCCCTCATTCATCCTCACTGCATATTTGTTTGTCTCGCTTCTATTCGACGCCGCTCGGCTTCGCACAGAATGGCTCATGTCACTGAACATCGCGTATGCCGCAACTCTTTCGACCTCGACAATCTTTAAAATGGCGTTGCTTGTACTGGAGACAATCGAGAAACGCAGGATTTTGATATCAACTGAAAATCCAATTTCAAAAGAGAGCACAAGTGGCCCCTTTAGCCGTGGGTTCTTCGTTTGGTTGAACTCACTGCTCATCTCTGGCTGGGCTACTGTTCTGACAAACAATGACCTGCCCGCCATCTACGAGAAGCTATCGTCAGAGAAGCTCGCAGTCCGTTTCGGAAAATCATGGAAGAAAGGTATGATAGCACAACAAGATGAGACGACCATTTCTAATGCGGGATTGCAGCCACTTCGAAGAGCAAGAAACCTTCTCTATTTCTGACAACTGTGACCGTTTTGAGATGGGAGCTTCTTGGTATAATACCACCGCGCGTTGGAATGATCGCCTTGAGCATTTCTCAGCCTTTTCTTGTCAGCAACGCATTGCGATTTCTCACAATGCCCGAGTCCGACTCGACACTGAACTTGGGTTATGGTCTGATAGGTGCATTCGCCTTCGTTTTTATCGGCTCTGCGGTATGATCATACCAGGCGACGGAAGTACCCCAAGCTAACACTATATAGCTACTCACAGCTTGGTACGAGCATCTGACATTCAGAGCTGGCGCGATGGTCAGAGGGGGGCTTATGACCTTGGTTTACAGCAAGATGATGAAACTTCCTACCGACGATCTCGGCGAGTCTTCAGCTGTCACACTCATGGGAAATGATGTGGAAACCCTGATTGAGAAACTCCACATGCTCTTGGTTGAATCCTGGGCGAATACTCTCACTGTTGGTATTGCCATGTACCTGCTGGCAGCACAGCTTGGTGCTGTTTGTGTTGCTCCTATTGTCACAGCAATCAGTGAGTAATTCTACCTTCTCGACCAGTTCAATCTAACTGTGTAGTCTCCCTCCTCCTTACGGGTTCTATTGGAAAGATGATGGTCGCTCGCCAGATCAAATATCAGAAGGCCACTCAGGACCGCATCAATCTTACTTCTGAGGTTCTCGGCTCAATGAAACCAGTCAAGATGCTTGGACTGTCGGAAAGATTCAGCAGCCTCGTTTCTCAGAAACGAGATCAAGAGATCAAAGCCAGTAAACATTACCGCGTGATCAATGTCTATCTGAACTGTATCAGTGAGTAGCTCTGGTCTAGTAGATATTCACTTTGCTCACTCTTTTAGCCAATTGCAACATAGGGATGACTGAAGCGATCACTTTCGGCGCGTATGCCCTTGCAGCAAAGTTCGGAAACGGCGAACCATTCTCTGCGGCCCAAGCTATCACAGCGTTATCTATCTTGGGTGTCATGATGGACCCTCTATCGCATCTTCTTGGAAGTATCCCAGGATCTTTCTCAGTCTTTGGATGCTTCAGAAGAATGGAGGATTTCCTCAATTTGGAAGAGAGAATTGATCGCCGTCAAGTCAATGGCCGCTCTAAAATTACATCTAGATCATCTACGGAGAGCTCGCAACCCTTCCAAGAAACTATTGAGGCGACTCCGTTAAAAGCCATTCCGGTCGGAGCTGATGGAACTCAAATCATCATAGAGGATGGTAACTTTCACTGGGGCGAGAAGGCTGTTCTTCAAGACATCAACACAACTTTCCCCAGTCACAAGAATGGATCACTTACCATGCTAGTCGGTCCAGTCGGTTCCGGTAAATCGAGTCTGCTGAAGGCTATTCTGGGTGAAACAACGTCTTCTATGGGTAATGTGTCTCTGAATACATCAGAAGTTGCATTTTGCGACCAGACTCCCTGGGTCATGAATGCGACCATCCGTGCCAATATCATCGCAGAATCCAAGGGATACGACAGCGCCTGGTTTGAGACAGTCATGAATGCCTGCGACCTGACAATCGACTTGGGACGGCTTCCTGAGGGAGACCTTACCCAGGTTGGCGAGCAAGGAGTCAAGTTGAGCGGTGGACAGAAGCAACGAATTGCTATAGCTCGTTCCCTATACTCTCGGAAGCCTGTGGCCATCTTTGATGATGTGTTTAGTGGACTCGATAAGGTGACTGAGCAGATCATCTTTACCCGTGTCTTTGGAAAAGATGGTCTTCTTCGAAAGAACGGTACTACTGTTATTTTGGCTACGCATGCAGGTACGTTGTTACTGATGAAATAGGCTTCAGTCATTTGACGTCCGTCTAGTGAACAGGCTCCCCGAGTCCGACTTTGTTGTCGTCCTTGAAAAGGGCGGGAGACTTGTTGAGCAAGGAACTTACCATGAGCTGCGATCCGGGAATGGTTATATACATGAACTTGACATTTCGAGCCACGACGATCACGATGACCAACCTTCTACCGAAACCAAAACTGTAGAGGAGAGTGACAAGACCGACAGCAAGGACGCAATTGACGATGAGCCGAGTGAAGTACCGAGTGATCGAAGCGTGTTTATGTACTACTTCAAGGCCAATGGAATACACAACATGCTCACTCAGATACTTCTCATCGCCAGTGCAGGGGTTATCACATCCTTTCGATGTAAGTTTTCTATTTAAAAAGTCTGCACACTCCTAACCAGTGACAGATGTTTGGGTTACTTGGTGGGGTGATGGAAAAGGCCGTGACAGCAGAGATATTGGTTACTGGCTCAGCATATATACCGTCCTATCTGCTTTTGAGGGCATTCTTATTACGCTTGCCATTGCGTGGGTTAAACCGACTCTGAAAATGAGACTTTTGCTGATAAGAACTCAGAATGTTCCTTTTGGTTTGCGCACCCGTCAGTGGGAAACTGCTTCATTCACGACTATTGAACGCTGCCATGGGCGCTCCTCTATCCTTCCTTCACAACAGCGCGGCGGGGTCTTTGATCAACAGATTCAGTCAAGATTTGCGACATGTTGACATTATCCTCCCTATGTCCTTTTCCATCTTCCTCTTCGGTGAGATATATCTATACATCAGGGTTGACGTAAGCTAATACCCCATTATAGAGGTTGCTGCATGCTTCGGTGCTGCTGGTCTTGCTATGGCAGCTGTCAGCTGGTTTGCCATCTCGATTCCATTTGTGGTCGTTGTGCTTGTCCTCATCCAGCGTTTCTATGTCCGAACATCCAAACAGCTCCGTCTTCTGGAGTAAGATAAGCATACCCTTAGTTAGTTGAAATGTGCTGACTCACAGTTTAGAATCGAACATAAGGCGCCGCTGTTCTCACATTTCCTTGAGACCATTGACGGACTCGCCACAATTCGAGCTTTTGGTTGGATTCAGCCGTATACCGACAAGGCTCTGAGTCGAATTGATGATGCCCAGAAGCCAGCGTATCTTCTCAACTGTATTCAGCGATGGCTGACTCTGGTGCTCGACATGGTGGTAGCATTCTTGACGATAATCCTTGTTGTTTTTGCTGTAACCCTACGTGAGAAGATTGACCCCTCGCTATTGGGTATCGCACTGGTCAATATGATGCGACTTGGTACCAACATGAAGGGCATCATTTTGAATTGGTCCCTCCTTGAGACATCACTGGGCGCTATTGCGCGTATTCGCATGTTCTGCTCTTCTGCGCCAAACGAGCAAAAGCCAAACGAGGACAATGAACCGGGGGAATTGTGGCCTAGTCAAGGTAGCCTTGAAGTCAAGGATCTGGATGTTCAGTATGAGTAAGTGAGATCTAAAGCAACAAAAGCTTTGTCCAATGTGTTGACTTTATAGGCAAACTACCGAACCTGTCCTACGTGGGCTTTCGTTCAGCATTAAACCCGGCCAAAAGCTTGGTCTTTGCGGTCGAAGTGGAAGTGGGAAGAGTTCTTTTGTCCAAGCCCTTCTTCACATGGCAGAGATCGTCAATGGACAGATTACTCTTGATGGACAAGATATCTCGAGAGTTCCTAGATATTTGATCCGTCAACGTTTAAGCTGCCTGACGCAGGATCCATTTGTCTTTGGCGATACCATCCGGGCCAATCTTGACCCATGCAATACGGCGTCAGATGATGAGATCAGAAGCGCCCTCGAGCGAGTTGGCATCTGGTCTGTCATCGAAGCCAAGATCGACGACAATAAGGATCCTCTTGATGAGAAGATGGACGAGAACTTTTTGTCCCATGGTCAGCGCCAGCTTTTCTGTCTTGCAAGAGCGTTGTTGAAGAGAAGTTCACTGCTCATTCTTGATGAGCCGACAAGCAGGTAAGTCATTTCATCAGGCCTTGTGCGTTTCCTGTTTCTGACACCGTTTGTAGCGTCGATACACAAACAGACACAAGGATGCAAGAGGTCATCCGTACCGAGTTCTCGGATTGCACGATTATCATGATCGCCCATCGCATTGATACACTGCTCGACTTTGACAAAGTTGCCGTGTTGGACAAGGGCTCTTTGGTTGAGTTTGGAGCCCCTCAGGAGTTGCTGAAGGATGAGACTGGTGCATTTGCAAGATTGTATCGGGCGAATAAGGGGAGGAAGACTGAGAAGCAGTGAGTGTGTGACGCGTTTGGGGGCGTAATGTTTTCCACTGTAGCACTTCAGTCCTACTTCAGAGCCTGCTATGTTTATCAATAATGTTTCGCGCCAGTGATTCTACTGGTTAAAGACAAACGATAACTGAATCTCTGTCATGTATATGCACCAGGTGAATCACGGCCTCTAGTGAAGAGAAAAGAAGAGGAGTATAAGTTCATTCCCTCCCACCCATTCTGCCCTTCACTCCTTTATCGCACCACCAACTCAAATTCTCAGCTACAATCACTAAATCGGCTATAAAAATGTGCCAAGGGGTCATCTTTTGGGCACGGTGCCCTGTCTGCCGCATTCGACATGAAGTATCGCGAGCATACCGCCCCATGTGCGAAGAAGCCGAGAACACAGACCTATGTACCTACGGTGCTTGTGTTCTAGGAGTCGACTGGGTATTCCGACAAATCAACCCAACTGGATGGGGCTGGGATCGGTATTGCAGAGAGTGTAGGCCTCGGCGTAGACGCATCTCACGTCTAAATAGGAGGCTCGACAGGACTGGCAGAGGGGTGAGGGTCCATAGAGTTATCTATGCGCCACCTGGGTTGAGCAGACAGAGTAACGAGGATTTGGAGATGATGCTGGAAGAGCAGTGAGATACTCTCCGATCGATGTGGTAGAGTGGCTTGTTCCAGACAGGGTTGATCAGGGGTTAGTTTGGATAGTAGCAACTGACAACATCAAAATATGACATGTCTGTTACAGACTTCAAGTCACAAATTATATGATTGTTTTGCTATAGACTTGTATGCATCATTACAGTATGTTCTGGCATTATTTATTATGATCTCTCTTTTCGTGATAGATCATAGGGCGTCTCATGTCCTGTTTCTACTCTGTCACGGTTCTTTGTCTACACAACCGGTTGTGAGTCACGGACTCCTCGTAGCGGATACGAACAAAGGATCTATTCGAATTATGAGATTGAGAACATTCACTCTCTTGGACTACTGAATATGGAGCTGCTCCCTCTCCAGTCAGTGGCTGTTGCTACTGCTATATATTCATCCTCAAAGCCATTCTTCTTTCAACCCTTTCACACCACTACAAATCTCAATCAGCCATTGACAAAAGAAACAACCCAAACCTTTTTATCAATTCTATCATCAACTCTATCATCAAATACAATCAACAATCAACAATCATGTGCTCAATCAAGATCTGGTGTCGCAAGTGCACCGTCTGTCAACGCGTCGATGAGATCGAATATTCCAACCATCAGGATGGCTGTGGATCCTGCAATATAGTTCGCACTACTCTGCCGGAACAGTCTCTCCAAGATGCAAACGAGAACTACCGCTGTCGAGGCTGTCGATCCAGACAGGCTTACGAGTGTCAGCAACTCAACAACAAGTATGGGTATTCAAGGTAAGCAAGTTTCTAAGAGCAGTTCAGGGTAGGAAAGTAGATCATGTGACGATATTGCCTTTTGGTGTATCATCGCGGACATAGTATCACTCCAAGACAGTATCACAGGTTGCCTTTGAACACTGCTAATTCCACCATCGTGCAGTGACTGAGAATAACTCTAGAGATCTCCAGTGACTCACAGGCCAAATACAACCCTGATTCACTGTCCCCTAGTGCAAACAGATTCATCATGGCCGCGCGTCAAGGCCATTTGTTCTCTGAACGACCTCCCCATCTCGTCTCTTTTACAATCTTATGAATACCGCTTTATCTCCTATTCCCGTTTCCTCTCTCATAGACAACTCATACCCTCAATTTTGCTTTCTCTATAGATATTATCAACCTGTCTATCCCCCGCGAGATCTCTTTTTCCGATCTTTCAACCTACCTACCCATACACCAATATGTGCCAAACGCTGGTCTTGTACAGAACCTGCGCGCATTGCGATGGACAATTTCGCCTCTAGGAGACGGCGAAGTTGCTACCAGATTGCGATGACTGCGGCACCTTTGGACGAGGTGCTTGCAATGACGGTGTTACTCTGGCACTAGAGCCTCATGCCGATGACCCTTTTCGCACGTTCGTCTGCGATGACTGCGGGTTTTATAGACGACGTCACCAAGCAATGCTCTGGTTCTTACGCATGAGTTTGTGGCCTTAGTTGAGGAATTGCGGCGGAATTGGTAACTCTGGAGTTTGCATGGTTGACTTCAAATCAATTCGTGTGAAGGACTCGCGACCAAGCAAATGTTTTCATATGCGAACATCTCAAGACTCAACAAGATAAGGACTGTACCCGAGAGCATCTCAAAACTACTTCTCCTATAGACAACCGACTAAATGGATGCTTTGGGTAACCTTGCACCTACACAAGGTAAGACAAAGCAACTTGCAAGTTTCTCATATGTTGAAAGCTGACCGTTTACTCCATTCAGGGGGTTCTTCGCCTTCATCGAAATGACACCTAGATCACAAGAATTTGGTCAAGAACATATATGCTAGGAAAAGTTAATTCAGCTGTCGCAGTGAGACAGAAGTTTTATTGTCACTTGAGAGATTGGTTGGGACCGTCAATTCAACTAGCAGGACTGGCCATGGGTGGAGGCCATACGAAGTAGAACACTACCATAGAAATAGAGCCCTTTTTGTTTTCCTACATCGGAATTGCTAATAAATTTTCTTGTTAAGAATGAACTAGTATAGTCCCTGAGCCTATGTTCCTTCTCCTTAGTATATCTATCTTTATACGAAACAAGTCATAGACCATATCGTCGTACAATGTGATCTATATATGTCGGGGTCAATAGAGCTCTATTCTTTGAAACGGCCATAGACCTTCATAACTAATGCCATTTCCGTGATCCAAGACGTAGACAATGACCCAAGTGAGTAGTAAGACGGTTCCATCCTTGCATCTTCTTTAAGATGATTTCGAGTTACACAGCCATCCAGTCAACCTCAGACTTCTGTCAATTGCCTAATATTCTAGAGATCTATTAATTCCAGACCAAAGTTTACCGTTCGAATTATTTTGAACGAATAGTTGGCCAACGTTGTTTTGCCTCTGATCTTCCTGACTCGTTGCATATATATCATCATTTCTTGCGGGACCATGAGGACCAACTTTGTCTATCACATCTCGTTCAGGAATAATATACTAGTACGTGTAGTAGAGTTCAAGACTGTATCCTAACAAGGTGAAGTTGGCCTGCTGATAATCTGCCCTTGAAGTATTGCATGAACCGTATTACTCTGTGGGCAGCATGCAGGGCGTCACGCCAGAGAAAGGGCAAAAATAGTCTGCAGTAGTTCATAAGTTCTATGTGATTTCCAACAATTGTATGATGGCAATGCTATTCAAAACACGGATCAACGCCTTCCATGGTTAATATACAGCTGGCTATCTACCAATCATGAAGCAACTTCCAAGCAGCAATGTTAACCCCCTTCCGCCCACGTATTTTTCCTTCTCTTACTCCTCATAACTGACTGCCCCGCATTATCGTAACATGTAAGAGAGATCCGGCAGATCTCGAAGAATATTCGCGACGATCTCGTCGTCTTTGGAGGACTCACCGACTGTTTTTGGTGGCGGAGGGACAGGTAGTGATACCGGCCGGGGCTTTGTAGGAGAGGCCATGTCTTTGAATGTGTCAACTGGCGTAGGAGCTTGTAGCTGTTGGCTTGCAAACATCCCATCTTCCTTTGGCCTAACTGGCTTGTTGGAATCATCGAGCAAACCCAAGCCCCATGAGTCCCATACATTGACCTTGTTTGCTTGCTCAGTTGTCGTTTTGGCCTTGTTTGATATCAGGTTTGCGGATGCAAGACTTGCCAGGGGCGACTGAGGTGTTCCCAAATCAAGTGTTGTGGATCTTGAATGGTTGGGAATCAAGCTCTTCATAGGGGATGCAGACAAATCGACAGTAGTCGATCGAGAGTGGCTCGAAGCTATGCCTTGCAGCGCTGAAAGGTTCCAAGGGTCAGTGGGCGATTGAGTGTCGTCAGGTGCAGAGGTTTGAGGAGGTAAAGGCAGAGCATCCGTAGAGGGACGGCCGTTGGTCACTATTTCGGCTTGCGGTGCACTCTGGTCTATGTCATCCAGCGGACTCGGAGCTGTAATTGAGGGCTGACTGGTATGGTCTTTGATGCCATTCGAGCTGAAATCCACAATCGCATCCATGGAAGTAAACCCGCCGTTTGTTTCAGCTGTGGGTGATGAAACCATGTCGCCCCAGTCATCATCGTCGTCATCCTCGCCCCAGCCTGCGTTTGTTGGGGGTTGTGCTAGAGGGGATGTCGGTGCTTGCGATACCGATATCGGTCGGTTTGTCGATAGAAACGAAGGAGCATTGAGTGGAGACTGCGGTTCCGAGATCGTAGGTGACGCTGGGAAATGTAAAGGTTGAGTTATAGATATAGGTCGGTTTGTAGGTTTTAATGGTATAGGCTTGATAGGAGAGGGGGGCTCCTCGGCGATAGATTGCCTTGGGGGAGATGCCAAAGGAGGTGCTTTTGTCTTTGACACGGGGGATGTTCTCGTGGCCTCAACGGGTGAGGTTTCAACTGATGACCTCGGCTCACTTGTGGTCGAAGTGCGAGGCACAGAAGAGGGTGCAGCGGCAGTTGGCGAAGGAATGGGATTGCTACCCCATCCAAACGCTGCAGCTGTAGGCGACGCTACGGTTCCTTTGGAAGCTGCTGAAGCATGTCTCGAATGATTCTTCCTCGCCAAAAGTTCAGAGATTGAGATCTCGGTGGATGGCGCCGATGAATCCCAGTTGAAGATCTTTGCACCAGCTGCACCACCTCTTCGGCCCAGAACAACACGGCCGGTGATTGAGTCTTCCTCCATCCATCGCCTGACAATTCTGATTGCCTGGTCACGCACCTGGGAGTTACCCCAGCCAACGCGAACATAGTTTTCGTCGTCTCCCAAGTTGTGCTTCCGCATCGAACCAGGTCTCGACATGAGATACCATGCTTTGCGCTCCGAGATGGAAGTGAAGCTATCGTCGATAATGACATCGGGAATCGGCTCCGGGGATGGGAAGCTCGTTTCGACTGACGGAAAGATATTATCAAGCTTTGTCGTGTCAATTGAGAATGGTTCCGAGGGTGGTTTTGGTGGCGCTGGTGCTGGTTCTTTGGGTGTCGCTTCATGGCTTGCCGTGTCAGTTGTTGCTGCTGTTGGCTGTTCTTTGGAAATTTCAACTCTAGATTGTTTAGCCTCGTCTTGTTGTGCCTCCTTCATTGGTGATTCGAAATCCGACCATGAGTCTGAGTCTGTGTGCCCTTGATCTTCATCCTTGGGTGACCCTGCAATTCCATTCTCCATCGCATTCTCGTCTTGATCTAGGGTTTCTTCAGACACGATCTTGACTTTCGCGTCTGGCTCTGGTTGAAGTTTCGACTCCTCTTCCACTTTCACTTCAATCTCCTCTTCTAGCCCAACTTCAAGTGTCTCATTCGACTCTTCCTTCAATTCCTCCCCCACCCTAACCTTCACCTGTAAATCCTCCTCAATTCCGTCTGGTTCGTCGAACTTCATGTCAATCGTGACATCCTGCACCGAAGCATTGCCCGACACCTTCCGCATGGATGGATCAATGGGTGAAGCACTATGGCTGCTCTTTGCCATATCATCGTACATCTCCACCAACTCAGAAACCTTATTGGAAGATTGTCGCAAAGTAGGCGGTCTTGTTCCACGCTGCAAAGCTGGTCTAGGTACTCCACTCGGTGAATCCGGTCGGCCTTCATCTTCGATCCGTAAAGGACTTAGGCTCCTGTTCGAAAGCGCCGGGTCTGGTTGCTGCCAGATATCTGTTGGGTTCTCTTTAAGTGACCGCGCAGGTGACGGTGTCCTCGTCGCAACACGCCCTAAAATCGGTCGCAGTCCTTCACCAAGACTAATCGCTGAATCTCCGTTATCCTCCTTTCGTAATCGTGCCGTATCAAACGTTGGCGAGCGTCCCCATGGATCCGGAGCCGGCGATGGCAACCTCGAACCAGCTGGACTACCCCCTATAGGGCGCAAACCAGGACTTCTGCCCCAGCGTGGGCTGTTATCTTTACCCGCCTCGGCCCATCCGCCCCATGCATCATCATCTTCGTTCCATGGCGTATGAGCAGGCGAAACGCGCTGTGAGCTGCCCGAGTGGTCTGCAGTGAAGTGCGCATGTGGCGGCGGCGCGGGAAGGTCTATCTTCGGTGGCTCGTCGTTGGTCCAAGGGGAACCCCAGGGATCCTCCATGCTGGGCGAGCGCACATGTCGCGCTGCCGATGACAGGAGAATGAAAAGAGAGAATTAATGCGAGCGAGTGATGTTATTGTGATCGAATTATCATTGCGCGCGGTCGAAGGAATGTGCTGAGGTAGCTTAGAAGCTTAGAGTTCCGAGGCGCAAGAGGCAAGCTTTCGTAATCGCCTTCAGAATGGAGGCAATGGAAAAGAGGGTTCAATGATCGAGCGCCACGAACCCGATATATACAGCTACAGTTTGACTCGTGGCTTAGAATCGGCACGAGTCGCTGAACTTGACGAGATGTAGAATAAATCGTCAAGTTGTTTGGTTTGGAGGAATGAGGAACAGTTCCATAAACACGTCCACTATTATTCGTGGATCCTGAATCTTCAGGGGCGCGCGGTCCCCCAGGCCTCTAATTTGGCCCCGCAAGCTTCCGCCATCGCCATCAGGAGCTCAGACAGAAATGAGACTCTAATTGCTTTGAATTTCCAAAACAGTCACTAACTTTGACACAATGCAGGAATTGTTGCTAGATTGGTAATCTTTTCGCCAACTCGAATAGTATGAGGGTATCTACTTCATGTCTATCGCATGCAATGCCAAATACCTCGACATCGTCCTGATGCTTTGCTGTAAAAATTGTACATCAAGCTCCTTTTTCCATCCCAATCAATTCCATGAAGCAATCCCAAGCAGACCTGTCACTCCGACGCTAATATTCAGCACAAAAAATTATCATGTCGTTTCGATTCTCCCAGTCAATATTCATGAGGCAATCTCATGTCCACTCTTCAGCGCCCACTCCTTAGAGCGCCCTTTACCGATCTTCTCTGCCACCAACTCTACGGTATTCTTCACCTCAGTGCGAGACACGTCGTCCCGAAATTGATGGTAGAGAAAGTCGATAATTCCAACCTTGGATAACGCTTTGTTGCTCAAAATAGCTCTCTTCACGTCATCAAGTAGCTCAGACTTGACGAGCTTTGGTGGATCACCACCGGTGTGGCCGTTACTGCCTGTCAAAGCTGAAAACGCGTTGGCAGGCGTAGGAGGAGGGGGCATCTTGCTGCTACCATCAGAGGCCGCTGTGGTTTTCGTAGGCTTGAGCGTCTTGTTCTTGACTTCAGGTTCCCAATATTCCGTTGAGAATGGATCAATGCCCCAGGTTTGCTGAAGTCCATCTGAAAATATGTCAGTAGTTGCTCATTTCACTTAGGTCCAATTGAGACTTACCGTGCATGAACTCCATCCTGTGGTCGTAGATAACCTGATTTGCCACGGTGCCTCCATTCTCAAAACAAATCCCGGTGCTGTCTGGCTCAATGGTATTTGCAAAGATTCGTCTAGATAAACCAGCATCTTCCGAATCATCCAAAAACTCATCCATGTCATCTTCGTCGTCCATCTCCTCTTCATCATCGTCAACATCGAGATCCTCCCCTTCTTCTTCCTCCTGCCACTCGGCTTCCGAATCATAGTCGTAGTCAAGGGGTAGTCGTCTTGCTGTTGGCGTTCGGGCTAGCTGGCTCATGTTGAGCCTTCCAAGCACGAATGGCTTGAAGGTCACAGTTCCATAGTAAGGGGGGCGCACGTCTTGTGAAAACGAAATCACCTTCATGGGCACTTTGGAAAGCTTCTGGCGGGTGTCTCGCATGATCTTGTCAACATGCTCAGGGCCCGCGTTTTCTGCCTTTTCTGTCTCTCTGAAGACTTGCTCCATGATGTGCTTAACTGGATGATGGAGTACGCCTCGCTTTTGAGGCTTGCTTGGCAAACAAAAGAGTCGAGCTGGGTCGAACCGAGAAGGGTCCAACTCTCCAGCTCGTTGGCCGCCAATACATTCATCTAGAATCTTAGATTTAACCTCGCGTGTTTCGGTGTCCATCTCAGGCCCAATATGGGCAATTCGTGTGTTATCCTTAATGAAAAAAGGCTTAAATATTTTCTCGTATTCGGTCTTTGGTAGGTTGTTCGCAGGTTTTGCTGGGCTGAGGTCTCCTGGCGTGGCATTTTTAGGTTGAGTCATGTCGCCAGTTTTCTTGGGAGTGCTCGGGACCTTGAAAAAGGAGCCGAGTGTTCGTTGCTGCCGAGCCTTCTTTTCCTCTTCCTCTTCCTTTCGCTTCTTCTCGTCGTCCTTGCGTTTCTTTTCCTCTTCCCTTTGACGTCGTTTCTCTTCACGCTCTTTAGCTTTGGCTGCCTTCTCAGCTTCAGCATTAGCTTTCTCAACTGCTCGGATAGCTGCTTTCTGTTCACGTTCTTCTTTGAGTCGAGCATTCTCCTTCTCCTTTTCTGCCTTCTGCCTGGCACTTTCCTTTTCCTTCTCGGCCCTTTCAGCAGGTGTCAATTTCTTTCTCTTTACCAGAGTGGTAGCAGGTTTCGATGCCGAATTGATGGTCTTCTGTGTGATTTGTGTCTTGACTGGTGTTTGAGGAGACGGAGACAGGCGGGGAGGAGTGCTTGTACCAGGATCACTCAGTTCTGATGAAGCTGGCGATGGGGCTCTTTCCCCAGATAAAGCGGAAGACAATGCTGCAGGCGATTAATATTTATCACAACTGATGCGTTTCCTAGACTTACCAAATTCTCCACTTGGTTGATCGGAAGCCAGAGGCGGCAACTTGATGTCTTCTGCAGTATCTATTCCATCATTATTTCCCATGAACTCATCGTGACTTCTCTTACGGCCAGTAGCCTCAGATTCTTGAATGTTCGGTGAAAGTTCGTAGAGGGGCATGGTGCTTTATTGCGAGCTAATCTGCTCGATTTCGATTCGCTCAAAGCGAAAAGGTTGTCGTGTCGTGCGAAATATGAAGGTGACGATCAGTAACGATCTTTGAGAAAGGTAGTTGTTAGGTATCGTGAGTAGGCAGAGATCATACGATTAAAGGTCAATTAAAAAGAATTAAAGGAAAGGCACAATCATTCCGTATGGTAAAGCTTGGTTTGAAGCCTGAGGTTGTTTGGAAAGATGTGAATAATCTCTTGGGTAGGTGCACGAGATCCGCAGGTGGCATGAAGCAACCAAGTTGAAAGGGAAGCCCTCCTCCCCAAAGGAGATCAAAGTTAATTGAAAGCGCGACCCGACGCGTCGATTTGGCGCCTTAATCTTTAAGTGGGCAATTAACAAACGCGCTGGGAGGTGTGACAGGGAAGGCGCGGCTAAGCCTCGGCTATGCTTGTTTCCAGGGTCTCTGTGGCTGTGCTCCGCGTGGCAGCCTGAACGCCTCAACCGCTTGCGGCTAACCTGCTAGTTCGACGATCGACATGCCAATTTCGACAAATTGCCATCCACATCCAACATGGGGATCCCCAGTGATATCATTAAGGGGGCCCGATCTCGTAACAGCAACCGAGAATGAACGATTGGTGCCGCTAAGGGACCAGAGTGAAACGACCAGATAACCAAGTGGACGGTAACGTCACTGGAGCCCTGACATACATAAGAGTTTACCAGATATGGATAACACGAGAGGGAGCCGATCTTAATTAGATCCACAGAAAATTCAACTTCACAGGGAGTCAGGCACAGAACTGTCATGGTTATTTGAATCCCCCTTGTTCTCAGTTGAGATCATGAGGTGGTATTAAGCATGCTTTTATCTTGAATCCTGGCTATAGCAGAGGGCAGAGGTATCTTCTTCAAACATTATCGGTATGTCAGTCAACGACAGTGGAGTCCCCGCTCCAGATGCACACTTCGACCATTCAAGAGGTGTGAGATGATAATAGCGAGAGATTGGAAAAGGAAATTCGTAGGGTGTGACGTCCCTGAAAACGATAGGTAGTGTAGAAAAGCAAGCAGTAAAACAATGCTGGAACGCCGACCAATGCAAGCCACCTCCTGATACGAAGTGTACTGTAACGAATGATGGAGAAAAGTAGCCTCCTCTTGGCTCATGGTGTCATGATATAGTGGTTTATAGCCAGTTGGAGTTTGTGTCGCGTGAATATTCCACCTTAATCAGGGTTGGCAATGAAAAGGCGGCCAGAGGTAAGGGTAGATGTTCGCTCGTCCACACTTCCACGTCTCCTCAGTTCATCTGCTGACTTGACACTCTTCTCTCGAGTAAGAGCCGAGTGCATGAGAGAGTTGGAGGCCAATCTAGGTGCATTGCTTAACTCTCCCACATTGTCGGCGCGTTCACCACTGCTGCCACTCGCCATGCTGCGAGCCTTGCCGCTGGCAGCGTCATCGACAATGTCTTCAGGTGTAGCCTCCACCAAGCTGCCGGTACGTTCAGGTGTGTCACCAGGACTCCACCTTCGGCTATGCTGGCTGCCCATGCCTCCTGATGTACGGTAGGCAAGGTTTCGGCGGCTGCTGGTAGTGCTGCTTCGTCCGCTGCTCCCCGTTCTACGGTGGTGAGGGCGGTTTCCGGCATTTTCGTCTTCGCTGCTCTCAGCCTCAACTTCAGTAGCGCTAAGTCGCATTGGCACACCGCCAACACCAACGTGGTTCTCGCCAGGAGCGTAACCGACGACTGAGTTCTTTCCGTGATGTCGAATCTTGGGGATCTTAGCGGCGACCTTATTTGTAGTACTGAGGCCGGTGCTTGTTCTTGCTCCGGCTCCACCGGAAGCACTGCGTGATCCACCAACGACCTCGAGAGTTGCTCGCATCTTTGCAGCTCGTTGTTGTGCTAGCAGTCGTGGGTCTTCATACTGGGAGCGATCACACCACACGGTACCCTTTTGTTTCCGGAGAAGAGCGACATAGCTGGAGGGTTGGCTGCTGGCTCCGCCTGAGCGGCTAGATGTAGAGCGACGAAGCTCGGATTGTGAGGAAGAACGGTAGGCGGCAGGAGGAGGGATGCTCGAGGCGGTGCTGAAAGTATTTACAGAAGGTGAGCGACGGTTCTGTGAGAGATTGGGGCCCGGTTGGGCAAGGTGAGATGTTTGAAATTGCATGGGAAAGGCAGTTGAGGAAATGGTTCGTGTTCGAGAATGTCCGTAGCCGACTGTCTGGTCGATAGGCCCTCTCATGGCCTGGGGTTCCAACATGACCAAAAGGACCAGGCGACGTCGAGGGGGGACGCCAGGTACTTTATGTGTTTGCTGCTCACGGGTAGCGGCGTCTGTCCGAGAGTAGGGAGAGAGTTTGGCCCCGTCGGGCGCGGCTGGGAGGGTTATAGAGGGAGCCGAAAAAAGTGAGACTGAGCTGAGTAGCGCGCCAGAAAGCGGGGCGAACGAGCCAAAAGGCGAAGGACGGCAGTGTGAGTGTGACGACAGCAGTGTAATAAAGATGCCCCAAGTATCGTGAGTATTGGAGGTATAGATATAGATGTACCAATATGGGCAGATCTGGTGTTTTGTTGTTTATATGTGAGAGAAGAAGAGAGAGCAACAGTGGATGGTGGGCAGCGGCGCCTACTGTACCTAAAGAAGGATTTCGGTTTCCCGTCAGTGAGCACTGGCAGTGGCAGCCAAGCAGTCCAACGTTGCATGGGCGCCACGGAGGGGAGCCAAGCGGAGGGCACCTTAGGTTAGGTGAGGTCCGGGTGGGCTTACTGGGTTCCAGCGCTAGTGGGTGGTAGCCTGCAGGTGGATCACCGCTAGCAAGCGGACGCTTTCCATGAGGTGAACATTGACATGAGGTCAAAGGGCGAAGCATGTTCAGCGCGAACAAATGCGCTGGAAGCGGCTGTCTGTACGGGAATTGCATGTACCTCTATGATGTCGAGCTGTAGATCGTCAATTCTTGGCCGCCGAGACCAGCTGTCTTGGCCTATTGCAAAGGATCATTGGTCTCCGCGTTGGGGATATTACAGGACGCAGTTTGGGGGTTCAATTCTGGCCGGAAAGGAATTGATGTTTCGGGACGATTGCTCGTGAGAAAGGAAAGAGAATGTGGAACATGGGGCGTTATCGTGACTGAGGCTGGTGATGCTGCTGCTTCACTCTTGTTACATCCGTCTCGTCACCGACGCTTCCCATCAATGCTGAATAACTTGATTTCTATCCAATGCCTTGGTCTGCAACAGATTTGTTGGCACGTTATTAAAATGCTGGTCCTTAATCGCCCATCATCAACCTCTTACATCGCCTCCTACACTCCCCAGTTTCAACTCCAACTCGAGCAACTCGTGCTAGAACAAGTCAGCCCTGGCGTCCCCCAAACGTGGGCCAGCTGAAGGCACACCACCGAAGAAGAGCCTGGTTCATTATCCAATCAGACCCTGCAATCGACCGTGATGTCATGTTCTTGCATGCAGGGCCAAGTGGGTACACACAGGTAGCTAAGGTTGATGTCGACAAGGCCTGGTCTGGCCGGGCTGCTCTAACTATCCCCGTACTCGTTTCGTAGGGCAGTAGCCGCTTGTTGCTGAGGCGCGCTTTTGTCTCTCAATTCTGAAATGAACTGAACCAGACTAGCATTGCATTGATTAACCTAGCAGATAAGCGACGGGAAAGAGAATAATCACAAATGCGATGACTGGGGGGCTGTGGTATTCTCCATGTCGCAACCAACCGCGATTTGAATTAGAGTGATTCATCCTTGCAAGAGAAAGAGTCACCTATTCCATTATTTCTTGGTTAACTCGCCATCGCCTCTGAGAGTCTCTCAACTCACGCACCCCTGCAACACATCTGTAGCGGCTGACAATGCGTCAAATAGCATGCCACGCCCGCCGGGGAGGCCATTTGCATGAAGGCATGCTGACGAGACCAACAGTCAGGGTGATGTGAGCATCTCGAGACATCTAAGGCGATGTCACTTTCATTGTCACCCTCGCAGAACTGAAGTTACAGTGCCTACTGAACCGACATGGGAGCCCCTACTGCAGCACGCATTGAGCCGCGCCAAGAACTGCCCTTCTTTTGCAATCCCTAGATCGGGATGCAGGTGGGGGTTTGGAGTCACTTTTGTGTACTCGCAGCACAGTCATCGAAGACAAAGTCCCGCGAAAACCTAACTTTTTAGTAGATTGCCTTTATTAAAACTCAGCTGCCATAAGCGGTTGGCTCAAACTCTCATCTCTCTCACAACAGCTGCAGCCACTTTAAACTCAATACTTGAAGGCATCTCGATGAAAGCGTTCCAGTAGAGGCTCTCCTTACACTTGTGCCCCGCGTGAAGGGTACCGCAGGAATTCGATAACGACAAAGAAGCTTCAAAACTGGAACATATGACCCAACACAAAAAAGGGTAGCACGAGAAAAGTCGATGTGACCCTTGAGGAACAGTCATGCCGCTTAGTCAATAGCAGGGACAGCTTGGATTGGCTAAACGCACAAACATCGGCATGGTGATTCATTATCAAGCCCACGCTCAATTGCATTGTTACTCCTGATAAGGGAGGGCTAATGGGAAAACATACCATTGAGAAATTACATGAGCCAGCTTCATTGAGACAAAATCCAGGCACAGCACCACCAGAGTTGTTAGAGGTGTAGAGCCTTAGCTATTGGATGGACCCCGAAAGGCATGGGCTTCAACTAAATTCCCATGTGATCCAATCGTCTATCTATTCAGGCGATTGTCTTGACCATGTATGCGGAAAGTTCCTAGACTCAAAAGGACTCCCCAGAGGGCATCTTGGCCAATCTCAAGGCCCATGGGCCTTGAAGTAACTTCTCATCCATAGATCCAGTGCAACCTCAACCTGGCTGCAGGCGGCCGCAGTACATACATAATACATTGTACGGCCAACCCATCGCCCGGGACCTAGAATTCAGTTTGGCGTGAACTATATGCGGGAGAATTCGATTTTGACAACTGGCGTTCAAAGGGTGAGGAATATCACCACGAGTGGCTTTTGAGGCTTGTTTGTCAACGGCTGAGAGAAGATGGCGTTCATGACAGTTGATGGCTTCACTGTATTTCCCTCCTCCATATTTTGCCGACAAATGCAAATACCCTTGCATCAGTAGAGAATACCACTTACAGTAGCCTAGGATTACAAGACCTTACTCAGACCATACGTGGAGTTCATGTAAGCGCATTGGTGAGCTTCCCTACAGATTGATCCTTGTCGAAGAAAAAGAACCCCTTCATGGTGTCGGATGAACTGATGTTTTCTGGTAGGAGTTTTGGGGTACAACCTCGCTTCTGAGAAATGGATCGCATCTCAGTTCTTGACTCTTCTCCTCTATTCTCTTCTCTCAATTGATTCTCGACCAAATCCTCTCCCCGCTTTCTCTTTTGCATATAGCGCAGCCTTGTAAAGCTGAGCTTAATTCAAACTCTCTCACCGGGTTTTAGACTTGCTGCAAGGACACGTCTTATCTCTCAGTTGATTGACTGACCGTCTCTGGCTCTGGCTCTGGCTCTTCAGCCCACTCTGCTGCTGACCTTCAGTTCAGCTCCGTTTGACTCCGGGGACTGGGGAAACTGCATGCTTTCATAGACCGGCCCCGACCCCAAATGCAAGGATGTGCAGCGGGCGGGGCACCATCGCATCACCGCAATCGTTGTAATGCACTTACTGATCAGTGAGTACCATTGTGGATATCTCTCTGATCTGTCAGAGGCTTCATTTGATAGGAACCGAAGCAGGTAAGCAAGTGACCTTGACGTCTGATTCATCAGATCATCCTGCATCTGCGTTAATCACCAGCAAAACCCATTATCGATGCAGCCACCGGTCGATATATCGGGCAACGGATCGGGAAATCATTCCCATGTTTCTGATCCCATTCATCATCCAATTGACCCTTACCAGACTCATACCATGCACTGTTAATTAGTTCATTGGAAAATATATCCATTTCAAGTCACGTCACGTAGCGTCAGCCCAATCCTGATCCTTTCCTTTCTAGGCGTCGATTTCCCTCTCTCGGAAACGACTTCTTCACGTTGTCATTGATAAAAAAAAATGTCCCGAAAGCCACAACTTACAATTGAGTTCTTGGTTAGGTAGTTATTAGCTCTAGTATCCGTTTTCGCTTCGCCTGGCTTCGCTTGCAAGCGCGAGTTTCTCCATGTACGTGGGGTGCCAGTCGGCCATGGCCGTGTGGGCTGGCTGCTGGCTTGCATGCACCAAAATGAGTTGAGAGAAGAGAACCACCACTAACACAACAGTAACAGAAAACTTGAAATAGTGTCGCCTTGGCCGGAATCTCTTTGGCCCTCAAGGCCTGTGAGGGAAGAGTCCCTGACAAAACTGATCCATAAAAATGCGCCGTGTTACCGACTCGCCAAGACCATGGAAACTCGAATCCGCAGATGCAATGCATGTTCCATCTCTTCGAGCAGTGAGTGAGGTAGTGAGGGTCCTTGTCAAGGCCAAGGCTGTCAGTGTGAAGAAGAGCCTCGTTTCTCATGCCGCCACTACACTTGCAGAGATCCTCACATCGTTGGATAATCTCCCATCTGGGAATCTGGTGGCGAATCTAATAGAAAAATCCTCAATCTCGGTCCTTTATCGTCTCTCAGACCTCTTCTTGAGCGGATATCTGGCTGCCGAAAGTCTGGAGCGTTCGAAATCAGTCCGCGCCGCTCCAATGAGCCCAGTAAAACTTGAAAACTATCAAGCTAACCTTGCGCCTTGAGCTTAAAGCTACGAGGGAGCCGCAATGGATGGACGCCTAGGGTTTAGCTGATTGGTCTGACAACTCAACCTTTCTCTTTTCCATCACGCGAGATAAAGAGAGTTGAAACTTGGCTGCGCTACAGTAGTCAAAGCTCTGGCTATGTGCCTGAATATCCGTGATGGCTTCCTTGGTTTCCCGTTGCCAAGGCCCACAGAGTCTTCCAGTATCCTGGCACAACCTGGTCTCCGAAGCTTCCGCCAAGACCAATTCTGCGGATGAAACATCAGGAAGCGATAAGAGTCAGGAAATAATAGAGAACCAGGGCCCATTGACAGCTCGCGATCTCGATCTCGTAGCCATCGTTCCATGATTTTCCGTTTCTAAACCTCGCTCACTCTCGGCAGGATAACTCCTCCATTGCGACTAGGCAATCCCTGTCGCAAATCAATAATTCTTATTTCATGTAAATTGGCATTCACATTGAAACTTTCATCAACCAGTAGAAGCTTGAGGAAATCGTCACGTTTTCCAGTTTGTAACACGGCGTCATGCAGGAATATCTGCCGGGGGTCTCAGCCCTTTCAGGAATGTGCCGTTCTCGAGGGTGTGTAAGAGAATTACAATCCTCATGTATAGACAAGGTATATTCCAACTTGTCATCGATATAACACTCTGTTTTAAGTTGCAGGACCCTAGAGCTTCGGGCAATGGGATACGCATGTAGTATCGTGAGAATGCGATTTACAACATAAGCAGGATTGGGGTGGTAATATCGAAACGCCACCCAGAATAACAAGTTTGGCTTTCGCTCTTGGTTTGAGTCTCGATCTATTCATGATCGTGAGTTGGCAATGCTGACCGATGAACTTGAATGTGCTTAATCGAAGGCACCAGGAACAAGGAACAAGGCTTCACAAGACTTCAGCTTAAGCAAGTAAACCAATATCGATAAGCCGTGTGTTGTTCGCTGAGTGGCCATCGAAAGCCCATACAGGCCTCAAGCTTTGCAAGTCCAGTCCCTAAGCTGCAGTGACGCACTTCACACAAGTTTGTCCTGGGATGCAGTTCCGCTTAAGCTGAAAAGACGCCCATGTCATAAGCAACTAGCCTAGCCACATGTCCAGCCATGGTACGTGCATGATAGCTTGAGGCAGATCTTCACGGGAACCAAACTCGGCTGAGAGACAAAGCTTTCGATTCGCCGAACAAGTGTTTGTAGGTTGATGCGAGGTCTTATCTCAATCACACCGATTGATAGATAGTATGGGTGAACGATGCGGGGAACACTGTTTCGTTTTTCGCATTGGCAACCGGAACTGGCATTTCCAATCATCTCATTCGTCAGAGCTTCCGTGGTTGTCGTGATGGCATTGCTCGCATGACGCTACAGTTTGTTTACTTTCTACCCAATCGACTCGGATGCTCGGCAGCCATACTGTGTTACCAGGTAAAACATGTCGATCAAAACAAATGCTTCTGAGTTTCACCATGCTGCAGTTTTGTTTTCGTGATGCATTGGCTGAATCATGCGTCGTTTATACGTCTAGTCTATTCAAAACATTCCTCACTTTGTCATGACAATGGATTCTTGAGCGTTAAACCGTTGATCCGGCGGCCCAGTCACCTCGAGGAACATGTCTTGGACAACACAGCACACGTGGTAATAATGAAGTCATTAATGTCACTAAATGAAGATATGGATCGGACGGACTTCACTTAGTGGGTTTCTAGATGAGAGACTAGGAAAGTTCAAGCTCCTAAAGTCGATCAAACGTTGAGCCGGTGCTTGGCGAAGAAGCCCGTGTAAGTCAGGTCTCTGTTGAGGGAGTAATAAGCCCCTCAAATCTCGATGCCATGAGGTAAATAAATGTTGATAAAACATCTTTCCGTTTTCAGATTGAATGAAGCCTCCGCTGATAATCTAGTAGCCATGAGTGGGTATTTCGAAGCGCTCCTAGGTGATGAGGCTCAAGACAACAAGTGCAACTCGCAAGTGTGAGCTCCTAAGTTGCTTCGTCCTGATGGAGACCATAAAGTAACCTCATTTTAACTTTTTTATCTCCTTCGGCCTTGAGGAATTTCGATTTGTCCTTGAAATTGTGTGTGTCTATTCTCGCCGACTCGTTGTTGCACACGGGGCCGTTCCTGAGCACTATGAGTCAACAGTAGCACAATGTGTTCAAAACTTCAGGAACATCATCTTTTCACCATCATTTAGGTCTGATCATTTCCTCTTTTCGATGACCTTGCGATTAACACGTCAGCAAGAGTTATGTTTCGGCTGCGTTGTCTATGATAGATCAAAGCTCGGCAGAGTCGGATACTACACCGCCGGGAGTTTACTGGAGCGTTTTTCTAAGCTTTTTCAGAGCATAGACAATAAGGTTCGTCTTGTAAGCAAGATGTGTAACGGGTAGAGTAGCATCGAGGCAAATAGAGAGCATATGTCACAACTTTGATTATGGAATACATACACTCAGCGTCGTCTGTAACAGTTTGGCAAGTATGCGTAGATCCTCGCATCGTTGTGCTAGTCAAGAAGCCAGTTCTATGAGACTGCAATTTCTAAGTAAACATCGGAATACAGTCAGATATATTTATGTAACATGGTAGTTTGCATCACCATCTGAGGTGACAAGAAACTCTATTAAGTTCAACGTTGAGATAAGGTTGGGTGTACACGTCGAACGCCAAACCTAGATATCAACGGTTGCGCCGCATAATTCTAAAAACCAGTTTCAAGTCTTATGTGAGATCACTCTTATTTCTTTTGTATTCCTTGTGATCATTATTCATTCAACAACTTGATACTAACTTAAAAGCTGGGGGCGGCAATAACCCATTCGTTAGATCGAGTTGTAAGCCAGCTGCGGTCTCCGAACTCAAGTTCAGGTTAGCAAATAAGAGCTGATTCGCACAGTCAACTTCCTTGAGACTTGAAATGCCCAAGCATCCTTACCCTTATTTGGGTTATTCTCATCGTCGTCTTTCACCTCAACCAAAACTCAACTATCTTGTGTAGGGTAATTCGGCACCTAATTACCTTACCCATGCTGATGCGGAAGACATTCCCCGTCTTGGCTAGCGGATTCGTTTTGTTTCTCTTTAGTGAGGACCTCGTGCACTGACGTCAAAAGCAATTCATTCGTTCATCTGAACTCAAAGCTCTCGACCCTAGTGGTCGAATCCATTCATGATCACCAGGGAGGGGCACGTTGACGGATTCGACGCGATCCAACAAATTTTCCACGAGCTTAATTAAGCCCAAGCTTTTTTACCCCTAACTTAGATTATTTAGCGACCTTCATCCCATTTCTAGATGCTGCAAGTTTATAGTCCTCTTATCGTTGGGCTATGAGCAGCTGTCATGAAGTTCGCCAAGGAGCTTGAGCGAGAAGCTGTGCCTGGTAAATACAAAAGAATTATCTTGTAGATTGGAAATAAACTAACTTTGAACCTGCAGAATGGCGCATCAAGTACCTCAACTACAAACAAGGGAAGAAGCACATCAAAGCTGTCGGTAGAGCTCTTGCTCGTGCGAATGGAACACCTCGAGGTCTTGGGCAGCTTCGCACTGGCACATTTGCTTCGCCTGCGACACCGCGACAACCATTTACAAGAGAGAACACGGCCTTGAATTCTGCAACAATTCCATCCGTAGCAGCCGTTGCGCCCCCAAGGTCGATCCCCACGCCGCGAAGCAGAGCCGCCGAAAACGAGTCCCTCACAGATTCGGGTGACAACCGACACTATGGAAGCTTTGTCAATACACCACCTGAGCCGTCGCCTTTGGCCGGTGGCGCTAGACATGCCGAATTCCAATTACCTGCACCCGCGCTGAAAGTTCATGACCATGAGAGCGACCTCCCCGGTTCACCTGCTACTGTTGGGCCCTCCGAGGCGATGCGACGAAATATTCAGCGAATTGATCCTCGACGAACATCATCAGCCAGTGTCGTGTCGACAATTGTATCCCCGGACGTAAACAATTCGACCAAGAAACCGTCAGAATCTGGTGTTCAGGATTCGCCTTCTCACCTCCGACGACTATTTACCCACCAATCAACAGCAAAAAGCGACCGCAGAGTCGATATCAATATGCAAAACTTCGACCTGGTTAAGGAGAGGGAGCGAGAGTTCTTTGATTTCCTCGATTCCGAACTCGAAAAGGTTGAGAGTTTCTACAAGATGAAGGAAGAACAGGCTGGTCAGAGGCTGGATATTTTGAGAGTACAGCTTCACGAGATGCGCAACCGTCGAATTCAAGAGATGGCCGATGAGCGAGCCCGCGAGGAGAATCCCCAGAAAAAAGGAACCCATGACAGCGCCAATGGCAAGCTCAATGGGATCATGGATCCTATCAAGTCCAAGATATTCCCTATCGGACCCAACACGAAGGCGTTGCAGAAGATGAACACGACACCCAATATCAATGGTGGCGTTGTCGGTGACGCTGAGAGAGACTACATCCGTCGCCCAACCCAACACGAGGTCTCATACCGCACAGCAAAGCGCAAGCTCAAACTCGCACTTCAAGAGTTCTATCGTGGGCTTGAATTGCTCAAGTCATACGCAATGCTCAACCGCACGGCATTTCGAAAGCTCAACAAGAAGTACGACAAGGCTGTCAATGCTCGACCCCCTTATCGTTACCTAAACGAAAAGGTCAACCAGTCATGGTTTGTCAACAGCGATGTACTCGAGGGACATATTCGTACGGTGGAAGACCTGTATGCTCGCTATTTCGAGCGCGGTAATCACAAGCTAGCCGCTGGCAAGCTCCGCAGTCTGAACAAGAAGCCTGAAGACCAGTCAATTGGCATGTTCCAGAATGGTCTACTCATTGGCACTGGTGCTGTGTTCGCGATCCAGGGTCTTATTTACGGAGCACAGTTGTTGTACGATGATGATGACGAAGTACGCGTGCGGACAAGCTATCTCCTGCAGATCTATGGAGGCTATTTCCTCATGCTCTATCTGTTCTCGCTCTTCTGCATTGATTGTTTAATCTGGAACCAGAACAAAGTCAACTACCCCTTCATCTTTGAGTTCGACCAGAGACATCATCTAGACTGGAGAGAGCTGGCTCAATTCCCAAGTTTCTTCTTCTTGGTGCTGGGCCTCTTCATGTGGGTAAACTTTAGTAGATATGGCGACCCGGACATGTACATCTACTATCCGGTCATTCTTATCTTCTTTACTATGGTTATTTTATTCTTTCCTGCTCCTACGTTGTTCTATAAAAGCCGGCGCTGGTTTGCATACTCTCATGTAAGTCTCCCCTTGCTCGTTATTGAAACCTGCTGACATGAGCCAGTGGCGTTTGCTCTTGGCTGGACTCTACCCCGTCGAGTTCCGTGATTTCTTCCTCGGAGATATTTACTGCTCACTTACATATGCTACTGCAGTAAGTGCGAAGAATCAAGACTGAAAACGAGGAATTACTAACAACGACAGAATATTGAACTGTTCTTCTGTTTATATGCCAACTACTGGCAGAATCCGGTGCAGTGCAACTCTAGCCACTCGCGGGCCCTTGGATTCTTGACTGCCCTTCCGCCCATTTGGCGATTCTTACAGTGCCTTCGTCGATATAAAGATACACGCAATGTCTTTCCTCATCTAGTCAACGGTGGCAAGTATACGGCGACTATAATTGCTGCTGTAATGCTGTCTTTGTACCGTATACATGATTCCGACATGCATCTTGCTTTATTCATTACCTTTTCGACCATCAACAGTATCTATTGCTGTAAGTTGCTTGCCTCATCATCTGCAAACACTTCTGACCACCAGCAGCTTTCTGGGATCTTTTTATGGATTTCTCTCTTCTTCAACCTAATTCAAGGCACTGGTGTCTTCGAGATATCCTTGCCCTGAAGCGACGATGGCTGTACTATTTCATCATGGTGGTAGATCCTATTCTTCGGTTTGCTTGGATCTTCTATGCTATTTTCACCCACAACACCCAACACTCCACCATCGTCTCATTCATGGTCGCCTTCATGGAAGTCACCCGTCGAGGCATGTGGACTCTCTTCCGCGTTGAGAACGAACACTGCGGAAACGTCTCTCAGTATAAGGCCTCTCGCGACGTGCCTCTCCCCTATAGAATCGAGCCCCTTATTGCTCGTACCAGTATGGACAGCACCGCCCCCAGCCACCAACCCGATGACACTGCAGGTATTGCCTCACTCGAAACACCCTCCCGCCTTGGCACAGCCGAGTCCACCGCCGTCTCAGCCGGTCAAGCAGAAGAAGGCTTGTCTCGACGCAGAACAGGAGGAGCGGCGCCCCCACCACCACCAAAACGCACATTCTCACGCATGCTTGCCGAAGCGCACAAGCAGGACTTTGAGAAGAAGCGCCGCCCTCTCGAACAGACCAGTGAGGACCCTGCTGCTGAGCTGGGACAATCCGACGATGAAGATGATGCCGACGAGGCTGTCAGTCTGCTGGAGATGTCGGAGGCTGAAGATTTAGCACGAGCATCTTCGAGTTCGAGATATCGTTGATTTGGTTCTGGCCTGGTATTCGATAGATTGGTTGCATACACCTGGTAAATTGTTCAGCATAGCTAGTTTAGATACCCCCTATACATATCCTACACACATTCGCATACACATGTATTGTTTGATTACAATAACTTAGAACTGGAACTCTCATATTGGTTCACTTGGAAAGCAATTTGTCAATTTATATTTTGCCCCTGGGATCATTTGAGCCGTATTACATACCTACCTTGGGTAGGTAGGTGTCAAAATAAACTCCGCAAAAGGTATCCTAAACTTATGCTAAATTTAGTCTAAACTTATACTAAGTTACCTAAGTCTTTTTGTCATTTAGGATCGAGGTCCCGAGTTTTCTTCCCCCCTAGCCTATCTACCGTGTGTCCAGCCAATATCGATTCCCGGTTGTCGTTGCGGGGATTGGGTGACCATCAAAGCTTGGCGACAACGACGTGCGTGACCTTAGGCATATCTCGTAGAGCGCGCAGGGTTTTATCCAGTTCGGTGAGTTCTTGAATATTGGTCACGCCGTATAGGGACTTCTGACTAGGCAGAAGAGAACTGTCATCTCCCATGTCACACGAAGGCACGAGGGCCACGCTGTACATTGGGATACTTAATACTGCACACTGATATCTGATGAGTTCCTAAATATCAAGAGCTGCTTGCTGGTGCATGAAACAGCGATAAGATGGAGCCAATGACGGGTCCATGGCTTCGTTTTATCATGTGCTTTATGACGGTTCGGCATGCTTCATGGGACATCGACGTGGTCAGTGAGGGGATGAGTCGTGGATGCCAGGGAATGTAGTGAGCCTTACCTAGGAGGAGAGAAATTTCTGCGATTCTTTGAAGTGGACGGATCCCACTGCAATCATTGCTTGAAATGGTCACTGTTGCTATTATGCGGATACCGTAGACGTTGTACGCAATGTATAATTCACCAATTGTCGCCAATTCCCATACGTTAACTCGGCACTTGACAAACCTGGACATCTCTTACGGCCAACACAACGTCGACATCATTTGCGAAAGTCCATGGTGATGAAACGAATACCGTGTAAAGCGAAATCTATCCCAATTAGTAGAATATTGTTATATGTCGGAACAACTTACAATCAGTCAATGCGGCAATGAAGATATCTCTGAAACAAGAGGGTAAAGCATCTTGGGGTTTCAAACAACAATTTCTTTTTGGGCATTGGACAACTAAAGCGCCACTTCTTGATTCCGATATCTCTCGAGTTGTGGAATGAGCGGATAGAGACATCCACGTTGTGATGGACAGAATTCGGGCGTGTTGTTGAAACGCTGGACCAGACTTTCAGAGTCGAACTTTTCAAGACCCCGAACAATTGATACTAGATCACCAATTCTATCTCCAAATGCAGTCACTTGGCGTATAGGCGACGACATGATGATCGTCCCATGCCAGGATCTTGAAAAAGCCACTCGTGATAAGCTTGTTTTGTCGGCAATCAAAGACAATACACATATAAGGATATTTTCTGGTTAGACTCCCGAATCCGGGCCCGCTCGCTGCGCTCCCATCTCGCGAGAGCGCGGCGCTTGAGGTCCTCAGTGTCCTCATCGGTATTCCACTCGACATATTGGGCGGCGGCAATCTGGTTGCTATCATCTTTGATGTCAAAGCTGACTTTTTCTTCTCCTTTGCCGGAGGCGATGCTGACCCCGAAGAATGCTGGCTGATGCTTACGTCGAACCTCATACCTCCTGCGCCATTTGGAAGGCGATTCGCCGTCCTCCTCTCTCTTTCTCTTGTTCTTAGACGCTGGCAGATCTTGGGACCATCTGCCGATATTGATGCGAGTCTCGTCTTTGTCTCTGTCTCTGGGCTTGAGTGGCATGTCTTCGACGTCTGCAGCACTCGACCAGTCATTGAACACTTCAGAGAAGAAGTTTTCGCGATACTTTGCAGAGACGCTAACCATTTCAGGTGGGGTGTTGCCGTAGAGCTCGGGCTTCACTGTCTTCACCTATTTTCGCAGGTTGTCGGCGAGATCCAGCTTTTCATACAGACCGAGGTCTGTGGGACTGTTCAAGAAACGACCGCCTGGGCGCGATGTAAGGTATCCGCCATCTGCCTCGAAGTCCTCGAGACGGGTGCCTACGACAAGGGGGGGGAGACTGCCAGGCTCTTCCTTTATCTTGGGCGCTATGCTAGCATGGTCAACCTGAACGGAGTCTGCAGAAGGCAGACCCAGATCAGTTTGACCAGCCTGGCCAATATCGCCTGTCGTTTCTTGCATCATTGCCCGAAGTTTGGCGCAAGTCAGAAGCAAATATCAACTGAGAGGAAGAGAGCAACAGGCTGCACGAAGGAGGCCAGAGGCTGAGAGAATGTCAGGATCGAAAAGATGTCACGGGAAGGGGAGATGATGAGGATGTGTGGTAGAGGAGGAGAAGTGTGAAAGAGTGAAAGGGTAGGAGGGTAGAATATTTATGAATGTGTGGAGAGGAGTGCAGGCGGGAAGAGGTGTAGACGAAGGGAAGAAGTGATATTATGAACAGGCTAGAAAGCCGAAGAGAGGAGCAGCAAGAATAGGGAGACAATAAGGAGACAATCGCGAAAAGGGGCTATATTACGCTGCGTAGATATATTTATGTTACTAAGCTTCTTTAATATGGATCAGTTAGTGAAATAACATGAAGTTTCTAAAGCTTTCACGTTTATTGCCATTTGGATTTTACCTCTGAGATCAACCATCTCATGGTAGATTATGTTGGACTTTACGTTTGCAACCACCGTTCCGGGTCAACAGGCAGCGCCCATGACACTCACCTTTAGGTAGTGAACAGTATAAGGAAGGCAAAGCTTTCAAACTTATTCTCCATGATAATAGAATTTATTAGAAGGATAGATCATCGCACAAGTAGAATCTACATCAAAACGCATCTTACATCTCCCCATGATATTATTCATGTCGTTCATCTCTCTAAGCATTGCTAAAAAGATCAGAAAAGTCGATTCTAAGAAGACTTAGCTTTCTCCCAATACGCGTATAATCGAAGAAGAGGCAAAATGGCTCATCAGAGCATCGAGGTGGCATTTACTCCCATCAAGGGCGCCGAGCTAGAAGACTTCCTTGGAGACTCTAATGTTACCACCACTCGCGCACCTCATGCGTTCATCACACACTACTGCCATCTAACATACTTAGAAAGGCACTGCCTAAGAGACCTACTTTTTGCCTGGCTCGAGGTTTCCCACAACACCACCGACCTTCTCAGTCTCTGCCCAATCACACGATCTCAACGCGAGTCCTTCTTCTCCAGCATCTTCTCTGACTGGGATCCTCGCAAACCTACCTGCAGCCCAGAATACATACCTTATATGGAAACAGACGGACAGTTTGAGGTTGGCGTATGGAGCCGAGATCTCCCAGCCTCGAGCGAGGAACCCGAACTTGCCCGAGAGGATGGCGAGCAGGAATCAACTCGTCAACTTCCGACAGCCATGCAGGCTGGTCAGAAAGCGTTTATAGTTCCCTTAATTGACGACAACGGCAAGAAAATCGTGATCACATTCCTATATGTGGACGCTGATGGCAAGTTCTGTCATTATCCACAGTATGTAACTTTCAAGCCGGGCTTGACTCATGAAGATGCCTACATGCAAAGTATCAAAGAGTACGACGAGATCAAGATTTCCCGGGCTTATCAATACAATATCGAGGCCATAATTGACACTGCTCGTAAGCGAATCGTCAAATATTGCGATGACGGGGTTATAGGAGGTCGACTGCCCGTAACGGGCCACAGAATCCCTACACGGGTTGATTTCGACCCGATGTTGCCCAAGATTGAGAGCGGTGATGCCTGTTGGGAGACATGATACGCTTGCATCAGAAACAGCTTGCCCTGTGCTAGAAGCGACCATATCATGAAAAGGTTTGTCATAGGTCGGTCGATTTGGGGTTGGTATCCGGCTACTTAATTGCATGTCATCGGTATTAGCCTGGAACATGCTCCTCTTATATCCACTGCTCAGGTTTGGTCTGAAGCTCCCTGAGCAGAGAATGATACCTACGATGGCATAACCCTAGGAAACCAATGAAATGCTTCTGGTACATAAGCTTTTCTGCTTGTGCGCGGGATTATGATACTGAATGCGATAGAAAGTATCGTGCGATTGTCGCAACTTATGCTTTAAGTTCTGTGAGGACTAGGGTACTCGATGCCGGCTCAAAATCTATCTGTCTTTAAGAGTCAAAATGAAATGGGATAGCGATATGAAATATAATGCTGTATGCTTTTGTTAATGGCATTGCATTGGTGTAGCTCCAGTGTTGTCATCGATTCTGACGGATTGAAGGAAGATTAATTATTTTAGCTATGAAGAATAAATAAATAAATGAAAAAGCATAGTGCTGATAGAAGTGCCTTGTCATGAGGTAGAATATTCTTTTAGTGGATGTTAATATAATGTGTACTTTACCTAGAGGCCTTATCTAAAGGTTGATGAGGTGAAGTAGGTAAGTTTATATTTCGGTTGTCCTTATCTCGCTTGACACATGACACATGTTCAGGTTACGCAGTGCATTGACCAGGTGACCTATCCGTACCTAGCTCCGAGATCGTTGCTACCTACCTAAGTAACTATAGCTCAACCTTGACAACATTCAACCAAGCATCGATAACTCTTACCTTTCACCGATCCGCCTTTCGACCTTTGACAACAAGTCTCATTTACTTCTCCAGCTTGCACATAGTTTCATCCCCTAAAATGACTCAGGTTACGCCTGCAATGTTGAGCGCCCGCGCTTCGTCGCTATCATTGCGACAACAAGCGCTATCGTCGTCAGCTACGCTCAACAACAATGCGACAGCGCCCCAAAAGCCCGAATCGAAGCAAAGTTCCAAGAAATTTATCATTTCAGATATGAAGGGCCGTGATACAAAGGACAACCGTGTTTGCGCTTCGTGTATTACCAAGCTTGCGCCTGATGAAGTCGGTCAGGTGAACTGGCACCTCGAGGCTGGCCAGGCCTGTAAACTGTGCCAGGTTGAGAAGATGGACCCTGAGTGTTTTACCAAGCCCTTCTGCGACTTTCTTCGGGAGAACCCTACGATTTTCCACACCGTCGATTACTTTGAGAACAAGCTGAAGGCGCTTGGGTATGAGCAACTCTCTCCCCGCGATAACTGGTCGGGCAAGATTCAGCCTGGTGGCAAGTACTGGGTCACTCGCAATGGGAGCTCTCTTATCGCTTTCAAAGTTGGTAAAGCATATAAGCCTGGGGATGGTGTTGCTATGATCGGTGGCCACATTGACGCTCTCTCCGCGAAGCTCAAGCCCGTTAGCACAAAGCCTGTTAAAGCCGGATACATTCAGCTGGGAGCTGCACCCTATGCTGGAGCCCTGAATGCAACCTGGTGGGACCGGGATCTCAGCATTGGTGGACGGGTTATCCTCGATGATAAAGAAACCGGAAAGAAGATTGTCAAGCTTGTGAAGCTAGATTGGCCCATCGCCCGAATCCCCACTCTCGCGCCTCATTTCGGAGTCGGTATGATGGGAAACAACAATGCTGAGACTCAAGCCGTTCCTATTATTGGCCTAGAGAGCTCACAACGTCCGTCTACCGAGGCTCTCGGACCCGCTGGCTCCTTTGTCAACACTCAACCCCCACGACTGGTTGAGCTCATTGCCAAGGAACTCAACATCCAATCTTATAGTTCGATTGTCAACTGGGAACTCGAACTTTACGACTCTCAGCCCGCTCAGACTGGTGGCCTAGATCGGGAGTTCATCTTCGCTGGTCGCATTGATGATAAGCTCTGTAGTTGGGCAGCCCTTACCGCTCTCTTGGCATCTTCAGAAAACAGCGACGAGGGAGGAATCAAACTCGTCGCCCTTTTCGATGACGAAGAAGTAGGCAGTTTATTGAGGCAAGGCGCTCGTGGTAACTTTCTTCCCTCTGTCGTTGAAAGAACTGTCGAAAGTCTATGCCCAGATGTATATGGGCCAGGACTTCAAGGACAAACATGGTCTGCAAGCTTCCTCGCGTCTGCGGATGTTACACATGCTGGAAACCCCAACTTCCTTGAGAAATATCTATCTGAGCATGTGCCGGAGCTCAATGTTGGCGTAGCCATCACCTACGACTCCAACGCTCACATGACCACGGACTCTGTTTCTGCTAGCATTATGGAGCGGGCAGGGGAGCTTGGTGGATGCCGGACACAGAGATTTCAGATCCGAAGCGATTCGAGAAGCGGCGGAACCATTGGCCCAGCCCTAAGCAGCATGATAGGCGTTAGAGCAGCAGACGTGGGCCTTCCACAACTGAGCATGCACTCGATCCGCGCCACCACTGGTGCATTGGATCCCGGCCTGGGTGTCAAGTTCTTCAAGAGTTTCCTTGACAACTGGGAGAAAATTGACGCTGAGTGGCACTAGTGTGGGAGGTAAGGGCGTTTGATATTTGATTCAGGGGCTTTGTTTTCGATACCTGCTTGGATGGATGTTATGGTTGTAGAGATTGGCGATATTAGACTAGAACTGTACACGATAAAGATAGATTGAGAACAATACGGAGTTTCTATCGTTTCATTTTTAAACGTCCACACCACAACGAAGAAGGTTGAATTATGGATCGGCAAATTAGTGTCTATTAAGGGTTCATAACTCCAACATGACTACTGTAGCATATCCATCCTTTCAAAAGCCGCTATCGACATCAGAACTCCAATCATCTGCCACTTCCATTGCCTATTATACCTAGCAGCAACTGAGCCTTGATATCCATCCAACATAGATATGCTCTACACGAGCAAGCCCTTCATTTTGGTATGGGGGTCGGCCTTGAAAGATATTAGTAACAAGCCAAATGCTTAGTCCAAGGAAGAATGACTTGCCGTTGAGATCCACCGCGAATACACCTCCGTTTCAAATCTTTCGATCTCCATAGCCCGCCTTGGGTCGCAGGGCCTCGAGATCAGCGATAGCGCAGTTCTTCATATGCTGGTGTCTAAAGTGTTCGGACGCGAGAACCAGTCTCAACAAATTGGGGGCCCGGCACTCAACCCCAAGCTGAATAGGGGCTCCAGCACCTGCAATGGCCCATTTCTGAATTCGTCGTCGAGCAGCCTCAACGATGAGTTGCAGATTATGCCCACAGACTTTGTTCTTCTCAGAAATGTCGAAATGGGTCAAGAAATTGTGCTTGGCCTGGGCTTCAGATAGCCCGATTAAGAGCTTTACCTGAGATTTAAAGACTCTTTGTCCAGCCTTGTCTTTGTAAAGCCAGGTAATGCCATCTGCGTCAAGGTCGAGTGAAAGATAGATAGGAATCGCGTTACCCTTGCGAGTCTTGGTGCTTCGGCGTTCATTTGCTGGTTGATTGCTGGAGGCATCGGTAGAGAAGTAGCCGACCTGGTACTGAATGTTTGGCTTGTCACGAGGAGGCAGAGGGTCACTCTCGGAAACTGGCATCTTGGAATTCCAGTTGTTGAAGACGGCAATCCAGAAGTGCTTGTAGGTCTCATCAGCAGGGAGATAGACATCACCCTTCCGCTGGACGTATTCGTACAGCTTGATGAGATCGTGCAGCCACATCTTCTCTTTGATGACGAGCTGGCTGTGTTCAGAAACACACTCATCAGCCGCTCGGGTTTCCACGACATCCTGATCTTCAAGGAGATTCTTGAAACCGACTTCATGACAAATCGCATGCGATGAGACTGCTGGAGCTACCTGCTGAGCGGGAAGTCCAGGCTGCTGAGGTTGCTGCATGACTAAGGAACTTCCACCTCCAGGAGTGTTGAGGGGCACACCCGGAGTAGACTGAGGCTGAGGCGATACTCCGGCTCGTGGGTCTTGAATGGAAGCATATTGGTGCGGATGAGCCTGAAGTTGTGAACTCTGCTGGAAGTTTTGCTGAGAGAGATAGGGGTTCCCGAACTGCGGGTTGCAGGGAAATGCCGAATGAGTTGGAAATTGCTGTCCCATCTGAGGATACTGCTGTTGGCCAGCGTGAGAAGCATACTGAAGAGCCTGCTGAGAGGGGTATGCATATGTATGCTGAACGAAGTTCGGGTCGGTAGACTGCTGAGGAAAGACATTTGACTGCTGCATGATATCCTGATGGGGAGGCTGCTGGGGCAAGGATAAATTGGCAGCTGCCTGCATGCTAGAATAGCCGGCGATGAGATTTTGAACATTGTACTGTTGGTTGGGGATGTCAGCGACGGGTTCATTGACATGATCAGTGGGTTCCGAAGGAGCGGGAGGATGTTCTTGAGACTGATGAGCCTGAGCAACCTGGGTATTCTGATGAGTTTCAGAAACTTGCTGAGCGTGGTTAGTTTGATTATTCAGGACTTGGAGTCCTGTAGTCGAAGCTGTTGCCTCAGGGCTATCGCTTGTGGTGGTGTTGGACGCCATCGATGCCGATGATGTTATAGGTTGAGCAGTTTGAATAAAGAATAAAGAAGCATAGATGAAGAACAAAACAAGATGGAATATAAATTATCAATACAATGAAATGATTGCCGAAGCAACCGTCTGTGTATGTTCTGGGTGTGTCATTCTCCACATTGCCAGTGCCGTGAGGTGTTCGAATATCAGAACAGTCAATTTTAATAGTGGCAGTGGCAGTGGCAGTGACTTATGGATGCAATTCAATCTATACTTAGCAGTGGCTCTTAGGATCGGACAGTCACCAGTAATGCTAATTCCTTGAAAACCGTCTCTTCGGTCCCTCGCCTGCTTCCTCATCTTGTTCTTTCACCAACATCAATGTTCGACTCGTTTACATTGACAAAGATACAGCAGTTGCTTTACTCCACAACCATCAACACACAAGCCCCCGCCCTTCGAGCTCCATCAAAATTTCAATATGTCTGAGTATTCCACAGAATATCTACAGTACTGGAGTGATGAATGGATTGCGCGTTGGTCAGAGAGCCACTGGGCTTTGGAAAACATAGCAAGGGGCACTTTGCAATATCTCAAGATATATGCAAACTGGGATGTCTGCTCCGGACTGTCGAAAATCCCTTCCTATAGGTATAGGGCTGAGCGTATCTTTGGCGTCGAATGGACACCATATGAGGCTGATGGCACTATCAAATACGAAGTCTCTTGTGGCTTCGGCGAGCTCGCGATGCTGGAAAGAGAGTGGGCCAGAGATCGATTAGAGAAGTTTGAGGAGCGATACTGGTCAAATGAGCTTATTGCAGAGGGCCAGTTTATGTGCGGCTGTATCTCTGGCACTCTCTTCAAAATGGTGCTTTGGATCGATTGGGTTGAACAACGCTGGGGCAGTATCGTCGACGAGGTCGAACGTCTTCTCATGGCCCACTCCGAACGTGAGGCGATCATTGAAGAAGAGCTGGAGAGATCCGCCTAAGCATGACCCCTAAAGGGGCTTCCTGACAGGAAGATGTATGCCACAGAGTCTTTTGATCGACCTACACAAGCTTCGGAGAAAACCCCAGCAGGCTGTATGGAGATCAGGATGAATATGTATGAGATGATGCCAAGTCTTGTTCACTATAGCCATTCTCACGCGAGTTGTAAGCTCCTTACATGCCACATGCCATCTTACTAACTGATGATAGATTGCGCCAAATGTCCAGTTTAGTACCTTGGAGATGCGAATTAGTCAGTCACCACCTCGCATTGCGGAAATTTCATGTTCTTTTCGTTTGCCAGTGTGCTACCCCTGATTCGTTGGTCATACCAATCAAGTCAGAGGAGAAGCTGGGGAACACTAGTTCTAATTATCTTACGATAGTGTGTTGGTTTTGTTATTATTGGGAGATCGCAGCTGCTTCTTGGCAGAGTATCATACTTTGAAGGAGAACAACAGTCTCCTGTCCCTCTACTGACGAAATCGCATTGGTGTTTATAGCCTCTTCTGAGCTTTATGGGATAAGATAGGTCTTGACTTTTGTCTAAACAGCCGAGATAATTGATTTTCTTAAGAAACTGTGTCTTGTATGGTATATTGGGAGTTTAGCCTGAACAGTTTCGTATATGACATGATTCATAATAATAATGTTCGGCAGATCAGGGCTTTTGTTCCCGGCTCGACAAATTGCTTAGGTATCCAATGTCTTTGCTGAACTTCCATACCTAGTTCTCCAATATGCCTCTGGATCCGGAAATCAATAGCAGAAAAAGCTGGGAAAGCAGCCCACCTCAGCTCTTGAGCCACCAGTAGATCTTTGAGGAGAATCTAATCAGGAGCCCATTTCAGGACGATCCTGAAAGTTTTACTGTTCTTCCATAGATGATTACTTCACCTGGTATTAACAGTCTTTTTTCCAAATCTGGCCTTCCAACTTATACTCGAGGAGGGCAGAAAGTCTCTTATCGGGATTTGATCTTTACAAACACTTGATTCACCTCACACTTTGGAGGCTGGGCAGGCTCAGCGAGTTGAGCACCAGTAGGCTCAGTCAGCTAAACAATTAGTTTAGAAGAATGAAATCGATCAGCAGGAAAGCATTGGAACATGGACGTTAACCGGAGAAAGGAAGAGCACCAGCGGCGAGGATATTATCTAGGATGATATTAATAGTAATGCCAACTTCTATGGAAACGATGATTAACAGATGAAGACTATGAGATTTAAGAAATCCCCCTAGCTGGACCAGGGTGAAATGATGGATCCGTGCAAGGTAACAGCTGTGAAATTTCCATACTCCCTTATGATAAAACCATCAAACTCTGTCCGTGGAAACTTAACCTCAAGAAACAACTCCTCTCTTGAAAGGGGTAGAAAGGGATGGTACGATAACATTCACTTGTATTCAGTAATGTTATATCAAATCTATACCTAGAGAGAAGCCAAGCTTGCATCATACGCATTCTTCGATACCTTTAGTTGGCTTAGTAAATTGAAGACCTAAATGCTCAATTAGATGATACCTGAGGTAAGTAGAGATCTTGCACTGCCGACAGTAGATGAACTTGCAGTATCAATCACTGAAATTGCCTAAGGCATCCACCCATGCCTTAGCTGTGGTGCCCCGAATAGATCTTGGGAAGGAGCGAGCAAATACAATGCCAGTGGGACCTCCTTCACTGCACATTCGATCCCTCTTCGTATTTTCGCATCATCTCCTATATCAAGTGGCGGAAGGCAATCTTACATACTTGCTGCTGTATTTCTGTAAGCATTTGATTTACAGCATTCTCGTCTATCTCTCTTGGCTGACCTGAGAAAGAAAATAGTCCTCTATCACCGCCGACTACGCCATGGCCTCCCAAGAGCGCGACAGACTGATTCTGCGAGAAGACTTCATTAGCGACGACAAAGTGCCTTCGTCCAGAGATCCTAATACAGTCTTGCGCAACCATAGCAAGCTCACCAGGGAAGACAAACTCGCTCTCATCGAACATGCCCAAGAATACGCATGTGTTCTTGTTCACCAGCGAGGGCAAGCTAGCGCAAACTCGAAGAAGCTTTTGAAGAGGTTCCACGCCGAGATATTCCTCCATTGGTCGACTGCTCAGAAGAGGAATCGTTACCCGTCACACATTCCTCGCTTGAGCACAGGGGTTCCTGTAGGATCCTTAAAAAAGACTTTCTCCAATGACGCTGCCAAGGATGCCACACGAAAGTGTGATGAGCCTGCTTACTTACGATTATTCGTCAATGAAAACGCTAAGTCCATAGAGTGGACTTGGCACAACGGTCAGGGACTGGCTTTTACTCCGGAGCCTATTGAATTCGAGCCAGGCCTCACTGTCACTCAGGCCAAGATCAATGCTATTCACAACTACGACGACCATGAGCGACAAAGAATAAGTTCCTACAATATTCAACGCATCACCTGTGCCACGCGTCGGATACCAGTCAAGTGGGCAGCTGGTGGAAGTAAGATCCCGCCCAAGGTTGAACCAGAAGACATGGACAGCAATCCAGCCACTTGTAGTTGCATCGACCTTGCCTGTTCTATGGCCACCGAGTACTCTCAGATTGTTAAAGACATTAATGGAGAAAGCGGCGTAAGAACTGGCGACCCTGACAGCAACTGAAGCATGTTCACAGCGCTTCACAATACTGGAAGTCATACCCTCAATATTCGGCAAAACTCAGTTCATGGCTCACCATTAAGCTATCATTTCTGTCCATGGGCTTTCCGGCCTCGAGGATATTTGTTCAATGACTGGAAGCTTCGCAATTTACACGTTACTAAAGTTACAATCATGTTATTGGGGCGGGTTGGAGCTGTCTCATTGACAATTAGCAACACTCGCCCCTTTTACTCCCGTCTACACTTGCTTGTGGTATATCATTCTTCTTACAAGACTTTTCGTTGAACAACAATTTAACCTTAAAAAGATACACCCTCTCTACTTTCGTGTATGGTGAATGAAGAACGGTTACGATATGATGGACAGACCATACATTGATACATGAAGGGGCACGAGATTTGGTTACTGATAGGAGGTTGCATAGTGCATCGGCTTGAGTTCTACCGAGATCGAGACACTGAGAAATTATAACATAGCCCCTTTTGTTTTCGTCAAGGCATACCACTGGACTTCAACAGCACGCGAGAAGCCGAGAGAGATGTGGACTTGGATTGTGACAACCACTCGATACGTATCACTTCTAAGCCCAGAGTTTGGTGTTGATCTTCCTGTAAGCACAATCCGATTAGATCTAGAGACGGCGAACGACAAATACTAAGGTTTGTTATTGCAAGGCTGATTCCTTTCTGCTAAATCGCCATCTAACTGTGCCGTAAAGAGATAAAGCCACAGAAATATGATCCCTTCCAGCCACGCAAAAATATCGCGTGGTTTCACAAATCTCCCCTAAAGACATATAGGCCTCCGGGGGAGACGCTGAAGCGGTCTACTTTGACTTGCTCCAATCGAGTTTGGTGTACTTCCCCGTTCTGAGAAAAAGTCAACAATCAACCACTTTGCCTTGGAAAAGCAGAAACATACCGCTTACGGAAAGTCTTTTCACGATTGTAGAAATGGTTTCGCATGTTCTTGGCTTTTGAGGCAGCTTTTTTGATTCCTCTGCGAGCCTGGCCCATCTTTGCATTCATACGTTGCCCGTATTCCTCGATGGACTTTTTGACTTGTTGTGAAAACTGTGACGACTTTGAAGATTGATCAGATTTGGAAGGACTCGAAGAGCTTGAAGACCACGAAGGCCGAGACCATAAGGACCGTATCAATCCACTCATATTGCCAAGAGAGGTATGAGAGAAGGTTTGCGAGTGGGAGATGGTGTCGTGATGCAAAAGTGGTGAGTGTAGTGGAAACTATCACAGCAAGGAGTGTAGGAAAGAAGCGTGACTGAGAGGTAAAAAACGTGTCCCAAGTCGAAGAGCGAACAGCCCATTATATACATGCCTTCTATTGGAAATATTATCTGGCAATAAGCTAAAAGTATAGTCATGAAGGTTTTACAGTCCCTGATATGATTTACTGCCACTTAAACCTTGAGTATCTGATGAGACCCCCAATGGAAGACTTCTGTTCATTTCCATCAATAAACCCAAAATATGAATTCAAGCTATGATTCGCCCAGCAACCAACTCAGTGCCGGCAACGACTAGTAAGTGTTGCGTCCTTGAGGAATCCGAGCCTTGTTTTCACATTAGATTCAGAAGTTAAACCTCATGACAAAGTTTGATACCTATCTCTTGCGGCATCCTCTTCCACAAGGAGCCCATGCTGGTCATTAGGCGCCAGTATCCTTTGAGTTCTGAGATCCAGAGAGGCTCGGAGTATAGTTCACCAATAACATTTCGATCATCTGCATGCGCGTTCTCCAATTAGCTGGGCTTCCAGTAGATACATGTGTGAACGCTCCGCAACCACTGAGCTAACGAATGAATTAGGGACGACAAGTGGCGTTAAATAATAGTTGATCATGAGCCTTATTGACTAAATTGCTGAGACGAGATCAAATATGGCCACTCGTGTAAAGTGTATGTGTAAAGATGTGCCACTTTCAAGGAGGTGAGTAACGCATTAAGCTTCAACCAACAAACATAAATATAGTCTACCTAGGCTGGATGCTCAGGATAGCAGAAAGTTAATCATGAATACAACCATATGAATCATTTAAGCATTGGATACCTTATTCCAGTCTTTTGCCTGATAACAATCTCAATTTGTTATACTTGTTCCAAAATGCAACAACACTCGAGATCCAACCTGGCATTGAATTCTCCTTATCGAACTCTATCTCTTCGCTACACCCTTCTCAAACTATCCGTTTCCCCCCCTTCTTCTGAAGTGCTGCATTCACTTTTCTCATTTCATATTAAGTCTAATTTTCTGTTTGGCGGCCCATTTTTGTCCTTTCGTCTTGGCTGCTTTCCATGCATTGAACTCGCAATGTTTACCGGCCTCACCCAGAGGAAGCACCAACTGGAAGATGAATTGTATTGCCCCGGCATGAAGGGAAGTTGCGGCCTTGAACCAGAGTGTTAAGATAAAAAGGTCTAAAGGCCTGCTAAGATATACTAAACTTACCTAAACCTCTTCATCCCTTAGGATTGAGGACCCAGGTTTTCTTGACTCCTCTAAAAATCTGCATCTAGAATACAGTGTCGTCCGGTATCTGCAGGGGGTATGCCGCGGGGTTCCCCTTTGCCTTTCTTCATCTTCTTGAATGTCCAGGTAGTCCATGAATTCGGGAATTCTGAAGCATGTCTGGCTGATACAGTTGGAGATGACTGCCACAGGGGACTAGCTCTCGTGCAAGGGTTCTAGCCTTTCGAAGGTTATTGACTCGGCGAAGCCGCTCTTCCTCTTTCTCTTCTTCTTCCAGTTCGCATATTCTATCCATGACACCGTAGACATCGTAACCCGCCTGGCGAGGGCAGCCGGAGGCGTACTGCCCTTCTGCAATATATATGTTGTTGTCGAAGTCAAAGAGGTCAAAACGCCAGAGTCGGTCTGCTCCCCAGGCGGTCTCTAGGTCGACCAGGTGGCTGCTGGTGACTGAGGACCACCATGAGTGGCCGTCGGTGTGCCACATTACCCCGAAGATGACATTTGTTCTCCAGCGGTATAGTTAGTTCGCTGGTTGCCAGACGATCGATGATGTCGGGGTTGGTGATGTTGGCCATAAGCCATATCGCAAGTCTCGCGTGGCTTCTCACACTCCATACAGAATTCGACCATCGGGTCCGCCACTCTCTGCCAAGGAAGTTGAGATATGTCTGCGAATACTCCGGCATCTGGAGACGTTAGCTCTGTTATTGTCCTGTTAGGAGCAGATATAAATACCGTGGTGCTTGTTTTTTGTTGATATGGTGCAGGGAGTTCTGGAGATGTAAGGTTGAGGAGTTGAGAAGTTGAGGAGTTGAATGGTAAACATTACAAGAATATTTTATAAACTGATAACCCCTGGGTTCAAGACTTTAGGATGAACTATCCTAAGCTTAGGATATCCTTAGGCCATCCTCATCAAAAAGATGCTGAGTTTAGAAGAGCCCTGAGGGGTCAGGCAATGCCAGCAACTGTCAAGCATTTTACCGCTCGGTTAGGTATAATCAGAATTGGATAGTAACACAATGCCCCGATTTACCTTACCCCCAGTGGAACGAACGACCACCTGGCAACTTCTTAACCGTCAGCTCGCCATTGTCGTTGGTAATAAGACTTTAGCAGAAAATGTATGTACTGATTGACCGACAGTGACTGAGCTACCACTCCGCGCCATCTGACCTTTTTGGGCATCTGGCAGAAGATCAATGGTTCAGTACCTGTGTGAGGGACGGTACAAGATGGCTTCTCAAAACATGGAACTCATGTCCAAAGGCCAGCACTTCGACGGGGAGAGCCGGTCCGTTCTTGGTATTATGAGGGAGGAGGGATGAGGCTGAATAATCTGCATTAGCATCAACAGCAGTGGCCCGTGTTCTAACGCATCCTCTTATTCCGCCCTGGCTTGGGCTGCGGTGGAGCTTGGGGGACATTGTTGTCGTTCATCCGCGCATCAGTCCTGGCTCTGAGCTGATGATCTTTGGTTTCTCCCGGGACTGTGCGGAGGTCGACTAGCGGCACGTTCAGCGTGTCCAGCACGCTGCCTCTCCAAGTGAAGTCGAGCCAGGTGGTGACAGGAGTCATGGGTGGTTGCCCAAAGTTGACCCTGTCGTAGACTTTGGGTTTCAACTGGGGATCCATGTACTGAAGCGCGAGAAGAATCTGGATCTGAAATACTGTGTCGTTTGCACCGTTATGAAGTACGTCATGACCTCCTTTGCGTCTGTCCCCGGCGCGTAAGAGCCTGTTGTCTCTGTAGCGGAGACCGATGGCATCCATGACCTTATGGCAGCCATGTTGTTTTGCGAACATATGGTGCTTTTGGAGATCAAAGAGTTGGATGTTTGGTCGCGAGAACCAGTCGAGGCCTAGACGTGCTAGTGTATCTAGCTCCAATGTCGGGTCCCATGTCAGGAATACGATGTTTCGATCAATCTTGTTAGCCTTTTCATAGGCAGTGCGTTCCCGGGACTTGAGAAGGTTTGTGAGTAGGCTTTCGAGGGTTGGGGCCAGTTGGTCTGAATTTATGTACTGGGACGGTCCGAACACAAAGCTGTAAGGTTCCGTGGTATGCCAGGCCCCACAGTTGCCACCGAAGTGACCTCGGAATTCGTTGATGATATAGTGACTCGGGTGCATTTTGTAGAATAGGTTGGAGGCTCGGTCTCCGGGTGGTGGGTAGGGCTTTGCGTCCTTCAGTAAGATTTCAATCATTGGGCGTGTGTCGAACCATGTCCAACCCAATTCAGTGGTTGGTCTATATGAATATGGGAGGCCGTTTGCATACCTGCCGGTCGCGAACCAGCACAGATCCTCAAAATCAATCGACACGAGAATGGGTTCTTTCCAGCCTTCTGGCACAGGGCATTGTGGTGCGAGATACGAGCACAGGATTGCCGCATGGCCTCCTAGGCGTCGGCTGTCTGGTCGGCACGGTCTCTGATGAGCTCAGGTATCAGAAAGGGTTGGTACTCGACAATTCTTTGGGACATGAGGTGCCACTCCCGTACCCACTGCAGCAAAATGCATCAACCGGCGGCGGGTAGCATTGGTGATGCGCGCGATGTTGAAATCGCAGATTCGAGAAGTGGCGGTTCGGTCAAACTTGAGGACAGCAAGATCGATGCACTCTCCTACTGGCCTTTCCATTTCCACGTAACGAGGGTTGATGAACTTCCCGTCTTTCCAGATGGGTTGGATGAGCTGGTCTTGGGTAGCAGGAGATACGCTCATATAGACGGGGCAGCCAGCAAGTCGCGCCGGGCCAGGTGGGTTAGGAAAATCGACACTCGGTGGGTGGTTGACCTTTAGCTTGCCAACCCTGACTCGATTCTCCTGCAGAGTAACGGGCCGAAGCGGCAGATCCTCAGTATTCTCCGACGTGGTATCCCAGTCCTTAAATGCATTCTCTTCCCAGAAGTGTTTCCAATGTTTGAGTTGGTAAGGGACATTGGGGCCTTTCTCGACGTCGTGCATCATCTGTGCGAGGTCGATGAAAATTGTGAGTTCAGCACGGGTGAGAGATTCTTCCGTGAAGAGGATGGACCTCGGGAGGCGCCCAGCACTATGTATAGTCTGGTCGATGGCTTCAATGATTGAGATACCTTGGATGGGGGGAGCTCGGGGGGGTTGTTGGGGAGGGGGAGCTTGAGGGATCGGAGCTCGTGGAGGAGGGATGGGATCATCGTCGCCGTCGATAACGATGACGACGTGGTCTTGCGGGTTCGCCATCTTGAATCAGAGTTAGCGAGGGAATGAAGGTGAGAAAGATGAGAGAATGCAGAAGTAGGAGGCAGAAGGGGGAGGCGAGGAGATAAAGATATCAGAGAAGGGTGTATTAACCCTAACATGAGAGTGACGCGTTTTGTTGTTTCTTTTATTTATGGCACTGGCACTGGCACTGACTGGCACTGGCAATAGGAATAATTAGAGTTATAGTTAGAACTGGTGTTAGCTTCCTTCTGTATACAAGACTGACCTCAAGGGGCGTCCAGGAACATGTTCAGTCTGGTTGATTGCGTCAGCATATGAGATGCTTTCGCGGGGAGGAGGCCGGGGAGCAGGCCGGGGAGGAGGGGGCCTTGGGGGCTATCAGGAGGGATTACACCAGACTGGAAATTTTCAATGTACATCTGAGACCTATGCTGAGAACGCGAGTGAAGATCAGAAGTCGACAGTGGTGTAAAGATCAAGCAGTCCAAAGCCGAGTGCAGGTCGTCCTAGAATGGCTTTAACCCGCAGCTAAATCGTACCGCCTTGCTTGTAAAGACAAGATATATCTTCTGCTTTAACCAGCTGGTCTGGTAATGCGAAGTATCTTGTATGGGTATGAAAGTTGTGTTATGAAGGTGCGGAGAAAAGGGGTAGGATGGGGAAAAGGCATAGTTATTGCAAATCATCAGGGTCAATGACGGCCATTTCCATTGTAACGACATTATTTTCGAAAGTCGACTTTGATCACTATGGATCCGAAGGGATCTATGCTTATTCAAAGGTTTAGATGTCAATTCCTCATGTTTATAGTGAACTTACAGTGTTCAAGTCTAGTGACGAACTCGTCAGTGAAGCATGGTGATTTGAATCAACCCAAAGATATCGAGTGCCGATTAGAAGTCGTTGTCCAGAATGGCTGGTTCAGTCCAACAACTGCGCCTGTATCTAGTCACAGGCTCGGTAGATATGTCTTGCAATTTTGCAGGAAGTTGAGTGTTGGGCGGGAGTGGGAGATACATCGAACGCCGCCCAGCTGTGCTCTGTGCCTACCTATAATTGATCATGTCTCTCGTGTAAGATCTCCACCAGACATCGTTCACAAAGACGGAACCCAAAGAAATGGGTTTTAGAAGGGTCGATATCTCACCACAAGCACTTCACGCAAGCATCACATGCTCTTGGTTTGTTCTGCATCACTTGTATCTATCTGTATATACTAACAATTTTATCTCAAGTACCCTGTATTGCACTCAATATCGCATCCACTCTTGGCTCCTCCTCGAGTCGTTGTATAGTATTGCAGTGTTAAGATGGGCAACAGGAAGACAATAAGCGGCCTCCTCCCGGCGATACCCCGAACTGGAGAAATTACCCTAGCCTGGTGAAGTTCAAGCCCAAAGGCGAACCGATGTTCAAACGGGACTCATACCAGATCCACGGTGCAAACTGGGGCTGCCCCGACGACACTCCGGGCGACAGTGCCGACGATTCTGACCCTCGCAAACCCACCGCCAATGTACTGAAGATCATAATGCCTGTTTAGGATGCAACGACAAGCTCGCCGTCGCCTTGGTCGAAGTCGTCCATAAACCTCCCACCCTTACCGCAGACGTCATAGGTGAACGTCAAGCTGGCCTCGCCATCCAACATATGTTCCTCATGTGTTCTTTGGTCAGAGGCCAATATGCCGCTCACTTCTATACTCTTCGTATATGGTTGGGCTCATCAGGACATCACGTTGGTGAACCAGGAGACTTTTCTGTTCAACGTCGCATTATTCGCATCAGTCATAACCTCCCACCTTCACCGCAGATGCCAGAGGTAGGTGTCAAGTTGACCTTTGCCATCCAGCATATGTTCTTCATATGCTCGTTGGTCAGAGGCCAATATGTCGCTGGCTTCTGCACTCCTCGCATGTGGTTGGAGCTCAACAATAACATGAGGGTACATACTCAACTTAGCGATAACTCCTCTGTCTATGAGATAGGTCTAGATATAAGGGGTCCTGTAGCAATGGAAACAGTATAAACCAAATACCTAGGCTTTCGTGGCGCCTGCAATATGCGTAGACGTTGCATAGCCGTTGGGTGTCAGTGCCAGCCCAAACCTCCACCTCGACAGCAACGAGCACAGCTTTGCCATTGGCCAAAGACACCAGACTTCCAGACTTCCGATTTAATCCGCCGAAGACAAGCCTATTCTCGTTTCCAGGCGAAATTGCAAACTTGGTTGATCATGACCTAACTTGACAAATAGGGATACACAGTAGCAAACATCGTTCACATGTGGCAAAACAACTGACTCAAGACAACGTTCCTCTTCCGCTTTGGTACATGAAGGTTATCTTTTGGTCCAAAGATGAGCCGCTAACGGACAAACAATGACTTTGTGGAGTTTGAGTTGATGTGCCTGCAGCACCCGATGATAGACTTTTACGGGGACAGTCCGCTTCCCAGATCGTCTCCCCGCCGTTGCCGGGAAAAGCAGCTGTCATGGTTCCACAAGCAGTCTTTGCTCTTGTGTGGCCTCGGATTTCCCAACTGCTTGGCGAGTCTAGATCCAGTTGTGCGTGAGGTTGTGATACCCACATATGCCTCACCGCTGATGTGTTTAAGTGATTTCAACAGTTAGGTCACGGCCAGAGGAAGCTTCTAGGCATAAAGATAACTGTTATACATTATTAAGGCTATTAATGCCAATCCTAGTAATACTGGCTGTTCAAAACAATCATTATCCTTTCGTCATCATTAATTCCATCTCATTTCTCACCAAGGTATTCCAGATTAAGGGCTGTACTTCTTCCACTGGATCTTGGAAACATCCTTGTAGCACTTGGACTCAAGGGCGTACTTGTGGCTGGAGTACGATCCCTTGGGAAGAGTTTCCAACTCGGCACACTGGGGCACAAGGCGGATGGGGGCACAACCCTTGGGGATGTTGCGCTGGATCTTGTTGTTCTTGTCGATGGTGAGGTGTGCCTGCTCAATGACGATGAAGTGCTTGCCCTGGTAGTATTCCAAGCTCTTGTTACACGCCACAAAAGTCTCGGGCAGCAGATATGTGTAGGGGTCCTCGGGCTGGTTCAACTGAACACCTGGTGTGCCGGGCTCGAAGTTGAGAGTAGCACCGAAAAGATTCTTGTTCTTCTTGTCGGCCACGAGAGCGATGCCATTGGGAGTCAAGGGGGTGCCACCGTCGCTGATGACAGTAGCCTCGCCGTTTTGGCGCTCTTCCTTGGTACCGTTTTGGTAGAAGATGCGGCCTTCCTTCTCGATAACTCCGACGAGGGCGAGGCCGGCTCCGGTGTGGATGCTGGTAAGCTCGGTGTTGTGGATGGGGGGGTCAAAGTCCTTGGAATGGTCTGTGACGTTGACGACGAGCTTGAAGCCCTTTGATATCGAGCGTGAAGGGTATTTGGGGTTCACGTTGATGTGAGGCTGGACCGGTGAGGCCGCTGCAAGGCCGAGGAGGCTGAGGAAGAAGGTTGATGTGAGCATGATTGTTGGGTAGAGTTTTGATGCAGAGAGGTAAAATCTGAGAAGGGGAGGACGAGAAGAGGATGACAAGGATCAAGTCAATGTCTTGTCTATTGTGTTTGTAGTCTTTGAAGGAAAATTGATGATACGAGCAAACCAAGAAAGAGAAAAGGGCGATGGTCGAGTGTTTTAAATGTTTGCCTCAAAATCGTCCGTCCTGGTTCTCAGCTCAGCCGATGTGACGATGAAGTCCATCACAGCTGGGCTGGCCGATCAGAACCTGGAAGTGGCTGGCTAGCATCGTGAGGTAACTAGCGGACCCTCAGTGGGTATTGGGCCCATTAGTGGTCAGAGTGGAACCCGCTCCAGTGGATTGCAGGGGGTTTAGCGAATGGCTAGAGGGATCGCCGGTGCGGGGAGTCCCAGCTGTAGCCAAGTCGGGGCCTTTAATACGAGGGTCCTGCCGCGACTACTTCATTGGATGGGTGTTTCTCTCCGGGCACCTCAGACAAAGAGACAGGTGCCATTCACAATGTTGAGCAGTATCAGAGATGAGATACCTTATACAAATACTGTTATATTACACTGACTATAAAATCTCAAACACACCCAAGTAAGCAAATGAATATCGTCATGAAAAGGTCCAGTTCTTCTGACGTCAAGAGATTGCGATGCTCAATCCCTTGTTTCGAAACATGAGAGGATCCCAGTCCAATCATTGAAGATCCAATATCCATAATTAGCTTGCTTTTTTTATGTATCTTTCAAATGCCATTCTTCCGTCACATGCTACGATATCTATTGGTTTTTCTTTCTCGCCGATAAAACCCAAATCTGTGGATCTAACACTAAGGATTAGTTAGCCAACGTACATGCACAGGCGAGACCGATGCCAAGGAATAGGATACGATGGTGTTTGTTTGACAGGACGGAGGCTGGCCTCAGCCTCACTTTACGCGAAATGGCGGTCCTCATGGTCACTCCGTTCCGTTTTGTCAAACGTTGAGCTCCGTCGCGTGGCATTGCAGTTCGCAGGGGTTGACTCACTAGTCCATTGTCTGTCAACGTTTATGACGTTTCTGTTGATCTGTTGAGATCTTGACGAGATGGCGGTTTCATATCCCTTGAGATGATATCACCAGGGTCTTTTTGTATGTGTCACTGCGATGATCTTTCGTGTCCTGCATCGTGAATCATATCATAAATGTGGTTCATATCTCAATTACGTGTAGCCTGTTCATGAGATCACCAACATTCCTCCAGAATACTATCATGGGAGTCGGAATTTTCGGGCGGGCATTTTTTCTCAAACGCAAACTCAATCTCGATGTCCTATCATGCAACTAATTGAAGCATAACGTTACTTGGCGGCGGCTTAGACGTGGAAGCATCATCATGATCATATGATGCTAGTCAGTGAAAACCTCTCATGATTTGAAATGGCTTTGGTTAGTCAATGTCTATTCTTGATAACCGTATCCTCAATTCCTCTTAGCCTAGGGACCGGGCTCGCTCATGGCTTCAAGGGCGTGGTTTGGCTGTGGAGAATGTCTTCAGTCTAGACCTGGGCGAGTTGACGAGTTTCTCCATTTGTATTCCACTTGTTATGGTTTAGACAGTGACTTTACCCCAAGCTGTGGCTTGATGACATCGTTGAGGTGCACTGCAATGTCTATGCGCTAGGTTGAGAGATAAAGCATTGCTTCTCTTGGTGTAAATGCGGTGAAGTGACGAAAAGTCCTATTCCCTCGCCAGGTGTGATATCGTGAAAAACCAGAGCCTCAGTTGGAAGTGGTGGTCAGATTGACAGGTGTTGGCTGCAGCTTATTACACTTCGCCAGGCACAAGTTTACCTTGCTACTGTCACCTCCAATAAGCAACCGCCGGAGCTCTCAAGGCAGACAATTAGAGTACACCATTAAACCCATTGAGTTCATTGAGTTCATTCCAAGACATATCGTAGACATATCGTCTCGTCAGCCCGGGCCGTGTAAGCCAATAAGATAAGGTAGGCCTCCCCTAGCGGACATTTTTACACTTCCGACCAACAAACATAGCCAACCAAATATCAATAACATGACTTTTGGCCTGCAATTGAGGGGTCGAGGGACAATCATTGGAACTTGCCGTGCCAAGAGGTTGCAAGAAAGCCTACTCAAGGTGTCATTTTAAGCCATGCCGAGAGAATATGAGACATAGAGAAAACAACAACAGAGTATAAAATGAAACGCTTCGTCTGAGAGTTTCTTTGTAGACGCACCATCTTTCCAATCCCATTCACAACGTCTAGTTCATGAGTGTTACTCAATCACTTCCCCAGACTCAGGACGAGCCTACGGAATTAAGTTTCGTAGGCTCGGACAATTCACTCAGCCGTAAGTTAAAAGTGTCAAGCTCGAGTTATTATGCTTGGGGAATACTCCACCAGTCGCTGTACTGACGTTGCACCGCCTTGTATCTAGTGTCTCCAAGAGACTTCGAGGCCTTGTCCACAGTGACATACTCGCAGGATGTGGATCAGAGCCTCATGGACTCATGGCCGCTAGAGATCATTTCTCTTGGCCCTTGGATGGATCAAGAGGATGTCCTCGACTTGGCGATGGACTCCGCACCTTCAGCTGTGGACGACCTCTCTGACTTTGATTTCGCGGCGCCGATTATCGGGAAGAAATCGCATCTCAGCGATGTCGAAGCAACTCCGTTCGACCTTTCGTCCTCTCCTGTATCTCTTCTTGATCTTCATGAATCCACATATGAGGTGATTCCAGGATATGTATCGCTCTCCGGCTCTCCAGAACCCACATCCACTCTATAGAGTGCGGGTTCTGTATACAGCCAGTCGAACGATACAGTCCTTGATGCAATCTCTCCTGTGATTTTAGGAAGTGGCGGAAATCAGATACAATCTTTTGACCTCGTCTCTTCAGGCTTTAGTTCTCCTCCTGCTGAGATCTCGACGGAGAACAGTTCAAGTTCAGAAACGAGCAGCAGGGAAAGGTTCGAAGAAGATACCGTAACTCGTTTGAAAAGTGACGAGTTTGCAAGAAATGGAATATTTTTCTGCAACTGGCCCGAATGCGATAAGTCCTTCGGCGATAATCGCAAGCGGAAGTGAGTCTTGGGATCCCGTGATTCTCTATGCCCACGTTACTAACGAGAACTCAGCAACCATCTTCGAACTCATACCAGACCTGTTCACTGTTCCTGGCCTGGCTGTAGCTACACAGATGTTTGGCAGAAGGACATGAAGCGTCACTACCAGACGCACCGCTCCCGGAAGACCTTCCAATGTTTGTTATGCAATGAGTGGTTTACCAGGAAGTGCAACTTGAGTAGGCATGAGCGGGAGGCACATCGTGGAAAGAAAAGGGAGAGGAAGCATCGTAGCTAGCCGGTCCTTTCAATAGTGTGCTGCTAGAGTAAATTTAATTCTTTGTTAATCCACTGCTGGTTTCTTTCTATATGGGCAATTTGTTAATGTTAGCAGTCCTAAAATACTAGATACATACTCCTATCACTTCAAGCATCCAATCCTACACCTCCGTCCGAGTCGTTATCACTATCCTCACTTTCATCGCTGAACTCATCTTCATTTATGTGTGCCAATGAGGCAGAATCTGTGAGTGTTGGTGTCAATATACCGTGCGACAACTGGCGTAATCTGTGACAAACTCACCATCACTCCATCCATCACCGATTCCCAAGACTTCGTCATTTTCAACCTCGCCGAGGCTTGTAGTGCTCATAGTCTCGGTGATATTCGTTACAGAGTCCGGCTGCCATGGGGAAGGCCCTTGCTGGGTTTCGATCTGCTGTTCAACTGCTGCACCCAGCTCACTACTGAGCATTGCCAAGGCTTTACGCTGATCCAGCCAGTGCCCATTCTTCCATCCGCCTGGCAACTCAATAGGTCTCCAGTTCAGGTACGCTTTCTGATGAGACTCGGGCTCCTCGAACCTTCCAGGGTGGTGTCTAAAGTAGAATTTGCAGCATAGACACGCAAGCTTGCTGCATGCTATGTAGCGATCTCCACCGACGAAGCTGCGTTGGTTCCGATGGAATTCTTCTAGTACCTGAATTTCGGAGTGCACACGTACTTGGCCGTTATCCTCGTCGTACATGGATCTAATTGTCTCTTCCAATTGTAGTGGCCCATCTAAAAGAGCGAGATAGCTTTGCATATCCTTGAGGCGGTGATCCCCAGGCCGTAGTATTCTTTTCAATATCGAGTTTAGGTTTCTGAGCCCATCCGCTGGTGGAACAATTGCTGGGGTAGGGGCCTGAACTTTCTTGATCTGATAGGAGGTGAATAATGGCCCTAACTTGAGAAAATCTTCGATCAGGAGTCCTGGCAGGCGGATTCTTTCGGCCAGACGACCTATCAAATGTCTGACTGCCTTGATGTTCATTGCAGTTTCTCGAGGTGCAACATCAAGCTCTCTACTCAGAGACTCAAGGCTCGACATCTGAAGATCGTGTCGAGAATCGTAAGCAGTTTGACAAAGGGCTAGAGTGTCTGTATTAGTGGCAGAGAATCGAGGTAGCCACTCTAGGAGGGATCTTCTCTCTATGGATATCCCCGGTTAACTATGCCTCTTGCTGTTGTTAGGGCTTAACTTACCAGCTCCTTGGACAGCTGTGGCATTTTCTTGCAGATACCTTTCGCAGTACCGAGTAGCCCGCCATAACAGCTTGCACTCTTTCTTCAGCCTTGGGGCGGCAAAGTCAATGCATTTCTTTGTCAACTTTTGTTTCAGTCTTTCTCGTTCTTCCTCGGTCCCGTTCGGGTCCCTTTGGAGCTGTTGAAGAATGTCGTTCAGGAACAGAATGACTTTATTGTGTGGCGTGAAGTTCGCTGCAACCCAGAGAATAATCTCGTTTGCCTGAGATTCTAGAGCAATTGAAGTAGTAGTGTCTCCGCCCTTTCGATAATCGCAGATGAAACACAAGTTTTTGAGGAACCTGCGTCTGATACCTCGAACGTCAGTTGGAGCATGGGCGGTGACCATGTGAGGGCCATCAATGCCTTTGAGTATATGGAACAGTGCAAGATTCTCAAAAAGACGTGAGAGAATCCTGTTGTATTTGTCCAGACGAGGCGGTCCAACAGCCATGGTGTTCATAGTCAATGCGAGAGTATAGATTAAGCAGCAAGAACCTTCTATAAAAAGGAGGTAGGCATCAACTTTATATAATGTTGCTTCGCTCTGTTATTTCAGTTTGAATTTTGGTTGAGGGCGTATAGCCTTGTGTTTGTACCCTCCATTTCATGTTGGTTGGCTTCCCGTTGTAAGTCTAAGGCAGAATGGGCCGAGTGTGGTCTATATTGAGGCTGGGTTGCCCCTAGTTATCACAAACTATCCCCTGGCTTTACAAAGCACAGAGAAAGTGGAAAAACCACAAATGGTATTCCAGGGCGCATATGGGAGAACGTGTGCAAATCCACCAAGAGCAACATGCACATCGATGACGATCGGTGGAAGGGGAGTATCTCAGAGTCACTGGATGACCAAACTTGTTGGGTCTGTGCCAAGTAAATGAGCCAGCTCCAGGGCTAGGTTGCCTTTTCTTTCTTCAACGTTTCCAATTGACACGGAAATATCTGAGCCCATTGATTCTATGATGGATCCATGTTTCAACCAAAGCTACTGGACCTACTATTCAATCCAATGAATGTTTTGACTAGCTATTAAAAAAAAAAAAATGGACGATTTGAGTGTGGGTCAAGCCGTGCATACCTAGCGCTCAGACGCTGACACTTCTGGACTACAAGGTAGCGGGCATAACGGGAACGATGAAGAGCAATTACATCCGTTGCTATAGGTCGATACAGAAGATGTAAACGTTTCTCGTTTTCCATCTCAAGTGCTTAATTCCTCCAGATGAAACGGTACATGCTCCCGAGGTATTGGGACCTACCAAACATGGTGGAACTTCAGTTGACCAGGGACAGGGCTGATGGCGCTAGATGCGGAGCGAACTCCGCTAAAATAGGTAAATCTCGATCTGGTTGGCTCGTCCAGCTTTGGCGTGATGCGAGAGCTTCGCCAAACAGGTCCACTTCGGGAAAATCGAGAAATTCCATTGCCATATGGATTATTTATTACATACCTAGTTATTAGGCATGAGCTACAGCTCCCCCTCATAAGGTACTCAATCAGTCATACCCTAACTTTTCTTTCCCTGCATCATCCTCTTCTCCAGGCCCCTCGTCGCCCCAGGTAGCTCGCCCACCATGCTTTCGCTGGACAGGCTGCCAAACGAGGTGCTCTGTAATATTGCCGGCTTCTTGGTCAAGAAATATGATATAGCTAGCTTATCACGAGTCAACCGGCACTGCTACGATATCGCCAGCCCGATTCTCTGGAAACGCGAAGCTCGATCGGATAGGCCGGGTGCCATACATTGGGCTGTCGAGCATGGAGACATCAATATCTTGCGCCGTGCTCTCGAGGCTGGCGTTGACCCTTCTCGGGTAGCCTTTACCCACCGACCCAAACCACGCATTAGCCCTCAGCATAAGTGGTACAACTATCATTCGAATTACTACGACGACCCTGTTTGGAGGGTTCAGGACGATGAACACTCAGTTGATTTGGACGCGTCATATGTGTCACACGACACGTGCGATTGCTTCGCAGGCGGTTGCGACGACGGCATATTCAGCGATTGCAGGTGGGAGCCCATACATGTTGCTGCGAGTAAGGGACGGATCGATATGATTGAAATTCTCCTCGAGGCGGGTGCTCCTATTGATGCTCCTTCGTGGGGCGTGTGCTTGTGTCGTCCACATCTGCCCATGGAAGCTTTCACCGAGTCTCCAGCTGTTGATGAAGGAGAGCTCGAGGATTTACATGGTGGAAACTGGACACCTTTACATGTCGCCATATGCCATCAGGAACTCGAAACGGCAAAGTTTCTACTGAAACGTGGAGCGTCGCCGGTCATCTATCAGGGAATAGACTTCGAGCTGGAACCGCTCGCATGGCGACAGGATGACACCCCCGTGGACTCGAGCAGATTCAAACTCACCGCACTACATCACGCTGCGAGAATGAACATGATGGATCTCATCGAGTTTCTCATTGACGAAAAGTATCAAGAAGACATCGACGTCGAAGGTCCATTTATGGGGACACCTCTATTTCAAGCAACATGGCATGGACACTGGGATACCGTAGTCCCATATCTCCTTGAACATGGTGCCGATATTGATAAGAGACTCATTGAGACGGGATTGACACCCCTCATGATGGCATGTTTCTCACGTCGCTTCGATGACGCCGCAAGACTCGTTGATTTGGGTTCAAATGTCACGGCACTATCTGTACATCAATTCAGTATTCTTCACCTGATTCTCGGACCTCGTCACCTCCGGCCAGAAGACTTTTTTGACCCCCTCGGATCTCCTCCGAAGCAACCTAGCAAGGTCTCCGAGGCTGAGATCATTCAGAAGTTCATTACTAAGGGTTTCGATGTCGATGCGCGGGAAACTCTACTTGGAATGACACCATTGATGGTGGCGAGCGCGAGCTGCAACACAGATGCAATGCAAGCATTGCTTGAAGGTGGTGCCAACGTTAACGCGGTAGACAATGAAGGCCTGTCTGCGCTTGCGAGGGTCGGTGAGACCGCCGAAGGCTCTGCTATTCTGGGTTTGTACGATTCTGCCAAGCTGCTGCTTGATGCAGGAGCCACATTGGAAGATTCGAGAGACGAGATTACACCACTCAACATTATCTGCACACGGCAATGCGAACCCTACTTCAACCGTGAATGGGATAATCAGCACGCCACTCTAGCCAAGCTTCTTATTGAGCATGGTGCTGACCCAAACGAAAAGGGTGTTGCTGCCAGCCGTCCATTCACAGAGGCCATCATTCATGGAAACTTGAATATCGCTAGAGCGATCATTGAGAACGGTGGACGGCCAGAAAAGGGTGATCTGGAAAGACTTCTCTCAATATTCGTCCACGAACCGTATGATGATGGAAAGACGGATTTCATTCTGCACATCGATCACGCCAAGTACGGCATTTCAGGTCCCTCCGAGGGCTTCCTGGTGGACCTTCTCAAAACAGCTCTGAACAAGCAGCTCTGGACCCGAGCCGCCGACCTGATGAGGTCGGTGCCAACCCCAAGCGTGTTCCGTCAGGGGTTAATCTATCGGTGCTTGGAGAAGCCTTCTCCGATTGCCGACGAGCCATCGAGCCTGATCCAAGTGCTTCTTGATCGCGGCCAAGACCCGAATGAGCTTTTTGAGGGCGAGCCACCGTTGTATTATAGTTTCAGATCTGGGTCTTGTTGGCGGACAACACCTGTCCTTGTAAATGGGGGTGCTGACATCCATATGCCTACAAAAGCCATGCCTGATGGTGCTTTCATGTATACCATAACTCATGACTATCAGCCACAGACATGTCAACTTCTTGCCAAACATCCGCACGCGTTGCGCGACAAACCAGAGAGGCTACACCGAGAATGCTGGTCATCTCTTATAAAATGGCAGCCCCATCCAAGCAGGGTTCTGGTCGGAAGATCAGATGATCGTGTACCAACACTCAACTGGACATTTACCAGCCGGCTGATTTCAGCTGGTCTCCGAACTGATGTCACAACGCTTGATGATGAAGATGTCAAAGAACTCGTGAAGCAAGCAATTCCGAAAGCCGAGGTCTTAAAGGTCGAGGGGCGAAAGGTCCTGGAGGCCTTCGACATAGCCTATGTGGAGCCCTCAGTGACGGATATGCTCGCTGCTAATATTGGAGTGGATGATGAGGGCGAGGGCGAGGAAGAAGACGAGGACGAGGAAGAGGAAGACTTCGAATATGGCTCTGTCAGTGATGAGATTGACGATCATTCAGATTACTATGACGTCGATAGCGATGGAGTTCCATTCGAGCTTTTTCCTCCCTACATGGGCGGAGGGGATGGGGATGAAGACGAAGATGATGAAAACGATCAAGGGGAGCAAGATGAAGAAGACGGATGGGGTGAGGGAAACTCGAGTGATTTTGATGACTATGATGATGGAGCTCCCATACCGATACCAGCCCCTCTGTTGTTTGGGTTTCTGATGTAAGTTCATATTTGTTACAAGGTACGGTCTAATGTCGTCGTGTTTTCTTCATGACGACTGGGCAGAGTTAGGTTGGATTTAAATTATGATAGGTATGGTATGATTTATAGGCTGGCGCTTTACGGATGGGATAAAGAGGTAGACGGATTGCGGGACGGCATCACGGTCTGGGGCTCGACATTCAAGCAATATGGATGGAACGACATTCTACGATGAAAATTAGGACAATGGATTTCATTTTGCTGTAAGATATGGTCAACGAGGTATCGTGGAGTATCGAGGGAAAGGTAATTCTATGCAAGAAGCTGAAGAGCACGGGTAGAATGAAATCCCTACAAACATTCAAAGTTTTCTCACTGAGCCTCATCAACTTCCAAACTTTCCTCGCCGATGAAGCGTGACTCCTTGATCCGAGAACATTATTAGACGCCGAGCTTCTACGGATGCGAGCAATATTCCCGAAGCCGGCTTCGAGCTCCGGCAGCGGGGGGAAAACGCCAACACTATAACTAACGCCAGGGGCAACTGGCAGCCTCAGACTACGCTAATTTGGGTTTTGGGTGACAGGTCGGAGATGATACGGCGTTGTGGGACAGATTCTGAATGGGATCACAAGGAGAAGAGAGGTAGGGGGATGGGGAGGAAGAACCTTGAGGGTTTAATAGAGGCCGATTGTCCAGAGATTCAGGGTAGGTATGCCAAAATTGTAGAAGATGCAATAATATGAGTAGTACAACCTACTCCGCACGACTCGCACATCATCGAATACTCCGTTACTTCTTTCAAGGAAGTAATATAAATCTGATATCGTGAAGTTCATGTTAAGCTGTTTACTATCGTTGTGCGAAGCTATACGCATGTTTTGACCGTGAGCTGTTTACCTGCACGTTCTCAAGCTCAGAAAATGAGAATGCGGGGAAACAACCATAGAGGCAAACACTCGAGATGCAAAACAACTGCACCAACAAAAGAGATCGAGTCCGAAAAAGCTTGGCTTCGTCGCCATCATCATGTGGCGGTTCTGGTCGAATCTCAGTGAAGCTCCGGAGATGAAAGTGCGGAAGAGGCCACCCCGCATCCGCATCCGCATCCGTGACCGTAGCCGGAGTCATGGGTCAGGAAGAGTTTCGGGGGCTAAAAGCGGATGGATGGCGGGATACCGAATAGCGACGGAAATCAGATTTTGAGGCATATGAGTTTATGACAAGGTATAGTATGCAGTCATGAGACGATGGAAGTTTTACTACCTAGGTGTCAGTCGCCGGTCAAAGTATACTAGATACAGAGATATCAATGATTAAGAGGGACAAGCAAGTCCTTGTAAAGTGTAAATGAGGCAATCTACGTACGATATCAGAGCCTCAGTGGAGAGTCGGTCCATCTGTGGACAACTGCATCATTGATAACAGTTGACGACTCCGTAGCAATAATTGGAGCCCAATTACTCAATAGCAAGTCATTTGGGTACGGTTGCTGTGGTGTTATTGTAGTTGTTACGGCATCATCCATCCATCATACGCATGTCCCCCACTTACACCATCGTCAGTATCACATCGCATCGCATCGCCTCGGACAATGTTTCCCTAGAATGTTCCATTCTTCTCCAAGAGGCAGACCAACTTGATTTTCTCCCAATTGGAGTCCCTTGGAGATACAGCATCACCTTTGATTTTTTTTTTTTTTTTGACAACAGGATATACCTAAAGACGGAGATTTGTACCGTAGCTGCCGTTGACTTGAAGAGGTCGGCGGCTTTAACCCCGCTCTGTGGGTGCCGAAAGAGGCAACCGTGGAGACCCCGCCTGAAGCAAGATGGCCACACGCGATTGGTCTACCGCTCTAGCTCTTATCCTCCACTTTGCCCTTCTCGAGCTTCTCCCCCAGTCAAACCAACACCGAACACCGAGATATGCCCTGTATCATGGACGAGGAGCATCTCGCCCACTTGCCCATACTTTCCTCTTCGAGTAAGACCTCTCCAAGTGTGTGGTCGCACGCACGCACTCCCTCCTCCCCCTCCCCCTCCCCCGCTCTCTACGGCTGCGAGCGTGTTAGTTGGGACGGCATCCAGCGGGTTACAGGCCGGTCACCATGAATTGTACAGACCACAGACACTCGAAATAGCAGCCTGCCCAAGTACCTGATGGAATTGACAGCTCGATATTCAATGTCCGGTCTCGTTGCGGCTGCCAGTTTCGGCGCTTGTCGCCTCCACAGAGAACCTACCGAGATGGATAATGCTTCCAGGCTTTGACGCCTACAGCTGATAGAGTACTCCATGGATCCCCCCCTCAGATGCCGACACCTTCGGGGTTCGCGGGATCGATGGAGATTCGCTGTCTGAGAGACACCGGCCCCTGCCCGTGCCACGGTTCCAGTTCCGTTCATGGCGAGAACGCAAGCATTACAGCGCAGCACTACGCTTGCTACGGTGCTTGTGCGAGTGCGTGTGAGTGTGCGTGAGACGTGGAACCTTGACTGTGCCATCTTTTGTCTTGTCTCTCTAACTGTGGAGAGCATACATCGTTGTAACAGGCTCGATCAGACGCCGGTGCCCGTTACTTGGTGACAAGATACATAGCCATGGCGCGTTCATTTCCAGAGCATAAATATCTGGCATTGGACCCTCGATATCCTACTTTCTCTCCTCCTCACTCTCATCATCATCATCATCATCTTTCTTCCTTCTTCTCTTACTTCTTCCTCTAACCAATAAACCCTTTTCACAACCGCCAAAATGGTAAGCATTCCTCTTCATCTATATCTCTATATCCTCTTGAGCCTCAACTAACACATCAAACAGGTCAAGGTTCTTGCAGTTCTCTACGACGGTGGCCAGCACGCCAAGGATGTATGTCTTTTACCATTTTTTTTTTTTCAACCCAATTCCTCTTGATTCTCTATCAACCATCTCCAATGGTCGTTGATTCTGCCTTCAACTCTCATATCTACCGACAACCACGAACAACTGCCCACACACCATCCCTCCGCGCTTGTCGATCTCAAACGCGGGGGAATGGTCTCACTACATGAGAATCAGCCACATCCAGCCAAATGATGCGGGGCAACGTCTGGGCAACATGCAAAGACATCGAGAAGTGATAGTTGGGTGGCATTGTTGAGCTTGTGCCACTCTTGTGGTATACAATAATACATGGGTCTGAGCAACAATGCAACCCAACTTACACCCAGTGTCTGAACACCGCATCATCAACCCCTCAATCACTCTTCAAATCACTTATCCTCAGTCAATTGGTTTCATGACAACTAACATGTCTCATAGCAACCCCTCCTTCTTGGTACCACTGAGAACGAGCTCGGTATCCGCAAGTGGCTCGAGGACCAAGGTCACACTCTCATCACCACATCCGACAAGGACGGTGAGGGTTCTACCTTCGACAAGGAGCTCGAGGATGCTGAGATCATCATCACCACTCCCTTCCACCCCGGTTACCTGACCGCTGAGCGTCTTGCTCGCGCCAAGAAGCTCAAGCTCGCTGTCACTGCTGGTATCGGCTCTGACCACGTCGACCTCAACGCTGCCAACAAGACCAACGGTGGTATCACCGTTGCTGAGGTCACTGGCTCCAACGTCGTCTCCGTTGCTGAGCACGTTCTCATGACCATCCTCGTCCTTATCCGCAACTTCGTCCCTGCCCACGAGCAGATCGAGGCTGGTGACTGGGACGTTGCCCACGCTGCCAAGCAGGAGTTCGATCTTGAGGGCAAGGTTGTCGGTACCGTCGCTGTCGGCCGCATTGGTGAGCGTGTCCTCCGCCGCCTCAAGCCCTTCGACTGCAAGGAGCTCCTCTACTTCGATTACCAGCCCCTTTCTCCCGAGAAGGAGAAGGAGATCGGCTGCCGCCGTGTCGACACCCTTGAGGAGATGCTCGCTCAGTGTGATATCGTCACCATCAACTGCCCTCTCCATGAGAAGACCAAGGGTCTCTTCAACAAGGACCTCATCGCCAAGATGAAGAAGGGCTCTTACCTCGTCAACACTGCTCGTGGTGCCATCGTCGTCAAGGAGGACGTTGCTGCCGCTCTCAAGTCTGGTCACCTCGCCGGTTACGGTGGTGATGTCTGGGACCACCAGCCCGCTCCCAAGGACCACCCTCTGCGAACCGCCAAGAACAACTGGGGTGGCGGTAACGCCATGGTTCCTCACATGTCCGGTACTTCTCTGGACGCTCAGATCCGATATGCCAACGGTACCAAGGCCATCATCGACTCTTACCTCTCTGGCCGCCACGACTACAAGCCTGAGGATCTTATCGTCCACCAGGGTGACTATGCCACCAAGGCCTATGGTCAGCGTGAGAAGAAATAAATGTATTGAGAGAATGGAAGAAATGATTTGTACATGATGATGATTAGTTTTACAACAACTGCATTATAGACGCGGGTCAAAAGCAATCAGCGTTGCAGATAATACAATTTGTTAAAGTTCTACCTCCTTTTGTCTTGTCTTCAGTGACCCTAACAAGATGCCGTGAAAAGCCTACGTTAATCTATTAAGCTACCAATTAGTTTGCTGGATGATCTCTGTCCCAAATATTAATATAGCATTAATATTTGGGACAAAGACAAATCTATCCTGAAAAACAGAGGGCGACAATTGATATAACACATATAGATGAATCACCTTTGCCAGAATAAATCACATGTGTCCTATCTTTTGATTATCCTTTTTGGTTCCTATAATCACCCAACATTGCAGCAGGCATCGGGCTATCTGACCGACATTTTACACATTCTCTCATAATGACTACTGCTAAACTGAAGCCAAGCAGAAATATGCTGCTGTTCGTTGTCTTTTTACTTTGCTATTAATACAAAATTTCTCGCTATTTTTGGTATGCTTCGTTATGAGCCATCATCAAGCGCCATATGGCTGACCATGATTTTACCATTCATGACATGAATTCGTTGCCAAATCCCAACCCATGCTATACTTTCCAATCATTTCCAAAATTGCCACCACTTCTTTTCCTCGCTGGGCTGTCCTCTCCGTCTCAAGACCTGCTCGTCTCGCCCTCTAATGCGCCAGAAATAAACAGGTACACCAGCTACCACGAAGAACACGACGGCGATAGTCTGGAAAGGCTGTGCAAAGACAGCGCGGCTGAGGAGGAAGAGACTAACGCAGCAAAAAATAATAGGCGTCGTGATCCAGGTCTTGTATGGTCGTACCAGTCCCGGCTCTCGCACGCGCAGGATGATCAGACCCAGGACTGTGAGGAAATAGAACGTGTAGCCTGCAACGCCATAAAAGGTGACGAGAGTGCTGAACTCGCCAACGACCACGTAACCAACTGTAAGAACAGCGTTGAGAGTTAGCGCATAGACTGGCGTATAAAACAATCCAGCATCTTCATCGCCGAACATTCTGCGCATCTTACGCGTGAACCAACTTCGAGTACGCTGCGTGCTGAGCTCATGCTCGTGCGGGCTGCCCCCAATACCAATAGTGCCAAAGATCGAAGGGATGTAGCCCTCTTTCCCAGCCACATATGCCAAACGACTAGAGGTGAAAGTCGAAGAGTTGAGGGCACCGAAACAACTAGCGCTAACGATGAGCGCGAGAATAAGTGAGCCTACAGAACCAAACACTCGGTTGCCAAACATGACAGCTACTGTGTTGGACCCATCCATGCTCTCGAGAGGAAGGACAAGGAAGTAGGCTATGTTTGCTAGCACATAACAGAGGATGACCAGAGGCATGGCTGTGTGGATGACTCGGGGTAGGTCTTTAGTTGGGTTCTTGAACTCCCCAACGACGTAATTTGTCTGGACTATGTTAGTTACCAAGACTTGCCATCCTGACTACTACAACTCACATTGTCCCAGCCATCATATGCCCAAAGACCGGCATAAAGGGCGAGAGCCCAAGCAGACATGTCGGTCGATGTGTTTTCAAACAGCTGGTGCGGCTTCCACTCAACTTCCGACTTGCCCTTGAGGGTCTTTCCTGTGATGGCAACGACAACACCAGTGACGGTGACGCCCAGCAAAGCGATAAATTTCATGAACATGAGCGTATCGTTGACACGTGTGCCGAGCTTTGTAGACACACAGTTCAAGAACGTTACAATGAACAGACCTACAAGCGCAACAGCCTTGTTGATCCAGGGGCTTACATGCTCAGCGTCAGGACCGATGAAGGCTCGAACAAAGTATTCGCCCATGATGATGGCGATGATAGCGGCACTACCGGGCTTAAGGACCAACATGGCAACCCATGTAAAGAGGAAGCCTATCACCTCGCCAAATGTCTTGGCCAAATAAACTTGAGCGCCGCCATTGAGGGGGATCGCTCCTCCAAGCTCAGCGTACGATGCAGCGCCTGTCCAAGCGAGTATACCGGCGATAATCCAGACGAGGATCGCTGCACCAGGCGACCCAACTCTTGTGCTCACAGATCCCGGCGACGAGAAGATTCCCGAGCCGATAATAAGTCCCACTATCAGCGACAATCCGTTCAAGTATGTCAAAGTCTTGTTCTTCTCCAACGATCCTCCTCCCAAGCCGCCGCTCGGCCTCGATCTTGATGTTGGTGCTCCAATGGGAGCGTAACCTTCGGCACCAGCCGAAGAGCTTAAAGGGAACATATTGGCGGAGAAGTCAAAAGCTGAGGATACTGAGTACGATCGGTTCATCCTGTTTGCAGGATTGGCACTGTCGAGGGGGTCATCTTGTTCGAGTGACAGTCTCCGCGACGACGATATGCTGGGCCTTGACGAGATCTCTGTAGCCCCCTCTCCGTTGAGCTGACTTGAGCTGGCCAAGGAAGCGAGCTCCAGCGAGTCTCTCGTATTCGACGGGAGTCCGTAAGGCCGCGCCATTGTGGTGTCTGTGTAGTTGTCCTTTCCCCCTCTTCCCAGCGACTACTTAATTGACCAATCCGCCAAAATCGAGGAACCGAGAGTATTCAATTCGAGTTTTTCAGCTGTGAAAGACTGATGCGCATCGCAGTTCCTTGTCGCGCAAACTTGGAATGAATAGTGTTGGGCGATCGGCGCCGAAGGATGTGAGGAAGCAAGATCTGTGACGTAGAGATCTCAGTGGTCGGTAGTTGTTTTGAAGCCTTTTTGAAGCAGTCGAGGTTAAAAAGATGGGGTATAAAAGCACAATTAAGAAAGTATTCGTATTCGTCAATAAATTGATTGATTGATTGATTGCTCATGGACTCTCTTCTTCGTTCAGTACCAAAAAGGGGCAATGTTTGCTTCGTTATAGTGGAACATAACAAAGAAAGAGGGCCAAGTTGAAAAGATAGGAGTCGGCTTTACCCAACTCATGACAAGGAAGCTTCTTTGTCAATGCAAGTGCTGCTTCGCTTTTCCCTTCCGCGTATAGATCAGAAACACATTACCACTCTAGCCCAACCCCCTTGCTCTATTCTGTGGAACCCAGCCACTTGCACCGCCACACACTGATTAGTCACTTCCTTTACCATTAACGTCGAGTCCAGCTTCATCGCCTTTCCAACAACCCTTCCGAGAGCACCATAACACCATGGGCTCCGACGATTATGCTGCTGTCGGTGGTGGTGGTGCCCTGAAACTCAAGGGCGCCAAAATAAACAAGAAAAAGAAGAAGCGCGATAAGACCGATCTTGAAAAGAACCTCGATAGTGGAAACAAGGACGAAGAGAAGAGAAAGAAGAAGAAGAGTGAGGATGGAGAAGAGCAAGAGCCCCACGGTGAGGATGATGAGGACAACCCCGAAGTTCAAAAGACGGAGGCTCAAAAGCGCCACGAAGAGATAAAAAAGAAGAGGGCAAGTCTTTCATTGCCTTATATTGTTGAAACCATGCTAACAAGTCTATAGCTGCTCAAACTCGCCGAGTCTTCAAGTTCCCGACCCGAACTTCTCAAAACACATAAGGAGCGTGTCGAAGAGCTCAATACTTACCTGTCTAGACTGAGCGAGCATCACGATATGCCCAGGATTGGCCCTGGTTAAGGATATCAGGACAGGAGGTTGAGTTGGTGGCGAACATGTGTAGGCGGATGGCTTGGAGTTGTTGGCGCTTTTAGTTATATCCTCGAATCAAATACATTATTCCCACAAATCATTTCTGTTGTATTGATATACAGCATAATCAGAATCGGTTACGCCTGGACGCGCGTAATGTTCACCCCGTGCCGGGCTGAAAGCACGAAGGCCCTGTATCAGAGAGTAAAGGTTACGACCACTATGCACTAGATGATTCCCGGTGTTTTTACGTCGATTGGCTTGACAGGGGAAAAGAAAATGGAATGTGCAATATGCAAACTCAAATGCTTGTATTCGCTCATGTACTATGCATTTTAAATACGATCCATGTTCGGCATATATGCTGGACGCCATTAATGAACCAAATCTCCCCCAAGATACAACCGTATGTGGAAGTTCTTGTCTATTGATTAATCCCGTCTGATGCTTCCCCCAAGTCTATTATCCTGATTTTATACCCATGAAGAAAGGACCGTGATATTCGTAAGGATGAACCCATTCTGAAGAAGCTGGTGGTTGCAATGGGGCCATAAGTTCGTTCGCCACGGGATCTGCGTGACATTTTGGTTCGGTTTAAGGTGAGGTCGATGTGTCAATAATCCATTTACAGGAGAATGAAACCACCAAAGACCATACCCACGACTGCGGCAAGAACTGAACCGGCGGATCGAGGAGCGGCGTTCTGAAGGTCAGGGTCGCTGCCAGCAGTATTTTCGGCTGAGGGGACAACCTCAACCCAAGAAGTCGAAGTCAGGGTTGTAATACCACCATCTTCAAGCGTAGAAGTGAAGGTCTTGGGCACTGCACTCGAAGTTCGTCTGGTACCTGTTCCAGTCACAGTGCTTCGTGCGGACTTGGTCTCAGTCGCGCTTTCGGCATCTTCTGAGGTTCGTGAAGCCTCGTCTGTCTGACTTACGGTTTCCTGGTCTGTCTCTATGTTAGCATATACGCTCAGATGGTAATCGTTTGCAAAAGTGTGTAGTCAACGCAGAGGCAATCAATGGTCAAAAGGCATTTTCAAGTTTTGGCGCACTTGCGAAAGTCACGAAGTCAAGGCATCAGGTTGTGGAGATGACACGAAACAGTAATATCACAACAGGTTTGGGGAGTTGGATTCGCAGCAGTGTCCCTGGAAAGAGCCCTGTTGCTGCTCGTCCGTCCCACATACCGGTAGTCGTCTCTGTCTCCTCTGAAGCCTGGGAGGCTGTTTCCGACTCTTGAGTTGACCCGGAAGCTGACTCAGAAGTTGAATCGGGGAGGACAGTGGTAGCTTCGGCGACAGTGGACGAGGGAACGGTGGCAGTTTCGATAACAGAGGAAGTATCATCAAGGGCGGTGGATTGAAGGGTCTCACCCGAAGAAGCCGTCTCGGACGGTAATTCAGAAAAAGAGGAGGTATCAGGCAAAGAAGTTCTTCGAGTAGACGTACTGGCAGCAGTGGAGGTTGCAGCACTAGGAGCAGAAGGATTGGAAGTTGAAGCACGAGAAGAGGGAACAGTCTCAGAAGGTTCCTCTTCCGAAACGGACGTACCAGTGGCAGTGGCCTCGGAATCATCGGTGGTCGATTCAGGGGAAGAGTCTTGAGTGGACGAGGGTCGGTTCTCCGTGGTCCTGCGGGTGGTTCGCTGTGTAGAAGCGGCTGAGGATGCAGGCTGAGTAGGCTCCTCTTGGGATTCCGTGGCAGAAGGAGATGCTTCAGTAGCTGAGTCCTCGGTAGGTTGGGCAGTGGCAGAAGGTCGGCCTGTATCCGGGTTAGAGGTGGGTTCCTCAGGTTCTGAGCTCGCAGGGCGCGAGGGTGAGGAAGGCTCACTGGTGGCAGATGGCTGAGTAGCTGACGGTTGGGCCTGGGTGTTTGAGGCCTCATCTGTGGCGCTGGCCTGGTCGGTTGGCTCTCCGGCGGTAGCGGAAGGCTGAACAGCAGTCTTGCTAGCCTCGTTCGTGGGTTCATCAGCCGTAGCAGTGGGTTGCTGCACGGTGTTCGAAGCACCACCAGAGGCTCCGCCTGAAGAGCCGCCCGAGGGAGCATTGGAAGCGCCATCAGAAGCGGCATCGGTAGGGTCAGTGCCCTGCGCTGTATCGGTAGGTGGTGGTGTGTTTTGTCGTCGAACCATCTGGGCCATGGAATCGGAAAGATTTGGTCGATGAGCGTTCATGCCATGCTTTCCAACATCACTATGGCGGAGATGTCCAGGGCAGAATCGGGTAGCGCCTCCAATGGATGCTACACCGGCGCCCAGAAGACAGCAAGCGGCCAAAGCAATCAAGGCCTTGCCAGCTGGGGATATCCTTCTGGTCTTTGTCCTTGGGATGGTCTGGGCAGATTCCGAATCCTGGAGTAGTGCTTCCTTTGACGACATGGTCCTCTCTTCTCGGTCAGTGCTCAACAATCCTGCCTCCATGCTGTAGTCGTTCTTGGTGTCGACAGATGCCATGATGTAGAAGTGAGTGAGGAGGTTTGAAGGAAGGGAGAAGGTTGAGTTTTGTAAGTTGAGCAGGGTGATATCAGGCCTGAAGAAGACTGGAGACGGATATGCAGAGGACGTTTAGCGGCTGAGAATAGTCCAGAATTGCGGACCCAAGACAGATGGCAGCTTTTTTTGGGTTTGCTATTTGGGGACGGTACGAGAGACGACTGGCTGAGAGCAGGTGGTGAGGTTGAGGAGGCGAGATCTCAGACGGTGAGTGGTGAAGACAGTGCAGCAAGCAAGCTAGGGTTCAACAACGTGCAGACGACAGCCAGCAAGAGGGGTGAGTGATTCCCTTTATCGATGATGAAGAGTGTCGTGTGCCAAGCAGACAGGAGGTGGCTCTAGCGTACAAGAGAGGAGTCTGCTCGGGTCTATGAATGGAGCACAGCTGGTGATGTGAGGATGAGAGAAGCAAAAGGGACCAAGAAAGTGAAAGGTGTGCCGCCTGCCGGTACTGCACAGTACTGTAAGCAATTGACAGTCGACCGAGGCGTTGCGGAGTGTGAGTGAGGGAGTGGAGGAAGTGGAGGCAGTGGAGTGAGTGATGGGTGTTACACGAGCTGAGTCCGTCACGTCAGGCCAACTGCGAGATTGAACTCAACTTCAGGGCGAAGAGGAGAGTTTGGGTGTTAAATGCAGCCTGTGGTGGTAAATCGTGGTTAGGTGAGGGGATCTGTTCTGTCCTGCTAAAAGCCCCGAGACCTAGACTGGTCTTGGCAAGAGGAGGCTGAGCTGCAGACAACTATCACAATGGCCCAAGTATGCTGTTTTCTTATTTGCTGCTGTGACTTTTGTTTTTTGTCTGCTGAGTGGCAAAGGCCCAAGGTTGTTGGAGATCTAGACAAAAATCGCTATGGGTGTTTCTTTTTTAGGCTTGGGCGGGAACCGCTTGCAGTTTTCAACGACAGCCACTCGGGCACTAGGCAAAGAGCTAGGTCTCGTGTAGCGCTTCTGTCGTCCCGCCAAGTTCAGCCGGCGGCCGGCTACATCCTCCGCCTACTACAAACCCAGTCGCAGAGACCAGAGGGAAGGGCGGGTTAAGCTCTGAGCAGCCCGGGGAGCCTGGAAGGGATGGGCTTTGGTGGAATTTGGGTGCCCAAGGGCGGCTCAACAAGGCCTGTCTAGCCTGTGTAGCCCTCATTTCTTGTCAGTGAACACAGTGGAGGTCAGTGCAAGACATGAGGCGTAGTGACTGCTTGACCTGAAGTTGACCAGAGATTGAGCTGAGGCACTGACCGTCTGATAACAAGGGCACAACTGCTCATTCTTGGAACATCCAATTGCTATAGAAACTTGATAACGGTTTCAGCCATTGTTTAGTAATTATTGGCCATACAGGCTGGGCCATCAACAGAAGTCGGTTGTCGCAATTCCGATATACCACCACCTTTGGTATGGTTAGGTCTTGGTTCTTGGTTCTTGCTGCACAGGCGTTCATTCAACTCCATCACCACGTAAACGGTTGCACGAGTAATTTTGTCCGTGGGGCCACCGTTACCACATCCGTTGACCCCCCTGGTACCTGTCCTTCCGTTGCTCATACGGCGGCGTCTCATCAACCCGTTCATACGCCGCTAGGATACGGAGCTTCATGAGCTTTGTGATGTCACCGTGGATGTAACGGCAGATGGACAGGCTTGTATAAGAGGAGCCAATATTGTGTGATTGTCTCCGTATGAGCCCATCGTCCTGCCCTTCGTATTCTTTAAAAAGCTCCCGAGACCCATGGGAAGTATGTCATATCAATTGACAGGTTGGAGGGGAAGGGTAGAGGACAGTAGGAGGTCAAGAAGGGGTAAGAAGTCGCCTCGTTCCCAGGTGAATACGAGGAATCGCCATAAAAAGCTGAGCATCGAGGCGGGTCAACATTCGGGCCCAAGATGATGCTTTTTTTTGCCCGCATGGCCCCGATCCTCATTCCATGTTTGACCCACCTGGTTAGTCCCCTGAACCCTGCCCCTGACCTTGGTGTTGTCTTTCCATCTTCATCTTCTCTTATCCAACCCTTTCGAAGCGTTGATCGTGTCCTGCAACTTGGGGCTGCGATTATGAACACAATCAATTGACCTGGTCTGGCGGTATGATCGCCAACGTGCAGCAATGGTGCATATCGGCCATCACTGATCAACCAACTTGTCTGCGTGAACCGCGTTGCTGATGTTTAGCCATGAACCTTTGTCCTATGATACGCCAAGTTTGAGACATGTAATGGTTGCTCTTAATTGTCGTGATAAGAAACCAGGTGTGATATCTTACAACTCTGAACTTGATTATTCGTGCCAACTTCTTTGTTCCTATGACGGATCGACACCTTCACCAACTGCGATGACGGAGATGCGCAATATCAAACTGTGATACGATGGGGAATTTCGGTTGATCCATGAGATGGAGTACGGAAACGTGCACAGTCCTTGGCTCCGCGGCGTGTCCGTCCAAACGAAGCAAATTTTGGTGCCAAGCAGAGATGATGTATGCAACCGGATCTGGCGGCTCAACAATTCTGTGTCAGAATTGAATTGTTATTGACCGTTGATGATCAGTTGCTGCGAAATGATGCTCAGCTAAATCGTGTCTTTCATTCACAAAGCTCCACGCGGCCTATCTCGTTACCCGTAAAGTCGATTCCGCCAACGTGGACCAGCGCATCTGGGAACAAAGAGAATGGCTGGCACAGATGAAATTCCATTGGGTCGTGTGCAGCCATGTTTGCGCTGTAACCCCAGCTTTAACGATTAACCAAATCGCCGTTCGAGTCACTACACCCAAACTCGGAGCATGAAACTCCAGCCTTCTGTGAGAGCAAAAATACATACTAACTGTGTTTTGATGTCTTCTCTGAATGACGGTCAGCTAACACGCACACTTACGAGATGTGTCTTGGTTGTGAGACGCACCAATGCAGCCATGGAGGCCTAGTAACAGTCATTAGACCAACCACAAACCACAATCAGAGACAAATTGCTGTCAAAGTGCAACTGTCTTGGGACAAGCAAGTAGCAAGTTGACTTTTGGGTCTTAGATCCAACTCTTATTAGCACTGGATCCATTTGGAGCTATGGCTTGCAGTAGGTATGAATATGAGTGATTTCATGGTATGGCGATAGTTGGCAAGGCCAAATCGCTCACTGTTTGGATACAGTTTGTAGACGATTCATCGGATATAACAACAAGGTCCAGTTGACTGACGTATGTATCATCCTTGTAAATGCTGGATACCTTAAGACTAGAGGGCGATTGCGCACTGCCTGCCTGCGTGTGCTGAAGGTCCAGGATGGGCGTGGGGAGACAGCTGAGAGTCCCACTGGCTGAAGGTTGAATGTATGTCTAAATTTAGACCACTCGGAAGCCCCAGTGGTTCGATCCGTCAGACGTGCGATACGATCTGATTGATAGTGAGTGACACTCGCTGTTCTGGTGCTGTTGAGTTGTCGGTATCGTCATGACTATTTTCCCGTTGTATCCAAATGTAAACGAAACAATTGTGTAGATTTCTCTTCCCATGCGCCCAGTAAAGAAGGTTATGCATATGATTTTGTTCCATTCAGTAGTTACATCTTTCTCCTGCTCTCCAAGGGATGGAAAAACAATTTGAGTTTGTTTTCTAAGCCAAGGGGTGGAGTCAAGGCGTTTTATCGAACAAGGAGATATTTAGCGATGGATTTGGAATGTTACAACATCAGTATTCAAATCGTTTAGAAATTGGCAAGAAACATCAAGGGAATATGAGATCAAAACAAGTGTAATCCATCGAGTGCTTTAACTGTCATTGAATATTTGCCTCATAGCTATAGGGTATTTCTGTCGACTTGGTCAATTCGATTGTGAATTTGTTGAAGCCGGATGAGGTTACCCGCATATGATAAGGCATTGAGCCCCCTCCAAGAGAGGTAAGAAAACTCGACATCTTCAATGCCAAGTGATAAAAAGACTTGAGTAAATCTAGTATTAGTTTAGCAGGATTCTTGCCCAATTATTTTTAGCACTTGAAGCCAAGGTCCAAAGTTTTCCTGCTCCCCAAAGCCACTATCGATTGACGTGGCTCATGAATGGCCGTGCCTTATTTATGTATGCATGCTGCTGACTGATTGAAGTTAGCTGACGAAACACCCGATGGACAAGTCCACTGTCACATGTGGACGAGGACAGATGCTCGAGCTTCTTCCAACAAAATCGACGACGTGGAGATAACTCCACTGACAGGAATAGTCTCCGATTCAAGCTATTCTCACTCTCTTTATTGATCAATTTGGTCCTTTTGTTTGCGACAATCCCCTTGAAACGTGATTTGAGGCGCATACGCAGCCCTGTTGTCTTCCCATGATCGATATCGAGGTACCTTGAATACTCTCGTCATGACAGAGCATCTCAGCCCCGACTCTCTAATTACTCTCGACCCCGACGAACAAGACAGCCTCCGAGTTCGATCGCGATCGCCTCACCCGTACCATCACCAGAATACAGACCTTCCGCATCTCTCGGATCGTTTTATACTGAGGAACCGCCAAGCGCAATCCGCCAAGACCAGTGACGATGCTCCCCACGAACCCTCGCCTACGACATGGCCAAGTTTTCTCAAGGACTCGCCGCAGACGAGCGATAGTGGCTCCGAAGCCGACGACGAGCATTATCTAAAAGGCTTACCGGCGCCAAAAGCCAACCTGCACAAAGGATTGAGAGGCCTCAATGAACCGCTGTCTGGCTCTTCAACACCTCTTCCGTCACCGGCGCTTTTTGATGGTCATGTCATTCGCACCGTAGACAAGCTGCCCATGCCTACCGAGACCCCGGAAACGAAACGTCTGCTCGAAGCCCTTAAAAAACGAAGAAGAGTCGTTGTTCGACGCATAACTGAGGCTGGCATTGTTTTAGCGCTGGGCCTCATGGTAGCCTCAAATTCCCAGGTATTGCAGCTCATAAAGATCTGGGGAAAAGGTATGCGCATTGCCTTCCTTCTTATAGCCTTGACTTAACCATCATAGATATCCTACTCTGTGGCCTTGTATATGCGGGACTACTCGCTCTGTATCCTGTCCGAGTCGTCGCTTGGGCATACCGTAACAGGACACCATCTCACCCAATACCTCTCGAGCTTCCTGCGCACTTTGACCCCGCGCCCATATTATACCCTTCGGCAATTACTCTATATGTCTCGCTTCTTATTTCGTCAAGCAACCCAGCAGCGATATTACCTAACCTTATTCTGAGCCTGGCTTCCATTCCGCAGAGCGTTATTCCCAAGGCCGATCCTTATGCTACATATGATGTGTTAGCATGGGGCCTAACTTGCATCCCATTGATCTGGAGTCCAAAGCAGCGTGAACACTTCGAAAGCAAGCACCCAGAATCCTTTATTTCAGGAGAAACAGCTATTCTGCTGTATCCTCTCCACCAAACTTTGTGTGTGACATTGCACTATCTCACTACAACTAGTCTCTTGACGGCTGAGCTCCAGCTCCTGTCAATCGCACTCATCAACGTTTTGCTTTTAGCTTCTTCACCCCAGGCTCTGATTCTCAAAGCCCTGTTGTGGGGTGGCGGCCTTTCTCTCCTCTTCTTCTGTGGACGTGTCATAAGCTGGGGAATTGCTCTGGCCAGAGTGCCGAAATGGAGATTTCGGAGAGTGTCAGTCTCCCAGCGGCCACCACTCTGGAAGAGCTTCAAACAAATTTTCTCGCTACGACGGCTGAGGCACGAATTATTAAGACCAGAGTATGAGGATGCTGTGTACGATACCATTGGCTCATCCGAGGACGAGGCAGGCCCATTGTTCAAGAAGCCTACTCGAGTTCAAACATTTCGACCAAGCTCCCCGAACCCAGCAGAACCCGATAGTGCTCCCTCTTCACCCACGGCTACAGATGCTTTCGGTAACTGGTCTTTTGCACGGAGACATACCTTACCACACCTTGATCATGGAAACCGACGCAACGCGACGCATACCCCTTCAGGGCGCAAAAAGCGAGCAACTTCCATGTCCGTTCGGCCCTTCTTCAAGCTTACTCAAGAGCAAGCGACTATGAGGAAATGGCTTTATGCCGGATACGTCTACTTGAGTATCATCACTATCATCCTTGGTGGCATTCGAACTTATGTACAATGGTATGCCCTGGATGGCAATGAGCCTATTGGTTGGGCTTTGGGGTATCTATTTGGTGACTGGTCATGGTTCCGATATCAAGTTGTCAGCCTGAATTTGGAAAGATGGATTTGCCTGCCTACACGAATTGACCCTACAGAAGACAAGCAATGTCACTCTGGTTGGGTACAGCACGTTCGCCATAACGACTTTGGAGAAGCAAACACTCGACTTCTGTTGAGTGCCTACTGGATGGGCATCCTGATTCTGGGGCTCATTATCGTCTTCCGCCTGAAGGACATCTATGAGGTAGATACACGGCGGAAGGTGTTTCACTTTATGATGGTTGGCATGTTTCTGCCCGCAACCTTTGTCGATCCCACGTATGCAGCTCTTGCCCTGTCTCTAATTCTTGCGGTCTTCTTGATCCTGGATCTTCTGCGGGCAAGTCAGCTGCCTCCACTATCAAAACCTATTGCCTCATTCCTCGCACCATACGTCGACGGCAGAGATTTCCGTGGTCCAGTTGTCATCTCGCACATCTTTCTTCTAATTGGGTGCGCAATCCCTCTCTGGCTGGGCCTTGCTTCTCTGCCACGCTCTGGATCTGGCTACCTCTCTGGTTGGGAAGTCACAACTCGAGATGTCAGTCTCGTCTCCGGAGTCATCTGCGTGGGTTTAGGAGACGCAGCTGCTTCTCTTATCGGCCGTCGATATGGACGTCGGAAGTGGCTCTGGGGAGGCGGCAAGAGTCTTGAGGGCAGTGTCGCCTTCGCTGTGGCTGTCATGCTAGGACTTGGTGCCGCCAGTATGTGGCTGAGAATCGGTGGTTGGCCTGCTGCAGGTGAGCAGCCTGGAGTGATTGCTGGCACACGAAATGCTGCGATGTGCTCATCCATGGCGAGCTTGACGGAGGCTGTTCTTACTGGCGGGAACGACAACGTTATCGTACCAGTGGTGTTGTGGACATGTGTGAAAAGCCTCGGTGTTTGATACAAAAGTACATCAAAGGTGGCGTTCCATTGGTTTCCTCAGGACTGATGCTTCATATAGAGAGCAAAGACATGGCAGACGGCTGCATAGACGACGTAATGTTCATGACAGACTTCAAGATAGTCTCAATTTAGGGTAGTTGTTTCCCTGTATGTTTTAATTATACCCCTTTTCCAATTACAATAATGTAACTCAAACTCTCTCATGATATCTTATGCTCTCCCGACACCAGCGCCCATGCACCTATGTTATGCTTCCGATTCTATATGTTAAACTAGTTTTACATTATGACATGAGATCCTCCAGGATTGCCTCTAGCTCGTCTTTTCTAAATGGCAAGCTCAGCAACTCTGTTCCCAGAGCATCCTTCATACTTGTGATTATTTGATGATCGTGGAATCTAGTCTTCGTTAGTCGTGATTGTGTAACGGAATGTGGCAATGAACGTACTCTTTCAGCAGGGTTCGGAAAGCCATCTCAGAACTGCAGATGAACTCTTCCACGGCCTTGTTGTACACCATTCGATACTCAACACCAATTGGCTCATCGCCGCTGTCGCCCTCCTCCTCAATAGCAATGAGCACCTCACCCACCAAGAGGCGGAACAGATTCTTGGCGTTCTCGGGCAAACTTCGTAAAACAAACGCAACGCCTTCTCTACCATTGACTCGGTGAGCATTCCTCCCGAGAAGCTCATGTACCTCATCCACAACATCCAGCTCGGCGCCATATGGGGCAAAGGTCGTACAGTCGTGGAACGCCATGTTAAACGCAGATCGCACACCTATGTCCCACAGTAGTGTAAAGTCTGGTGTATCAGCTGAGCACACCAGCCTTATTTGAGGATGCGCCGCGAGTTGCGCCAGAGCAGATTGCGAGCCAGATTTACGAAGAGGCGCTGCATCGATTGAGTTGACAACCAGAGTCAACGTTGATGACGTTGTAGCGAGGTGTGAAAGAATGGCAGGGACCATAACGGCAGGTTGCGTTAGAGGAATGCGGTGACTCGGATCAACAGCCGTACCAATTGTGCTCAATACCTCGCGCATAGTGGTATTGTGGGCGTAACCATTGATTATAACAATCTTGTCCCCCTTCTCCTTCCTAATGGTAGAGTACAAGTGACCAGCAAGCTTGTGCAGGAGACGTCGCTTCGAACCATAACCATATAGACACAAACTGAACCCTTGCGATAACTCAAACGCCCATTGCGGGAATGATTCGGCATGTAGACTCTCCAGAAACTCGATATCGGCCTCATGGTGATCCTGGGTTTCTCGCATAATAGTAAAGTATTCATCGTGTGTAAGTAGAGCGAGTGATCCCAGAGTATTATTCGAAGTCTTGGCCCGCCCAGGTTTGTTGTGCGCAAAGTATAATTCGTGAGGAGGCAGGTCGCGAGGAGGAGTAGGAGATCGAGCTGGTGCTTTCCGCTGAGCTTTCCGGCGAGGTGTTGATTTCGAAGGTGTCGGAGCTTCATCTACACCTGATGCTTCTGTGAAAATGGCAATATCGCCCTCGAGCGCTTCTTCGTCTTCACTAGATTCGTAGATTTGCTGCGCAAGGCCATCGTATTCCTCCTCATCTGTAAGGTCGTCGCCAACAACGTGTTCTATGAGAGCTCTCGTACTCTTTCGCTTGGCAGATCTGTCTGCTCCTCCTCCAGGTGTTCCTCCATTCAAAGCAATTGACGTTTTCTTGTTTGGCGTTTCAAAAAGCGCAGTACGGGTTGCTTTCGGTGTAGGAGTTTCGCCATTCACAGGCTTCTTTGGTGGTCTCCCTCGTCGTTTTGGTGCAGGTTTAGGGGTTTCATCTGGGTCGACTCTTGATAATGATTCGGATGAGCTTGCATCACTGTCTCCTATCACATCTCGATGTATAACCTCTGTATGGCCATTCGTTCCGGTGGTGACTTTGGGTGAATGATGAGGTGCACTTCGTTGTCGCTTTACTGGTGATGTTTCAAGGTCGCTTTCGGGAATGGATTCGAGATCTTGGTGCCCTCGCTTTCGTAAGGATCTTGGAGGATCTTGTTGAGTATCAGGCTCAGGCGCTGCCTTTTTTGGAGGCATTATGTGATCGTTGAGGCTGGCGGAATCACTTAAGTCCCCCAAGAGCCAAACTTTTTGTAATTGTTGATGTAGTTTCTAGAATGGGTAAAATGAATACAGAGCCCAGGCGCGTGGTAACTACTGGTAACGCGCCTGCTAAATTGGTAGTGGCGCCTGTGGCGTCAGTGCATGTGGCGTGAGCTTCACTTTCAACGACAATTCATTGTTTCTTCACATGTATTTGTACCTAGACAACGACGATGTTGAATCTAAATTTATCAGCTTCATTAAATATCACAAGGCTTATCTTTAGGCCGAGTCTGTGTCTGCCTCATCACACAGTCTCAACTTTCAATGACTTGCCAATTCCTCTTGAAAAAGGCTTGCAAGAAGATGGTCGCAAAGTAGAGATCAAGGCTGTTGTCCTCGACAAAGACGATTGCTTTGCTTATCCTGATAGTATCGAAGTGTATGACTCTTACAAGGTGCCTATAATTTGTGCTCACTCTGATACTCAAGATCGTCTGCTAAACTGAAGCATAGTCTCACTTTGAAAAGCTAAGGTTGGCTTATCCTGGTCGCAAGTTACTTGTGGTGTCAAATACTGCTGGAGCAACGTCGTGGGATAAGAATCTGAAGCTAGCTGCTGAGGTTGAAGAGAACACAGGAATCACTGTGCTCTCGCACTCGGTCAAGAAGCCAGGTTGTGGGCAGGAGATCATGGAATACTTCAAAAAGCACCCAGAGACAGGAGTGACGGAACCTGCACACGTTGCATTCGTCGGTGATAGACTGACGACCGACATGATGCTTGCAAATATGACAGGAGGGTGGGGGTTTTGGGTGAAAGACGGAGTAATACCTCTGGAAAAGAAGAGTATCGTGAGTCGCTGTCTGCCCCTCAACAGACGATAAATCGTCGTAAGGCAACAACTGGCAACAACTGACAGCACTAGTTCTCGAGATTGGAACGACCTTTAGCTTCTTTCCTCTTTGCTAGAGGTATTTATGCTCCTGAACCCCGCAGCATCTTTGAGGAGTAGCTATGTCGGAAGGTGTCGAAGGGAAAATTCAGAGTCAAACGGCTCGTCTGAACTTCTACGTTTACAATGAATCACAATGCGATCTACGCCATTTTCATTCATTCAGTACGGGCACCTGACCTTTTATAAGCATTTGCATGGCTTAAGCAGACAACGCAAACGGGACTGAATCACTCATCTATTGTCCTGAGAGTCTATAAAGCTGCGTTCGTGATCTTCATTCTTTACTCTTATCTTCTTTCCGCACTGCCATTCTACAAAGGCATCGTCGCTTGCCCTGTATACTTTGCCTCTCGTTCTTCGTTATCGTCACCTTTTTATATACTCGTTTCTTCACTCTCCTCTCTTCTTTGGTCCACCCTAACATTGAACCTCAACCATGGGTGGAAAGACTTGGTCTGTAGACGAAGAACGAATGCTCTGGGAAGTCGTTGTTCCTCGCTCAGTAGCTGCTGCTAACCCAGCTGATCGACGCATGAGCTGGGAGCAATGCGCTCGATATATGAACGACAATGCTGGTGTCATCGCTCAACGCAACTATACTAAGAACATGTTATGTGAGTTATCCACACGCTTCCAATACCTTCTAATGTCTCTGCTGATTCCGATAGACGAGCATCACTACCAGAACATCGTCAAGGGCGGTTCTTCTCCGAATGCTGGTCCATTTGTTGAACGTCACCTTCGCTTGATCGGTTAGTCTTGCACGATCTCCCCCTCGGTTCCAAGGTTCTAATAGATAACAGAATGGTACAAGAACCATAGATCGCCTCCACCGGCTAGTCCCCATCCAGTTTCGCGAACCTCTCAAAACCCTGAACTTACTGCGCTTTTGAGCCAGCAGTCGAAGCCCAAGAGACGACGGGCCAAGAATACAGCCAAGACTCGAGTCGCGGAGAATCGAAATGCACTGCCCACTATCAATGAGCATGGACCTGGACCTGGGCCGAGTGGCTCAGGCACATCCAACGTCCCATATTCTCGTTCATTCGCCCCGTACGAAGGGACTCAGCAGCAGTCTTTAAAAGAAAACCAGTTGGTCCCCGTTGACCCAAGGGCGAAGTATGCACTCGACTTTCGCCCGTTGCCTAGAACAGTGCGCGCTGCTAGACCAGGAGGCAACTTCTTGAGCCGCCCCATGGAGAAAGTGGAAGGTGGACTTTGGCGCCTCGTCCCTGAAACTCGAGAGAACGAGAACCCTGGAGATTCAATGTCCGTGGTCACCCGAAACAGCAATGTCCAGACTCGACATTCCAGGGCGCAGGAGGAAAGCTCATGGGCTCGGCCATATACTGTGGCCCCTCAGCAGGCCCCTCAGGGACCTCAGGGACCTCAGGGAGGTGGCCTACCTTCTATCCGTCAAGCATTTCCTTTCATCAACTTTAGGCAGCCTCTGAACTCGGCTCCTTTTCATGAGACATCACATCAAACTCGCAAGCGCGGCTACAGTGGTGGTCAGGACCAGAATCAGGCCCCCAAGCGACGAAGACTTCCTGATCACCCTGTCCCCCGTCAAAGCAATTCGCAGCAGCCGAACCAGAGAAAATAAATCATGGATGATTATGGACGACGGTTTGGCTCACAGTGAGGCAAGACGACGCAGACATTGGACGAGGACGAGTGAGAAATTGAGAGTGGGACGGAAAGTGTAGCTAAAGGGGACGCGTGAAGGGACTTTTCTTTTGAACTTTGAAGATTTGTGGCTAGGAGGATGATTGCTGAGACTTGACCAGAGGAAATGTATTATTAGAGCAACAACTTGAAGGCAGCAGTTTGTTATGACAGCCTTGTTGATATTTAAACAAACAACAGTTTTGAAATTCCCAGAATTCATTGTCCCACAAGTCAGTGATCCCAATCTCGTTTGATCCTTTGCTTGTTCTTCTCCCTAGCTTTTGAAACATTGAGCTGATTGTCTGTTCGGGCCCGCCGAAATCGGCATGGTGGGGCCGGATCTCCGACAACGCCCCCCGAAAAGCGGTGGCCCTTGGCAGAAATAATCCTCCCGAAAGATTTCCCCAGAGAATCTCAAGCCCATCCGGCTGTAGCTAAACCCGCCCTCCCACTTTAACGACCCGTGTTCATCATCTCATCTCATCACAACTATGAACTTCCCGGGAATGACACCCACAGGCGGCGCTGCCGCACCGCCTGCGATCGGCGGACCTCAGGATCCCAACGTCAAAGCTGTACGTGGATGCGCAACTTACTCGGGATTTCGCGGGGCGCAAAGCTAACTCTCAGAAATATAGGTTCAATCTGCGATGGAGTCTTGTTTTGGAAAGTCAGTCATGTCGGGAGTTATGGGATTCGGTATGGGTGGTTTATTTGGAATGTTCATGGCCTCTGTACGTTCTTTGGCGAACTTAGAGCCGTTATCCCAAGCTAATATCTCTGTCAGATGTCCTACGATACACCTTATCACACAGCCGCCCCCGGTAGCCCACAAAGCACAATCACATCGCTTCCTCTCAAGCAACAACTCAAGATCGGATTCAAGGATATGGGAACACGATCATGGTCCATGGCTAAGAACTTCGGAAAAGTTGGTGCTTTGTACTCTGGCGTAGAGTGCGGCATCGAAGGCCTGCGAGCAAAGAACGATCTTACGAACAGTGTCGCCGCCGGATGTTTGACGGGTGGCATTCTGGCCAAGAATGCTGGCCCTCAAGCTGCTGCTGGTGGCTGTTTGGCTTTCGCAGCCTTCAGTGCGGCTATCGATGCATACATGCGATCACCACCCAAGGACGATTAAGTGCTAGCAGCTGATGCAAACAAAATTGGGGTTCGAATGAGTGGGTTAAGAGATGTTTAAATACGCTTGGATTTTCTACAGACCTGGGAGTTTACGGTAATCATATTTCTAGAGCATAGGGCGGCGTTGGGAGACGGACTCCTCTCTTTCGGAATGTTTGCCACTGTACGTACGAAGGTGGTATAAGGATAGATATGGAGATGACGATATGGCAATTGTATTAACAGGTATTTTAAGACCCAAGCTTTATAGAGGAGCTGCTCGTGTACCCACGAGTCTACACTGTAATCTTAGCAAAAGAATATATGTCTGCAATGACTGCCTATCGCATAATTGCAACTTGAAGACCCCTTGTTCTTAACGCCGCGCTTTCAAAAGAGCAAGTAGCACACGATCTGCTTTGGACAAACTCAGGCTTAACTTGCCTGGTATACTTGGAAAGTCCCAAACTCCCAATAAGCATTCTCAAATGCTTCAGGGTTGTTGGCGACGAGATCAGTGCATTTGCCTGAACCTGAAAATAGTCAGCATTATGTCCTTCCAAGTATATGAGCCAACTTACATCCAGAGTCGTCCCAAACGTGATAAACAAGACTACCACACAGGTCGATATTGGCAATGATGCTCTGGTTCTTGAAATGCGTGCCAATGTCGCAATGCGTGTTGGGAAAGTCGGCAACAGCAGTACCCCAAGTGTTGGGTTTTGGGCTGTTTCCTTTGATATCTGATGGTATAGAGTCTCTACCGAACTGCCACATGCGAATGCCTTCATGCCGCCATTCAACCGCCATCACGCCTCCTCCATTCTTGTTGAAGACGGTACCGTATCCCGAAGGCTTTGAAAGAACGCCACAGCCTGCATTATCGTCCTTTTCGTGGTTGCAGTTTTTCTGTAGTGTCTTTCCTGTCTCCTCGCGGCGTACGTCCATTGAGCAGTCGCCAGTAGTGTGCAAGGTCATTTGATTCCCGTCTTCAGCTTTGTTTGTCGACTCCATCACATCAATTTCTCCATGGTTTGGCCAGTTGTAACGGTCAGTAAGCCAAAGGGCCGGCCATGTGCCACAGCCATAAGGAGTATGCTTGACGTCGAAGATGAAGAGGCCGTTCTCGTATGTCTTTTTGGACTCGATTCGGACAGAAAAGCGACCCGTAGACGCATTAGGCTTGCTGCTGGGGCCTACAGAAGTGTCGACTCGGAGAACGGCAGTGCTAGGCGTAACATATGTGAGATTCTGGAGTGTATTAGGTGAATATGATCCAAAGCAGTAACTTGTGTTGTGGCCGGTAGGGGTTTCTTACAAGTTCCTTTGCTTGCGCTTCTGGAACGTAATGAACGAAGCCCTCAGCTGAAAAGAAGCGTTAGTATTACAACCCTGGAAATCGAAGGTAGTCCTTACTGGGGTCGTATCCTGTGAAATAGTTGAACTGGTCAAAGAAGGATTCACCTCCATCTAGGCAGTGGTTAGCGGATCTTTGTATTTCCAAATTGAGGATGACAGCCACTTACATGTATCTTCCAAGCTGTACGATAATGGTGTGTAGTCAGGATAAATATTCTTTCTAGCTCTCTCCACAGCGATGGCGACAATTATTATCACTATAACAATGATGACTATGATAATAGCGGCCCAGATTCTCTTTCGCCAGTATCGAGGATTCCACCAGGGCATTGATGAGCTTGCATGGCGGATTTCCTGGCCTTTTCGAGCCAGCATTACCTCGTCGTAAATTGGAGGTATCTCTCTAGGCTTGACGCCAGATGAATACATCGACATGTTGGTGTAGTTGAAGGTGGAAGAACTGGGGCAATGGGCGAGTGAAGAGTTGGAGTTGAAATTGTTTGCAGCAAGTGATGAATGACAAGAGGAGAAGAAAAGCAAAGAGAAGAGAAGAGAGTTGGTGATAGATAGAATGGAATGGAATGCAGTGTAGAAGAGATATGTGTTGATGGAGATGGATGAGTTGTCTCAGCCTCGAGTGCACCACCTCAGAAGCATGAGGTACCTTATGAATCAAGTTTCCTTTTTTATTCACAGGAAGGAGGAATTGAGGAATGAATTTCTGTTGAAACATTTGAAGGAGCAAAGCAGCTCTCTTCCTTCCTTCAATACTGTGCAGCTGCAGATAGGTAGTCGAGCGCACATCCAGGGCAGCCCGTGAGCGATTCGCAGTCCCTTTCTATAAGACTCCTGCCAAAGTTTATTGGGCATTTGGCGTAGGTATCATGAGCAGCAAACCACTATAAAAAGGGTACTTGACGGCACTCGCGCCGCCGCCCATGGGGCATCCTCCACATGCCGTCTTTCCGATCTGCCTACTCCCTAGCGCGTGCATCCTTTTGGTGTGGGCTGAAGTTCGATGGCTGACGATGATATCCGCGTAGCCGTGCAGCCGTGTTAGCCACGAGAAATGGGGAGGGTTCAGGGGTAAACACTAGAGACCGCAAACAAAAAACCACTGATAAGTCAGAGTCTCAGCGCCGTTTCCGAAATCACTACAAAAATAGTTCGTGTTGATTGCATTATCTACCTGTCTCAAGGGATAGCTTAAACTCGGAGAATGGCTCCTAGGAGATAGTGAGACGCGTAATCTGCAGACCAATAACTGACAGAAGCGTGTAAACTCAACACTATCATGAATCGACGACCGGAAATACGGCCTGGCAACGCGTCATTTTACTGATCTCTTTATTTATAATCTCCACTGAAAAGAACGAGCTCGAATTATTTGAGTTCGAGAGCCCAGTGGACATTGTCTTATTTTGGTGCCGACGCTAACAGAAATTGAGGATAACTTACACAGGCATGAGGCGTACGAGACATGCCGTGAAGCCGAGAGCCGCTTACAACCTGTCTGAGGCCTGAGGGGATACAAGATGATGCTGTCGCGTGCAAGGGACTCGGCTACTATTGTAACATAACTAACTACCTAACTACTTACAGATAGCTCCTCTAGCTCCTATAAGAAGTATCAAGGGAGCGTTTGAAATGCTACCAAGTATCACGCCTCGCTCACTTATCGTCAATGTAATGTAACATGTGAAGATCTCTGATTCCAAATCCCACTCCGCCAGCAGATCCTCGACTCTAATGACGATAAATTTCGTACAAAAGACATCCAATGCCTTCCAGCATCCATGGCTTAGACAGTCAATGTCTTTGAGATAGCCACAACAGCACAAAGCCATGCCCCAACATCAGTTGTCAACATCCTCAAATTATTAACAGCCAACCACCTTTCCAGCATCCCAACATTGTCCGTCCCCTCAGCGGCGCAATTATCCTCCCACAGCGCCCTGAGCTTCCACGCTACAGCAGGCACATATGCAAGATGTCCCAGCGCCAGTGCTGCAGACCAGCCGTACCAGAATAGTGAGCCGCGAGACCGGAGCAAAGCGCGGTCAGACCAGATATTGGCGATCGAAGTGCTGAATGTTAGGCCAATAAAAGTGAGGACCGCCCACGGGCCTGAACCGTAGAAATTCTTGATGTAGCCTGGAAGGATCTCATTGGCTTTCTTGCGCTCAATGGGAGACTTGGTAAAGAGGGTGAGGAAGAAACTTTGGTCACGGGCAAACCAGAGTGTGATGCTTGATGAGACGAGGGGAGCTGTTAAGAGGAGGACTCTGGGGTTGAAAAATGCTCCAGAGGCCATTTTGATGCAAGTGAATTGAGTAAAAGGTACAAGACTGAGATAAACTGAGCTGTGAGCCTTGATACTCCACGAGAGGGGTTTCCCCAACTTCAAGGTCGGTTTTATATAAATTAGTCTTGAGAGTAAAAGCCTCCGAAAAACATTGACTTTATGCGACCCTGGGATGCTACTGTTGCTTCTCTGATCATGGCGATCCTTCAAACCCTCCTCAGGCACTAACTTAGCTATTACAACCACAAACCCTCCGACTCTGCAGAAAATGATAACCGAATAATTTCGAAAGATCAGCCTTGTCATACGATGTCGGAAAATTCTGGATTCACGTTTCCTGATTATTTTCTTGGGCCAAGGAATCATAAATTTCATCATTTTTTGGTAATCGCTGCTGATAAGGTATAGTCTACCGCCTATAATCTACTCGACTTCCAACCTCAGTGCATCATACTGAACATACACCGATGTTGGCAGCACAGCGGACTCGTAGTTGGTAGCATTATAAGGCAAGCTCAGGATGATCTCATTGTCACCCTTCTTCAACAGCTTGGCCTCGAACTCAAATTTATGAGCGATGTTGTAGCAGCTCACTGAGGAGCGAACAGCACAGGAGCTGCTGTGGTCGTAACTTAAAAAGGGTCAGTATAGCTCGTCTTGGAGAGATCCGGGTTCGACTTACGGAATAACCCAAGGCTCAAGATCTTTGCCGTTGATATTCACGGTATACTTCAGATTCGAGTGAGGCTCAGAAGCATTGTAGATATCTGTGTTTCCAGCAGCAGTCTTGGCACCCGCAAGTTGAACGGTAAAAGTTGCACGCTTCTTGTGCTTGACCTGCGACTCCTTCAGATCGAAGGCAATCGTCCAGTTGTTGACATTGCCGTCGCCAACGTACTGCTCTGGACGTACGGAGTTGCCTTTTCCTCCAAAAACACTCCAGTGGACGTAGTTGAGATCCTTGCCGACATCGCTCTCACCAACCTTGAAGTTGACACCCTCAGGGAAGTCCTTGACAAAGTCCCAGTTGGCCCAGTAGATACGGTACTGTTCTGGCTGTAGAGGCTTGGATGTATCGGGCTCGAAACCATGGCGGTATTCACCAGAGGTCTTGTCAGGAGTACCAATTCGCCAGAGTTCCTTGCCTGCGGACTCTTCCCTCCAGCGGACATTCTTCTTCTCGGCCTTGCCAGCCTTGATCTTGACCTTATCCTGAGTGTATTGCCCAAAGATGTTATCGGCATAGACGGTCAGACGATATGTTCCAGACTTGACTCGAGGAATAGTAGCACGACCGCTCTCATCAAGATTAGCCCAGTATTGGTAAGCCTTTGTGTCGAAGACATTGTCTTGGAAGTCCACGCCGCTCTGTGCGAGAACAGCAATGGCATTCTTAGCCCCCTTGGGAAGATCGACCTTGACCTCGAAGGACCCTCGTGATTTCGTTGGTACATAGTTAGGAACGTGCTTTGCAATTGAATCGTAGAAATCGGCGTTCCACTCAGGGTCGGCGTATTGAGCTGCATCGGCCTGAGCTTTCAAGATGTCGGTCTCTCCAGGGAAGCGGTTGAAGTGGAAGTATTGCTACGGGAAGTTAGAGAATTAATATGCTAACTGCTTCAGATAGACTTACAGGTCCAAATGTCCGGTCAAATCCGTTGGTGATATTGGGCTGAACAGGGTTAGTTCTAGTCTTGTTAGAGGAGCAAGTGGACTGACCGTTTGATCTCCATGATGATTAGAGCTAATATAGTTGTAAAGAATACCATCAACAACCAAATCTGAATGTAGAGGGCCACCAAAGTAAGTGTCTTTGGTGTTCATGACAAGCCAAGCACCGTACGCATCTCCGTCTTCGGTCTTGGAACCATCAGCGAACCTTTTATCTGTCAGTTAAATATACCACAATACCGAGACGCATAAGACTCACAATCCATAAGCATCAATATCACGCCAGCTGTCTTGGAACGTATACTTGGTAAAGTAGTCCGCTTCCTGCTTGACATAGGGATCATTAGGTGTGTTTCCTAGATACCATGTGGCATCTTGCACCACAACCTGCTTCTCCTTTGCTTCCTTGCCTGGGAGAGGCGCATATTGCTTCGTGTTGGTCAAGAGATGAGTCCACATGTCGTTGTTCGGTCGGAAGAGGGTTCGAAGCTCCTGAAGGTTGCGAAGGAAGGGCTGCTCCTCGTTGTGATAGGCGACTCGGCTGAAGGTATGGAGGCCAGTTTCTCCATCTCTCAAGAACCAGTATTGCTCCAGAACCTGACCTGTCTCGGTGTACGTGTCGGACATGACGATACCGCCATAGTCCTTGCCCTTGCCATCTTTACCCTTAAAGAGTTTGTACTTGGGGGCCACAGAACCTGGCGTCCAGAATCCTTTAGGCGTGCAGTAACAATCAAGGTAAGGCCCAATGCCTGTAGATCCAGATGGGCTACCGAGAAGGTTCGTTCCGTCAAGAGTGAGCTTTACAATGGCGCCGCCCTTCTTCTGAACAGCCGCATATAGTCGGTCGTTTGAAATCACCAACTGTGTATCGGTCTCGGTCGCATTGAGAGCCGCGGCTACCAATTGAGGTGCCTGGAGCAGCGAAACGAGAAAAGCTGCCGAAAGCTTGCGGAACTTCATAGTCAAGGCTGCAATGGGTGTAAGTGGCAGAAGCTATCGACCAACAACTGCAGGCGATCAATGCGACCTCAGCTCTCTTTATAACTACAGAAATCACCCTTGACCCACAAACAACCCCCAACAACCTTGTGGGGGGTGAAGCTTTCATGAGAAGGTGAAGGGTAGCTTGGCCATGTATTTCCCCATGGGGATGTTGTCGATCACATCTTTTCAGGCTAAGACCGAGCTTTAGCAAATTGTTCGGGAGAAATAAAAGCCCCTTGTTCTCGGGTTTCGGGTCAACGATCAGCGAATATCAGGGGAATGCTAGCTTCACGCAGACAAATGACCTTGTAAACCTGGTCAACACCATGGCGATTCTCCAAAGGTTGACAGTTCCTGACGTTTACCCCGCAAATCAGCCCGAATTGGTCACATTTCCGAGATGCGGAGGGAGATGAGATCCCAGTGATTCCACGTATTGGAGCTGGGGCCTCCCCCAACGATGGTCTTAGCACTGGACGGTTGGTATCATGAGGCAGTTGAATAAGATTAATTCGCCAAGCACTGAGGGCTGTGCTCTGGTAGTGTCTTGGTATTGTAAATATGCCTCTTGTAATCCAAAAACTGCTCATTGACGGCTCACTGAGTCTAACTGTATAACTACTAACTCGGCACAATTTTGCTGTTTAATCCTCGTCGTCGTCAGGGTCGACTCGCGGTCGTTTGGATTGTCTGTTGTCTTCATCCTGCAAGCCATAACCTCGCTTAGATGATGAATTCTGGTCCACCTCAGATAGAAACTTGTCAACGTTGAAAGGATCTCCAGCATCCTTCTCGAACTGAACTGGTCCTTCTCGTGCCTGTGTTGAGCTTGTTAGCAAAGTTTTAGATAGCGTTATGTAAAAAATGGAAACTGACCTCGGCGTCTGCGGCACCTTTGAAAGTTCCCTTGCCAAGGGCTTCACCAAAACGACTGCTCTTCTGGATCTTGGCCATTTCCCGGTCACCAGCCTCGCCATCGTCATCGTCATCCACATTCGCTCGTGGCCGGTAAATACTGTTGATGGCGTCCTGGGCAGCGAAGAGAGGCTTGTCGTAAGGGTTATCCTCGTTAATACCACTATCGAATCCGCTTGTTTGGTTGAAAAGTCTCGAGTCATACATCGTCTCCTTTGATTGTGTAGGTTTGGCCAGGCCTAGAGCAATCTTCTCAGATATATCTCTGCCTTGTTCACGGGCCATAACTTGAGCTCGGCGTTCAGCACCCATGCGGTTTTGTCGTAGCTTTCGCTCTTCTTCCCTCTGTTTCTCTTGTCGCGCTTTAACACGCTCTCTGACTTCTTCATCCTCACTATCAGAGCGATCTGACTCGGAGTAACTGTAGCTTCGCGATCGTGACCTCGAGTCCCTCGAGTTCCCAGAGTCACGAGAATCTCGACGCCCACGACCAGCAGCAGCCCGGTCTGCTCGAGCCTTTTGGGCTAATTCTCGAAGGGTATCCTCTTTTTGTAACTTTTCCTTCTCCGCCAGGCGCTGTTGCATCATGGCGCGTTTCTGAACCTCATCACGAGCATGACGCTCGGCCATCTTTAAACCTTCGGCAAATCGAGCATGCCCGTCGCTAATGGCTATATCCTGTAAACCTCGTCCATCAGCAGCCAGGCGCTTATCCAATGGTACCGTGAATCCCTTGGGGTTCTTCCAGTTTGAAATTGGGGGAGGAATCCTCCACATTTCTTGGTCTTCAGCGGTGAGCTTTCGTGGTGGTGAGTGCATGACTGGTGGTGGCGGCGAAGGTGGTCCTCGAGGGATCTTCTTATGCTTGAACTTGGGTGGTTCCATGGGGTCTCTTTGGCGCTCGACAATTTTCATGATGCGGTCCTGCTTCTTGGAGTTGTCGCCCATCTGGTTTGCCGGTGTATATCGAACAAATGTAGCGTCTTTTCGTTGCCCAATATTAACATTTTTCGGTTTCTGAGCTGCGACCGCTCCCGAGACCAATGCAGCTAATGCGTTCTTCGTCCTCTCTGTTGTTGCCTCCACAGACTCCTTATCGGGTCGCGAAAGATCGATCTCGCCCGCGTCGGCGCGTTGTCGAAGAGGGATCAACTCCTTGAACGAAGTGTGAACGATACGATTTTCGCTGTGTCCTTGTCGCGCGATGGCGTCGTATTTGACCTTGCCTTCGGAATCAACCTGGATTGCCAACGCGTTGCTAGAATTTCCTCCTTTCTTTCCCATCTCTAACGGATACTGAGCGATCGGAATTTCGGGGAAAGCACCTCCATCGCCAAAGTCTTCCTGCGATCGAGGGCGCCATCCTGAGCGCTGGCCGTATGCTGGAGGACCAGATCGCTTGAGGACCAGCTGGGTTTCGTCAAGTTGTCCGGGACCAACAATCCGCACACCGCGTTGCTGCGCTCGTACCGGGGGTTCTTCATCTTCGCCTGTGTATTTTGGCTTGGGCAGCGCAGCCTGAAGCGACCCGGCGATTGATGCCATTTTGTGTTTGTGAGAATGAAGTTGTTTAGATCATTCATCAGTCGCGAGGCTTCAAGGTTTAGAATTTCAAGAGGCGACGGCTCTTAAAAAGGTTTAGCGCATAGAGAAGCTTAGTGCCACGCCAAGTTTGGCTGGTGCATCAATCAACCTTGAAAAGCAATGTTTAAATTCGATAGACGCTTGACAATAGGAAAAATTACTTAACTTGTAGAGATTACGAAGCGTGTAACTCATACTCCAGCTGCCGAGGGGTAATGCACCAGCAGTCGGTGTTTATACTGCTTGGTCAAGGCACCTTTGCTGATGTTGACTTTTGGGATGTTAGCCTGTTCAAGCCTTTGTTTGGAAGTAAAGAGCTTGACGGCCTAGTACAAGACTGACAGCAAGGGGGAATTGTATTTATTTATTATTTATTATCATTAATTTTTTTTTTCTTTTTGAAAATATATGTATATATATATATATATATATAACTCGCACTCGAAGACTGAATTTCGTCTCTTCGACTGAAGTTGGAGGCAGCTCACAGTCGAGCAACGTACTTGGCCGTTGAAGCTTTGCAATCAGGCAGCTCCTGGAACCACGTGAAAGACCTCATCAGCCTGTACAGTTCAAGCGTTCAGGTACCTGAAGGATCTGAACTGTGATTAACATATACATCGATAACTTGGCCATTCTATGTTTAATCACATATTTCTTAATCTTTACTATGCAAGTCTAAGAAATATAGATATCTCTTTGCTATTTATGGTAGGATTGTCTGAGGCCACCGAAAATTCAGGGGGTCCCTACTGTACTGAAAAGCATGGAGCTATTGGAGCCACCCCAGAAACGTCATAGCTCATTGGTTGGGCAACTACTGGCCAGGTTACTTCAAGTGCATGAAGCTGATCAGGAGATTTGGATGTTGACAGTAGAAGCCAGAAGGGAACTCCAATTTACATGAAGGACATCGGATATTCATAAATGCAAAGTGCAACAGCTTCATGCCGTTTCATTAACTGCCAGGCCAAGCAAAAGCGTATCATGACAACCATCATATCAGTATCGCAAATCTGTAAAGTCAACCCAAATACCAGACTCTTAAGGCAGTTCAAGCGCTCTGCTTCCGCTGATTGTACGTAACACTTCCGATATCCATCTCCTTTTGATTTCGCGCCTCGTAACACCCTGTTCCGTCGTAGTATATGATACAGCGATTTCCTTATACGTAGCCCTTGCGCGCACCCTTATCATGTAGTTAGCCAGTATTCCGCCAACATTCATACACACAAGGAGGGCTTACCTGGAAAAAGAATCGAACAACAAACACCTGTAGGGCACCCATGCAGATAATCAGACCGATCTGGATCATGCTGAAGTTGATGATTCGGCCCTCAGTGCTGTTGACGGTGGCAAAGTTACGGTTTTCACGAGTTCGGAAGTACTTCTGGTTTCGGGAAATGGTCGAAAGCTGGCCAGACACCTTGAAGATGGAGTCCTCAAGGATCGAAGTCTGTTCGGGGGTAGTGCCCTGCTTGGAAGGCAATTGGGCGCGGGACTCGTTCTCGACGGCAATCTCGAAATCGACGAACTTCTCGGCGAATGTACTCATCTCATTATCGAAGCAGAAAGAGTAGTCGCCGACAACATTGGCGGAGAAGACAAAGTCGCCTTGTCGCTCCTTTTGACCATCCATGATGATCTTGCCATTGGGACCCTCGACGACGTAGTCGACATCAAAAGAACCACCGGATTGGACCTGTAGTTCATGTTAAACTCCATGTTCGGCGGGTGACTTGCATTGGAGGAGGCTCACAGCAAAGTAGAATGCGATCTTCTCTCCCTGCTTTTTCGTGGTGGCATGGAAACAGGCCTTCTCGTTGGCATCGAGCTTGTATGTCAAAGCAGTAGCAGCGACATTGGTTACCAGGCCAGCGAAAAGCCCAGCGACAAGCGTTGATAGTCTCATTGTTGCGGCTTTGTATGGGATGTTGTCGCGTGCTGTTCAGGACAAGCTGTCGCTAAAGTGGACATGTGTCGGAGCCAACGACCCCTGTTCCTGATTGAACAGTTAACATCACGTGATTGAACTATGTCTCCTGTCCGGGCGCTACCTAGGGAGGCATTTATATCAGATTATTGGTAGCGAACCGCTCATTGGATGTCGGTATGTTGTATATCTCTCTTTTGTAATGATATAGCTAAGTACCTATCTCTAGTGACAGTTATTACTTCGTAGGTAACTGCTGTATTTATTCCTTCGCCAGGTATCTGAAGCTTTTTCTGCCACCACTATTTTCCCCCAGCGCTTTTGTTCTCAACTCATGCTTCCATAGCTACTTTCTTTTATCTTCCGCCCCTCCACCTCTGTTGTCCCCTTGTAACCTCTCGGCCTATGCTCTTCCAGACGTGAGATGTCTCATGCCTTGAGAATCTTGACTACCTCGGCAACGATGGCATCTCCTGCTTCAGCGGTGCCTGTGCTGCCGCCCATATCCTTGGTTCTTAGCCCGGCGTCGATGGCAGCGCTTACCGCATCCTCAACGACTTTGGCCTCGTGGGGAAGATTCAGCGAGTACCGTAACATCATAGCCACGGAAAGGATTGTGCCAATGGGATTCTAGATATAATGTCAGCTCTGTCCTTGCAGCAGATGAATAGGAACCGTCCGGAACAGGGTTTTAACGTACGACAATCCCCTTTCCTGAAATGTCCGGCGCGCTACCTATTATCTGAGTTAGCCACTGATGTCTCGAAGGGCTCGAGTGGAGGCTGGGAATCTTACCATGAATAGGCTCATAGATAGAAAGCACTTTGGAGCCCACTTCCGGAACTCCGCAGAGACTCGCGCTTGGGAGGAGCCCAATGCTGCCGGTTATAGCGCTCGCCTCGTCGCTCAGAATATCTCCTAAAAGCTCATCAGCCAAACCGACTATGAGGAGGTCGAAGGGCCTTGCTTACCTGCCAAGTTTGGCGCTATCATAACGCCATTGAGCTGCTTCGGGTTCTTGACCATGATCATGGCCGCGCTGTCAATGAGCTGATGCTCAACCTTCAGATCAGGGAACTCGTTTTTGTAAACCTCGTCAACCACAGAACGCCAGAGTCTGCTCGTCGCCAACACATTTGCCTTATCTAGCGAGATGACCCGCGAGTCTCCCCTAGTCTTGGCTAGGTAGCCGCCCAGCCGTGCGATACGCTCGATTTCTGGCTTCGTATAAACAGTAGTGTCGAACGCGTTGACTCCATCGTACTCTTTTCGCTCTCCGAAATACAGGCCCGAGGTTAACTCTCGGACAAGCATCATGTCGACGCCACGGCAAACTTCCGCCTTTAGGGGGGAGGTCTCAACAAGGGCATCGGACGCGAAGAAGCAGGGACGGAGGTTTCCATAGGCGCACATCTCACTGCGTAGCTTGAGGAGGCCCTGCTCCGGGCGAACGGTGCCAGTGCCCCATTCAGGGCCGCCAATGGCACCGAGGAGCACAGCGTCGGAGGCTTTAGCGGCGGCGAGGGCCTCGTCTGTAAGAGGGGAGCCGGTCTTGTCGATAGAACACTGGAGAGCAAAGCAGATGTCAGCGAAAGACTTCTCTCATGTGTGTCTTGGGATCCGAGTGAACCGCCATCCGGGTACGACTTACTCCTCCGAGCAGCAGGTGATTTAAGTTGAATTTGCCAGCAGTCGGGCTGTTGTCCTCAACCGCCTTGATGACCTAAATTCTGCGTTAGACGTGCCCAACGTCAGGTCGAAAAAATATTAGACTCATACTTTAATTGCTTCGGCAATAACCTGCAAAATAACCAAAGTCAGCCTCTCTCCGTCTAGAGTCAACGGTGGGAAAGCTCGCGGGTAGCTTACCTCTGGGCCACAGTGGTCGCCCGCAAAGACAACAATGTTGTGTTCCGTCATGGTTGCAATACTTATCTTGGAGAAGAATCCGTTTTATGTGACGCAGTAGGAGAGTAATTTGTTGGAAAAGGAAGTGTAGGAAATTGAAGAATAAATTCGACGAGATATATCGCTGAGCTTCCCCTACCCTTAGCCCCGCTACACAACTGCCGAGATCGGAGAGCCCGGAGGGGCATTGAAAGCGTGGCTTAGCTGTGAAGCACAAGCTGCAGTAAAGGCGGCGGGGTGGTGGAATCCACTGCCGTGTGGCTGAAAGACCCCTCCAGCTGGTCCAGGTAGGAGAGCTGTTTAGCCACAGTCAAGCCACATACGAACTTATGAGCCAATACGAGCCAAGGCAATGTTACAGGACAAGGTCATCTAAGACCATGACCTCACCCCCTTGTAAGGTAGTCCTTCATAAACAAAGCTTCAGGTAAAACGGGGCTGTTTTCTTGCTAAATAACTTGCTCTTCATGACGCGTTGAGTTGCTGAAATACAAACTTCCATCTTTCGTTCTTCTTGACTCTCCTTAATTCCACCGCAAATTTTAGAGCTGTCTTGTCTTACACGCCCCGTCTCATCCCAGCTTTCGCGAACTCCCCCTTACTGTTTTGGTGTCTCCTTTTAGAGGGAGTCGTCGTCATGGCTATTCAAACGAAGGCCGCAAAGCTGTCCTCAGTCGCTCTGAGGATAAGCGCTCTCATATTCTTTAGACTTGTAAGTGGCTCAAACTTGCTACTTGCTAACTAGAGAAAGTGCTGACCATAGACTATAGTTCCCAGTAAGCCGAAGCTCGAGGCTTTAATCTCACCAATTAACCGAATCCTCCAGGCACATTTCCCTACCATCGCGTTTGCGCTTTTCGCAATCTATGTTCCTTCTTGTATTTCGAGTTACTTCGCTCAGCCAAAAATTGGAGTTCTCGAGGATGAAGTCGACGTCACTGTGAAAGAGTCTACAGTCACCTCTGAAACTCCCTTATTAACAGAGGATGGTGTCGCAGTCGCACCTGAGGCTGAGGTTGTCGCCGAGGTTGTTGACATTGAGGAGAAGCTTACTATTGGAGAGAAGGTTCCCAGTATCGCAAACATCCTCTTGTCCGGAGCTCCCAGTGCCAGGCGCCCAATTGCGTCGTTCTTGACCTTCCTCATCAATGTCATTCTTATCGGCTTGACGGCTGATGCCTTGTTTCGTGCAAGGTGGTATTATCCTTCTGATGATCTTTCATTCGTCAGACTTGGATATGTGTCGCCATCAGAGGCGAGGTTCGTCATTCGCGAACCCGATCAGTTGCAAATGCCCATCACATTCGAATATCACATCAAGGATGATGAGCCGACCTATGACACCAAGATGTGGCTCACTGCAGGCTACGTCACCTCGACTGATAACATCACCGATTTTACTACAACTCTTACAGTGCCTCTTGACTCCGCGAAGCAGAACATCTACGAGTGGAGGACTTCCAACAACCACACCGGCGAGTTCCGCTCTGCTCCCAAGGTTGGAGAGATGCCAAACACCAAGGACGGCCTTTTTACCTTCCTGTCCACGTCTTGCATTCTTCCCCGATTTCCCTACAACCCTATGGAGCATGCTTTGGCTATCCCCGGCCTGAGGAATCTTGCAGGTCTGCTTCCTAAGCTGGACCCTCAGTTCATGCTCTTCCTTGGCGACTTCATCTATGTTGACGTCCCTGAACGTTTTGGGAAAACGATTGACGAATATCGCATGCAATACCGCCAAATCTATGCTTCACCTGACTGGGCCCCTGTTGCACAGAATCTGAGCTGGATTCACGTACTCGATGACCATGAGATCTCCAACGATTGGTCTTCCAACACAACTGGTATCTACAGCGCGGCTGTTGACCCTTGGCACATCTACCAAGCCAATGTCAACCCACCGATTTCCGAAGCCGCAGGTCCTCTCAACCTGAGACGCAATGCCACATGGTACGAGTTCACCCAAGGACCAGCCAGCTTTTTTATGATGGACACTCGCAGCTATCGTTCCAGCAACAACGCCCCTTTCAATGCCACGGACAAGACCATGCTAGGAAAGGAGCAATTGGCTGACCTTCTGGCATGGTTGGAACGTCCTGTTCCTCAAGGAGTTCGATGGAAGTTTATTGCTTCTTCTGTTCCTTTCACTAAGAACTGGCCTATCAATGTGAAGGATACCTGGGGTGGTTTCCTTGCCGAGAGAAAGCAAGTCCTAGAAGCTATGTGGGATTCTGGTGCTCAAGGCGCCAGTGTCGTTATTCTCTCTGGAGATCGTCATGAATTTGCCGCAACCAGATTTCCACCCCCCACTGACTCGCGATGGCCACAGTCCGCTGCTGCTCACGAGTTTTCGACAAGTCCCTTGAACCAATTCGCTTCTCCATTCCCAACGTACAAGCAGACAGATGATGATATTATGATGAAGTAAGTTTGTGCTCCATTGATTAAGGCACAGCCACTAACAAATACCAAGGTATATCCCTGGAGGCAAGTCGAAGTTCGGATCCTTTTCTATTGAGAAACTTGAGACCGGAGGGAGCTCACTGCACTACACCCTTTACATCGACGGAAAGGAAACCTGGAAGACAACGGTGGAGGCTCCGGATGCGCCTGAAGCAGTTCCTGTAGAGGCGGTCGTACCCCCATCACTGTGGGACAGACTCAGCAAGTTCTTTTAGATGCTAGATCTTTACACAAGAGGCGGGACCAGTATTCAGTTTTGGAAAACTATAGCACTATTTAATGGCACTCTTTTCACCTTGGAATCTCTTCCTTGACCCTAAACCAGGACATAAACAATTCCATAGAGTAATACCTGCTATTCTCTTAGATACGGCCCCACTAACTTAGCATCAGCCCCACTGTCCATCCACAGAGCTTAGCTCACCGCCCAGGCCCACCCCTCCACTGGCCAGAAAATTTCCCTGGCAAAATTCTCAAAAGTTTGACGTCCAATTCAGATCCGCGACGATTTGCTCTGGAGGCATTGAATATCCCAGCTTCATCAACTCACCACAAACATTTCGCAATGGCCGGACCTGGAAACAAAAAGAAGAGACAACACGATGGTCGTCTACAAAGGCCCACAAAGAAGCAAAAGAGAAAACAACTCCGAGATTACAACAGTGACTCTGAATCCGAGGAAGCGCAAGAGTTTGACGCTGTAAATCTGCTTGATTCCGACGACGATATTCACAATGTCAAGGTGGACGATGTTGGCGACTCCGAAAATGAAGTTTCAAGCTCAGAAGACGAGGGCGCGGTGCCAAATAAACCCCTGAAGAAGACAACAACAAACGCCAAGAATGCCAGAGACAGCAATCCAGAAGCCGAATCTGACGAAGAGGAAGAGGATGATGACGACGAAGGCTCAGATGATGACGATGAGGATGGCGCTTCCACAAACAAACGCAAAAAGTCGAAGCGAAACGACCCCAGTGCCTTCGCAACATCGCTCTCCAAGATTCTCTCTACCAAACTATCATCGTCCAAGCGATCAGATCCTGTACTCGCCCGAAGTGCCGCAGCCCACGAAGCCTCTAAGGCCGCTGTCGACAGCGCCTTAGAATCCAAGGCGAAAAAGCAGATGCGCGAGCAGAAGAAGCGAGCTTTCGAGAAGGGCCGTGTGAAGGATGTTCTTATCGCAACCACAAACGACACCACTGGAGAGCTCGAGACATCGACATCGGAAATTATGGTGACAGAGAGGAGGCTACGAAAGGTTGCGCAGCGTGGTGTTGTCAAGCTGTTCAATGCCGTTCGTGCCGCACAAGTCAAGGCTATTGAAGCTGAGAAGGGTGTGAAAAAGGAGGGTGTTATCGGTATGAAGAAGCGAGAGGAAAAGGTAAATGAGATGAGTAAGAAGGGATTCTTGGAATTGATCGCCTCAGGAGGCGGTGGGTTGAAAAAGGGAGCGCTTGAAGAGGCGTAATATCATTTCAGTGTGTTCATTTCTTTCTTTCGTTTAAGAGGAGTAGTAGAATCATCATGCCGTGCTCTTCCGGCCTTACAACTAAATGTCATAACAAAGATACCCCGTATGATGCACCTGAGTCCCCCGCCATCGCCTGGTCTTTTCCAAATACAGTAGTTTTACAAGTACAGAGCTTTCCTCATCTCATATCAAAACATGTGCTTCATTAAGCTTCTTAACTGAAGTCGCTCGCTTGCAGGTTCCTCGTCATGGATGGCAGCTTCACCACTAGGCCGTCTAGCTCCTTGGTCATCTTAACTTGGCAGCCCAATCGACTCGTCTCGGTGAGTCCAAAGGCCAGGTCCAGCATGTCGTTCTCGTCATCCTCGGGTTCGGGCATCTTGTCGAAATATGCGTCGTCGGCAACGATAACATGGCATGTCGAGCAGGCGCAAGATCCTCCGCATGCGCCCTCCATCTCTAGATCGTTTGCTTGGGCGATATCGAGAAGGTTGTCCCCTTCCGAAACAGCAAACTTGTTCTCTGTGCCGTCCTTCTCGATGAACGTGACATAAAGTCTAAGTAATGTCAGTCAAATGCTTTCCAGTTGGGATCTTAAATTCAACATACTCCTCACCGGGCTTCGGGGGGTCAATATGTCCATGGCGCCGTTGCGTCGTGGTAGTAAATGCTCTATGGGAAACAGGCGAGAAGCGAGTAAATCGAGAGATTGTAGAAGATCGACCCTTGGCTGTCTGAGACAGTACATTCTGGCCAAGTCGTATCGACTGTATTGTTCGAGGTGCCGTAGCCGGGAGCTTGGCCAAGCAAGTCGCAAAGGATCGTGACGAAGACATAGTTTCGGCGAATTCGGGGATATTGGCGGGGTTCTCGTGGAATATTAATGGAGGAATTGAGGGGCTCGAAAGTTATATATTCAATGACAAGCTGGACAGTCCTTAAGTTGAAGAGGGAAAGTGTTGGGAGGCTCTAGATGCGCCAATTTCAGTCAATGGACGCTTATGCCCCCGTCTCGTCCTCTCACGTCCAAGATGATATTAAGCAAGCCCGAAAAAAAGTGAGTAGCTTCGGATAGCGGATCAGCAAAACAGCGCTTTCGACCGGGAAATTCATTGGCCGGAGTCCGACGTCTAACTCCGGGTGGCCGGGGTGGGGCCATGGGCAGGCATGATTTCATTTTCTCTGGTGAGAATCGGGTAACGTTGGAGCTCTCAACTATCGCATTTTCTCTATAATTATTTCTTATAGAGGTTTATGTCGTCGTGTTGTCTGGGCCAGCCATGTCGACTCACAGAGAAGGCGTCAATCCCTTGAGGCCGTACTATATCCCTCCCACAATTGGAGAAGCCGCCGAGACAGTCAATAAGTCGACCCCCAGCCCAAACCCATTCCCCGATGGACGACATGTGACTGCAGCTGGTGAAAGATATGCCTCCAAAGCACGCGATATCCTATCCGACCTCGAATACAATGATTACTTGGGCGATACCTCCCCGTCTATGGTCCAGAATGTCAAGGACCTTATCGACGAGCTGCTATGGAAGTACACCTCGGTGCTCATGGCCCAACCTTTCGAGGTAGCAAAGACATTGCTTCAGGTCCGGAACCAGGATGAAAATGCTGCATACGAAACCCCCGTTGAGCCGGAGACGCCTAAGAGGCAGCCCTCTTTCCACGGAAGCTCTATGTATGGTGGTGTAAGTGAATTTCGAGCTTGGTGGGAGGTACACCGCTAAATCATGACGCATAGTTTGGAGACTCAGACTCTGAAGGCGAGGAACCTGCCTATTTCACATCCCACGTACCATCGACTCCCAGTCCTTCGACTCCCAGAGGCTCACACGGTCGACGAGCTCCCTCTCCTGCGAAGAAAACGAATCTTCCGGAACATTACCTCACACTTCGCCGACCAGACTCGATTCTTGAAGTGATCGGGCAGCTATGGGGAAAAGAAGGTGCTTGGGGTGTATGGAAGGGATCAAATGCGACATTTCTCTATACAGTATTGCAGTCGCTGCTGGAAAACTGGGGTAGAAGTTTTCTCAGTGCGATCTTCAATGTCCCGGACATGGGCGTTAGAGAGGACATCGACCGCATGATCGATATCGCCTCGCCTTATCCTTGGGCGTCGCTCTTTGTTGCCGCTGCAGCTGCCGTGGCTACAGGACTCGCCCTCTCGCCATTAGACTTGGTGCGAACTAGGTATGATCTATCGCATCTTGGTTGCAAAGGCAAAGCTAACTTTGGTCAGACTTATCGTTACTCCGAGCTCCAACGGCCAGCGCAGGACGCTAGCCACCCTCAGAAACCTCCCCTCATACCTGTGCTCGTCGATGCTAGTACTGCCAACCGTCCTTAACTCCCTGATCCACCCTCTTATCACTCTCTCCACACCCCTGGTTCTCCGAACTCAGTTTATGATCGACAGCCATGCCTCGCCAATGACCTTCTCTATCGCCAAATTTGTCGCCTCATCATCTGCAATCCTGCTCAAGCTTCCCATTGAGACTGTCCTTCGACGTGGTCAGGTCTCGGTTCTGTCAAGCCACGAATATGTGCAAGCACTTAGCGGTCCTGACCAACAATTTACAACTATTGTCCCCCCAGGACGTTATGAAGGCACTTTTGGCACCATGTTCCATATCGTGAATGAAGAGGGAACTCACGAGGTCACCAGCACGAAACCGGCCGCAGCAAAGAAAGGCAAGGCTAAGACTAAGGGCGTTGCCGCCACAGTCTACAAGGGCCAGGGTCGCGAGGGGCTCTGGAGAGGCTGGAAGGTCAACTGGTGGGGACTGGTTGGTCTCTGGACTGCCAGTGTGGTTGGCCATGGTGGAGAAGGCGAGTTCTAAGACGGCACAATGATGAATGTTTGTGGTGTATGCACTGAAGTGCATTTTCCTGGCATGGCGTTGCGGTTGGGATGTATCTCTCCCCTACGAGCTTGACGAAGAGACGGCATGATATCCACCTCCATCTTTCTAAAAAATGGTGTAAAATGACAAGAGAGGTTGTTTTCTAGTAGTCCACACATATTTATATCCAAACGACAGATCACAACTCTTGAATATCTTACGAATTCCTGTTCACTTGACAATTAAGTGAGATTTCGGCTTGAGAGATCTCTTTTGCTTAGCAAGCTAGGTACTGGGCCTGCCCTAAATTTCAGTCTTTCTCGACTGGCCGATCCGATGCACTCATACTTGTCATCCAGCCCTCGGCATCCCGGGACTCTTATTCAGCCGTACCAACTTGAAGTGGCGTACGGGTTGCTGCAGGCCATTGACCAACGCTTCTCCAATGAGTACACACAGTCGGAATACCCCATGTTGAAACAACGGCTGCAAGCCTCCGTCACGTTTTGTTCCGTCTGCATGTAGATAGAAACAGTACCCTATTCGTCCAGAGTCCAAGTTCACGCTTTGGTTCAGCCTCTCCCCCCCCCCACCCCCCCTGATTCAAGCAGTCATTAACGGAATTACCATCCGACTCTGGTTTTTCGTCTGATGCATCTCCTACTGTGGCTGTTTCTTGGCCCTGCGGAAATCTTGTATGGGAATGTTGTACAGATCAGGGGATAAAGGTTGACAGCCGAAGGGGAGACCAATCATGATACAGCCGATACATCCTTCGGGTGTTGATTCGCCAAGAAACAGGATAACTACATCGGAGGAAAAAGTCCTATGTGCCTTTAATCAAGGTAAGGTTATCGTTGGTGTGGAGGAGATGCAGGAGAGTTTCAAATGCAGATATTCAAACGAAATTTGGTAGTTCCAGCTTCAGGTATAAAATCTGAGTGATCTCCCCAAGTTAGAAGAAATGAAAACCGCAGAGCATTTCCTTCATCCAGTTCCAACACTCCTTCTTTGACTACACACTCATTGATCTTTCTCGACCTCTGTCTTAATCTTCACCATGAGCTTCCCCTTCAAGATGACTCGTATCAAGGCCGCTTGCTGGCTTGTCCTTCTTCTTCCTGTAGTCATCGTTTCTGCCCATGGTCATGTTGATGAGATCATTATCAACGGTGTGTCTTATCAAGGCTATGGCAGCACGGACTTCCCCTACATGGAGAACCCTCCTGTCGTTGCTGGCTGGACCATCTCGCAGCGAGACAACGGTTTCGTTTCCCCTGAAGCCTATGGCGATCCTGATATCATCTGCCACCGTGATGCCACTCCAGCCGAGGGTCATATCGAAGTCACGGCAGGCGATGTCATCACCCTCCGATGGTCAGGCTGGCCTGAGAACCACATCGGCCCCGTCTTGAACTACCTGGCCAACTGTAAGGGCCCCTGCGAGCGAGTTGACAAGACTGAGCTTGAGTTCTTCAAGATTGATGGTCTGGGTCAACTCGAACAGGGCACTCCTGGCAGGTATGCAGACAGTGTTCTCCAAGAGAATGGAGACAGGTGGAACGTCCGAATTCCAGAGAACATTGCGCCTGGGAACTACGTTCTTCGACACGAAATCATCGCTCTGCACAGTGCTCTTGAGCGAGGCGGTGCCCAAAACTATCCACAATGCTTCAACCTCAGAATCACAGGTGATGGTTCCGACTCTCCCTCCGGGTATCTTGGTACCGAGCTTTACGACATCGAAGATCCGGGGATTTTTGTCAACGTCTACTCCAGCTCTGTTGACTATGAAGTTCCCGGCCCAACCATCGTCAAAGGAGGGGTATCATCTGTTGAGCAGAGCCCCTCCAGAGCTACAACGACTGCAAAGTGTACCACTCGGTACTAGATAGATAGATTATGGCAGGGTTGGTTTCCGATGTCTTGGGGCGGATGTCGTTTTTGGTGCTTTCTGTTTCTTTGGACTGAGGTTGTCTATTGGGCTCAAGGTGATGAGACACATTTTGCTCTCGCCGCATAGCCCATCATCGCACGAGCTGCCAGAGTTGGCTAAAAGTCAGCACCAGAAAATGGCTTAAATCCAACGTGTACTATCTGATGAGAGAAGTCAAAATTAAGCTTTATTTATACATCAATTAAAGTGTTACCTAAGGTACTGTACCAATCAGAGGCCATCGTCATTGGTCATCACTGGTGGCTGGAACACCAAGCTTGCCGTTAGGTAGAGATCCTTGCGATCTGTATTGTCTGTTACTGCAATCTTTTACCATTGAACCATACTTTCTTTCTTTAAGCCACCCATGTCTAGTACAATGCATCCGATCGATAATTCTCAATTGAAAACAGGAACTGAGGTCATGATTAGGCCCAAATGTCAGTCTGATGGTTGCGATACCGAAGCTGCTATTTCGAGGTTCACTCCTCTCAAAAAGCTATTTGATTCAAGCTACAGCACAAGCCCATTATCAGAACCCGGGTCAGAACCCCCGGGGACACACACTTACAGGAACAATGATTAACTCAATTGTTTTGCTTCGTTTCGTTTTGGCCGGCTGAGCGTCTACCATCCGCGGCCAAGTGGTTGTCTCAACTCCCAATAGCGCGTCCCCCCAGGATCCTCCCCACTTGTATAAGCGCCAGACCTTGAACCTGCGTCGCTTCAATCCCTGAGGTTTCGACACCACCGTCCTATAGAAGAGAGTCGTTTCTGGCCTCGCTTCCGAGCGTTTGGGTTGTGTCAGGGGAGAATGACTTAGAGGGGCACATCGACCACTTCTTGGGGCCTAGTCCACGCTATTTGTCGCGCCCGCGGTTAGGATGCCTTCGTGATTGGCATCTCCAGGCGATCCGCGACCCATGCTCTCAAGGCTGACTTGGTTGTTTCTCAGAACAGAACCAACAGCTCGAAAAATAGAGATGATTCTGGTCTGTGATTCATGTAGGGAAGAGCTAACAATGGGACTGGGCTGCCGGAACAGCTTGGTATGCGTCTTTCAGTTGCGTCTCTCGCTTCTTTATCATCAAGAACTGCTGCACGGCGTCTGCACATGAGGCGCTTTGCTCCCATTACTAGCAACTCTCTTTCTTTCTGGCATATCTCACCTCCAGCCTGTCGGTGATATCGCCCATCTTCCATGTAGATGTGCCATGGCTTTCACTCTCCAGCCTCACGAGGGACATCTCCTCAGGATCTTCCTTGTGCTGGTTTCCTTTCTGCTGGCTCCAGCAAGTCCAGCCGCCGTTGAACCACATGTCAGAGTCTTTGCCAACGAAGAACCTGAAAGCCCTCGAAAGGCTCCTCCCCTTCTTGGACTTCCCGTCACAACACCAAAGGCGAGATGGGTCGTGTCCGATATCTGGAGACCATTGGTGTGGCAAGGACCTTCCCGGGGATTTCTGTTGCTCCTCGCAGGCTGATTGCAAGGTCCTTGCGGCAAACACAACTGCTTTGTGCTGCCCAAAGAACTCGAAAGGAGAGTGCGAGATCATTTTGCCCATAACCTGCAACATCGAGAGACAGAACCCATCAACGAACCCAGAAGCTGAGGTCAAAACACTTGCACTAGATCGGAAACTAAAGCGCTGCGGTGCCATGAATGGGGCCAAGAGATGCTGTCCTTTTGGATATAGTTGCAAAGACGATAAGGAATGCGTACTCGACAAAGACCAGGACGAAAGCTATGCCTTCTTGCTCCCGGTTCCTGAATATATATCAGCCATAACTTCTGCTCCAACATCCACAGCTACATCCTCGTCAACTTCTGATATCCTATCAGTCGAAACATCAGAAGTGCCTGACAGGGTTTCCCAGCCGCCTTTTGCCTCAACTGATCCTACGACTTCGACCGCCCCAGATGACAAGGAAGAGGGGAAGAAGGGCAGCGGTATAAGCCCAACAGGAGCGGTGACTGCAGGCACTGTTGCTGGCGTCTGCTGTCTGGTTGGAGTAGGCATATTTGTATGGATGAAATGGTTCAGAAAGAAGAGAGATCAAGAAACTCCTGAAATGTCGTTGGCCCGAGAATCATGGGGATACTTCTCTACAAGAAGTGCGCCATCAACATTGCACCTGCACCTGGCTCGTGGCCCTGATGACAAGTTCATTGTTACACCAACCACGGCTGGGTTCACACCCTCCTACCCACCGCTGGCCCCAATTGTAGAGGAGAACCAAAGCCCCGTTGAGCTGCCCGCAACACCCGTGTCGCTCTGTATGTGGTCGAACTTCGAAAATGCTGCCGTTGAGGAGCCCAAGTTGGCTTATGTCGTTCCAGCGAAACGGCAATGACAAGTTTGAACAGGGAAACAAAAAAAAAACAGACTTTATGATGAACATGATATGCAAAACGATGAACGGTCTACTTTTCTTGTACATAGATTACTATTGTTTTCTTTTCAGTTCCTATCTATCTAGCCTACTATATCTTGATGATTTGCGATTTTGGCAGTGAAAGATGTGTCATCGTGGGATTGTCAGGTTTCTTAAGTGTCTGGAATTTTCATTTACAAGATTACAAACATCATGCGGATGACTCTGTGGTGCATCTTGTGATTGCTAGTCTTCTATATATAGTAAATTACTTTGTATTGCCTATACTGTAATATAGAAAGCCACGGCAACCTAAGGCACGGTAAGACTAAAGATGCAGGAACAATGTACAGTGTAAAGTATGAGACAGCACTGTCTTATTGTTTTAGAACCCACTAACGCAAAGATGCAATGTAGTATTATCAATTTCAGCAAAAGCTGTTCCAACACGACCACATCTCATTGTCGCAATTGCCTCTTCTTCCCCTGCCGATTTTCTCGCCTCATCAAGTGGCGATTCCAAATTACATATTTCTGCCAACTGCGTTATTTCAACCACCGTCCAAATCCGCTTATCGCATCAATTTTCTCTGTCGCATCTTCACGCCCATAGAACTAGGAGGCCATGGCTTACCTTTCGATCGGCACCAATATTCTACCACTACTTTACTGATCACGGGTCCGAGGCTAAAACACTCCGAGCTGCGCTGCGACTTCGAATTTCTAGGCGGAGGTTAATCCGGCCTCCAATACAGCATGACGTCTCAACATCCTGACTTCGACGAGTTCTACGACGATCAAGTGGCAGCTCATCGACAGCTCTTTCCACAGCAGAATCCTTGGGATCGCATCACCCAACCGAGTGTCCTAATCTCTTGTCTCATCGTTGTCATCACTATTACATACAACTTATATGCTTCAACAACCACCTTTCAAGAATCAATACGCCTTTTAGGAACCACGCTCTGGGACGGCCTTGTATTCATTGTCCCTGAGAGCCTCCTGAATGCCTTGGATACGCCCGATAATTCTACTGCAACCGCAACCTCCGAGCCGATGTGTCTCGTCGAACGAAGCCACCATGCCGTCAAAAGCAACAAGATGCGGAGGGTTTTGGGGTTGACTCACCCCGGCGGCGTCATGTCCTCAGTCTTTGAAGTTAGGAAACGCGCCCTCTCCATGACCGGCAGCGTTCTAGGCTTGAAGACCGAATCCGATCGTCCACCAGGTCTTGGCAATATGGACAACTCATGCTACCAGAATAGCATACTCCAAGGACTTTCATCACTCAAACCTCTACCTGAATACCTCTCCACCTATCTTGAAGCATCGAATAAAAGTGGCGATCAAGACGTTGCGCAAACACTACGGACTCTTATCGCCGACCTGAACGACGTTTCGAATTATGGGCGCACGTTATGGACTCCAAGTCTGCTCAAGTCTATGAGCACATGGACCCAACAGGATGCTCAGGAATACTACTCCAAATTATTAGATGATATCGATAAGAGTGTCGCAAAAGCTATCAAGAATGCACAACCTCAACATCCCGGTCTGGCCGTTAAGATTGACAAAGACGACGCTGCTGTAAGTGAGTATAGCGACGACAGTGGTTATCAAAGCATAATATCTTCACCCGAGATCAAGTCGAGCCACAATCCGTTGGAGGGTATGCTCGCACAAAGAGTGGCCTGTGTTCGGTGTGGATATTCCGAGGGGCTATCCATGATACCCTTCACATGCTTGACACTGAGTCTTGGTTTGAACAAGCATCAGCATGACCTGTATGAAAGGCTGGATGCTTACAGCAAAGTGGAAGCGATCGAGAACGTCGAGTGTGCCAAGTGTACCCTTGTGAAGCATGAGGACCTTTTGTCTAAGTTGGTAGACAGGATGCGACACAACGAGACGCCAGACGAGCACCTCCAAAAGGCTCTGCGCCGACTTGAGGCAGTGAAGCTAGCTTTGGAGGAAGACGATTTTGAGGAAAAGACTCTGACGGAAAAGTGCAGCATTCCGGCCAATAACAAAGTCAGCTCTACAAAGACCAAGCAGATTGTTATTTCTCGTGCGCCAAAAAGCCTGGCTGTCCACATGCAACGTTCGGTGTTTGATCCTTCTACTTTCAACATGATGAAGAATTCAGCTCCAGTCAACTTTCCCATGACATTGGATCTTGGCCCGTGGTGCTTGGGTAGTGCCTCCAATTCTTCGACTCAAGCATCGAGTGCAGAGGAGAAATGGGATGGGGACCCTCGAGAATCAATGATAGCTGGTGACCAAGGCTCATCCAAAATTACGGGGCCTATCTATGAGCTTCGAGCAGTGGTGACACACTATGGGCGGCACGAGAACGGGCACTACATATGTTATCGCAAATATCCACGACATAGCCCGCCTGTCAAAGCAGCTGACGATGAGGAACCTGATAGCAAGGTGGATATTCAACCTGAGCTCGAACGACAGAATCAAGAGAACGACAACGACGAACCTGGGATGGACTGGTGGAGACTGAGCGATCACAACGTCTCAAAGGTTAGCGAGGATGTAGTGCTAACCCTCTCTCCTGGCGTCTTTATGCTCTTTTACGACTGTGTGGACTCTACGATGGCTATGAACGATCAAGACGAAAGTATGCAAGATGCCAATGAGGTTGCAGATCTGGGTGCCGCGACCGGGCTGGCCAGTGCAACGGACAAAACGGCTCAAATAGCTCAGGGGCACGAAATTCAAAAGTCCAATGGCAAGCCAAAGGAGGGATCGAATTTGGAAGAAGACGCCACGTCATACATCGCAAATGATCAGGTTGCCATTGAAACGACAACGCGCGGCTCTAATTTGATCGCCAATACAGCTTCATTGGTTCATGTTACGCCATAATGCATTGCAAAGCTGAAGGATGGAATTTGGAAAGGAAGAGGCGGTGCATTAGTAGCCAGGGCTTCGAGTCTCGGTGCGCAACAGGCGAAGAGCAGGCACGCGTGGTGTCATTTATGGGTTTTATTCAAAAGCATAGCGATGGCGTTAAAGAACCAGTTTACAATGGTTGGCATACCTGTTTATTGTAAGAAGGGTCTGGGATAAAGAGATCAAGCGGTTCAAAGTGCATGTATTGCAGCTAGTTAGGTTATTATAAGGGTTGGTACCAATGGTGCTACTGTGCACGGCACTATAATGCATAGACGGGTCTCTCGGCTCAGCAAACCGATCGTTATCACAAGCCAGCCAGAATGGAATTGTGAACCGAAATTGTTGTTCTCGCTTGGGTGAATGGGTTAGTATGACTATCTTTCAGTGAGGGAAAGACTAAAAAAAAAAAAAAAAAAAAAAAAAAAAAAAAAAAAAAAAAAAAAAAAAAAAAGTTATAAATATGGTGCCGGCACTGAAGGGCCGAGAGTAGAGAGTCGAGAAGCGATTTGGCCCACTCCAGTAGGAACGGACCCGACGGAGTGCCGAAACAATAACGGCAGAACGCCGACGGCAGAATGCGTAGTGGTATTTTGTAGTGTCAGTTGGTTGATCAACCTCCTGAAGAAGCGGGATAAACTTCAGTCCGCGGTTAAATCGGCAACTAGTAAGGAGAGCATAGGCGTCTAAGTTGATGATGAGTTTCTGAATATCTGCTAAATGTGTCATGTTGAGGAAAATACTAGTCAGAGATAAGATGAGATGCCATCGATATGCAAGTCCTTTGGCACAATTCCTCCTATGCAATGAACATCGCAATTCTGGAGGAATTCAAGAGCTCGTATAATTGTTAGTGGCCCCATCAGATTAGAGCCAGTTCAACTTTCGAGGACCTGGTCTGTGTCTCTGTGAGGTGCTATGTACTCGGCCAAGACCGATTAAAGGGAGAATTGACAGCTGCCATGGGCTTTCTGTTCATCCTTCTCTCACTGTCTCACAGTCCCACAGTCCAGAGGACCAAACAAGTTAGGTGGTTACAGATGAAATCTAGACCAAGGAGGGTCTCCTCGTATAAACAGCTCGCAATTATGCCAAGCTTCTTGTACCAACCAGGGGAGGACGCTTAGCTGTGTCAATGCATCAGCCTGATTGGTCAATCCGTAAACAGAAACCCCCGGGGCAGGGTCTCTGGCATCCATGCCCCCAGGTGCTGATCAGCATGGATGGGCATGCCTTGCCGTCTAGCCAGCTGCTTTTGCCTTGTGGGACGATTTGCCCTGCGCCCCTTTGCACTGGAAAAGCTTCGCCCGTGATGATAGGTTTGAGCGTAACTTGCTTGGCAGGTACGAGGAGTAAGACGAGCGACGGGGAGTTCTTTCACGAGGGTCTGTTGACGTATTAGTTCCGCTCTTTGACCCAGTTGTTGGTTGGAACTCGGCGTCTTTGTCTGAAGAGCAGGGCGTGTACTCTGTAGAGTCGTAGGATTTGTTCGTTTGGGAGCCGATGTTGGGTTGTCTATGTCAGAGATCGGCAACATTGAGCCGATGTCTGGCTAGGGACAGGCCTATTTCGAGGCTGAGCGCGATGAGAAAACGTATATCCTTGACTGTGATTGTATCCGTATCGTGTTTTGGTATTAATAAGTACGATGAACCCACGTGTGTGGTGCCTGGTCGAAATTTGAAGCGCTATCTCCTACTTTTTGTCTCTGCTTCCGTTTCTCTTGATTGTTTCTGCAATAAATCTGAAAAGCAAATAATTCTGACAACAAAGAGCGACGTATATGAAGCTTCCTGCTCTCATACACAGATCGATCACAATCACTACCTAATAAGTGAAGGCAGTCGCAACTAACAAGCTCGAATCAGATCAGCTTTCGCTTGCACCAACAGGAAGGAAGTTGTTCGACCAGCCACTTGCCCAAAACGTGCTATTCGACTTGTCTTGTGAGACCTCCTCATCATCGAGCTCTCTCTTTCCAGCCTCTCAAGACACCGAGTTTCTTTTTCTTTCCTTTCGGTGTCTTTTTCTTCTCCTCCCTCTTTTTGGACTCTCAAACTTTTTTCTCCCTGCTCTCCCTTGGATAATACGTCACTCGAAGACACGAGAGTTTGGGTCTAGCTCCAGGTGGCTTTTTACACTATTTACGCGCCGTATCGTGTCTCCGACGACAGTCAGCAAGCCACCGATCACTTCCTACTCCTCCCAATCTCGAGAAACGAAATCGAAGTGTTGTTTACTTTTAAACTGAGACACTCGAAACAATGGCGGGATCAAATGATCTGGAGGCCAACAACAGGATGTCGCGTGGGTCTGAGGCTGTCGACAATGGATTCTCAGAAAAGCCTCTAAACCAGGGAACAGGTTCAGGAATACACGCCTCCGTCTACATAATGTATGTGGACTCTAGTTATGGCCAAGTTCTATATGTGTGGGGATATCTAACATGATGTTTGAACAGAACATGGATTTTCTTTTCCAATACCACGATTCTCTTCAACAAGTGGCTAATCGACACTGCTGGATTCCGTAAGTCGCCTGCTATCAATCAAGTTGTGTCAAACTGAGTTAGTTTGCTAACCTACCCTTATAGGATATCGTGAGTACTCTACTTGTTCATGCATAGTGTGTCGTGAAGCGAAACTAACAAGCTACCAGCTATCATCCTCACAACATGGCATCTTGTCTTTGCAACAATAGCAACGCAGCTACTTGCTCGTACTACTTCTCTTCTCGATTCACGCCACTCACTCCCAATCACTCGACGACTCTACATAAGGACCATCCTCCCCATCGGCGTCCTCTACTCGGCTTCGCTCGTCTTCTCCAACATCGTGTACCTCTACTTGTCTGTTGCGTTTATTCAGATGCTCAAATCTACCGGCCCTGTCTGCACTCTCGTGGCTTCGTGGGTGTGGGGTGTCGCTCAGCCGGATAGTAAGACGTTTGGCAACATCATGCTCATTGTTGCTGGTGTCGCCATTTCCAGTTTTGGAGAGATCGAGTTCTCCTGGTGGGGGTTTCTCTTTCAGATGTGCGGCACCATTGCAGAAGCCGTGCGTGTTGTCATGATCCAGGTCATGCTCAGCGCTGAGGGTCTCCGTATGGATCCTCTTGTCGGCCTCTACTATTACGCACCTGTCTGCACCCTTATGAACATGTTCGTTGTCTTGTTTAGTGAAGGCCCCCGATTTAAATGGGAAGATGCAGCTCAAGCCGGGTATGGCGTACTGCTTGCCAATGCTTGCCTTGCATTCTTCTTGAATGTCATCAGCGTTTTCCTTGTAAGCCAGACTCCGACCCTCCGCATTTCACTTTCATTGCTGACTCCTTTTCAGATCGGTAAAACATCAGGACTTGTCATGACTCTGAGTGGTATTCTTAAGAGCATCCTTCTCGTGGCTGCTTCTGTTTTGCTTTGGGGTACTCACATCTCCCTTACACAAACACTGGGATACGCCGTTGCCCTTATGGGTCTTGTTCTATATTCGATCGGTTACGAACAACTTCTCAACATGTGGGAAGAAGCGGTTGCATGGGGTACCGGTTCCCTGAATCGAGAGGGCGAGATGTCTCCTACTTTACGCAAAGGCATCATGATTGGATGTTTGGGTTTCATCACTGTGATAATTGCTGGCGCGTTATGGCATTATCATGGGTTATCTAGCGAGCATGTAACTCGGGTGACCTCGTCGTGGTTTGCCCATTGATGACGATTTCACTTAGGCATTATATAGACTTTTAATAATGATCAAGCGTTTTAATGAAATTAATTGTCCCATCAGTCATGCATCGTTGTGACGCTGAACTGTTCGAAGAGCCTTGCTATGATTGTAATTCATGTTTAAAGGGGTATCTTATTAATCCACTTAACCCATGGCAAACGAACTTCCAGCTGTATAACTAGACCTCCAATGCTTCTGAGAACTGCCAAGATTATAATTCTTATGTGAAAACCAACTCACTGTCAACGGCGGCTTCGACTTCCCCGCCTTTCCCGTCGAGGAGATAGACTACGCTCTCGCCTGTTCCTCCTGTCCCTCGATCGTTCTCTTTCACGATCCCTGTCACGATCACGTCGATCCGTATCGCGATCTCTGTCCCTGTCTCTTCTGTCTCTGTCCCTATCTCGATCGCGATAGCTATCTCCACCCCTCGGCTTATCACGATCAACTCTGTCTCTGTCTCGGTCTCGGTCTCTATCTCTATCTCGGTCTCGATCTTTTGTTGCATCCCGCTGTCGGCTACGGCTCCTAGAACGGCTTCTCCTCCGCTCCTCGCGACCTCCGGGCGTATATCTGTCGATATCGTCCTGAATCCGGCGGCGGCGTAGGTCAGGAGATATTTCACCATTACTTTTTTTGTCGTCGAGTCCAGGGATCGGGAGGCCTTTGTTCCTGGCGTCCTTCTGAGCCGCCAGGTAAGCCTTGGCTTCTTTTTCCCGCTTTCTGACTTCTTCCATCTTCCACTCCTCGATGCCATCCTGAGCTTTGCTGGAGCTCGGTCGAGCGGCAGTGGCAGTGGCTCGTGATGGAGAACGACTACGACGCTCAGTTGTTTTTTCCTTTTCCCTTTCACGTTCTTTCTCGGGGGCCGCTTTATCCTGCTCCTTCTCACGAGGCTTTGCCTGGTCACAGTCGTCACGAAATCTTTCTCGGCTTCTGCGTCTCAGAGGAGATCTCTCGCGGTCGCGCTCTCGGTCACGAGGTCGATCTCTGTCTCGTTCACGGTCTCTTTCTCGAGGATCATAATGGTCAGCTCCACCAAGACGAGTGTCGTGAGACCTGCTTTGGTCACGTCGAGTGCGGGAACGACTCCTTTCCCGTCTATCAGAGCGCAGTCGTGAGCGGTCCCTTCTGTCTCTGCTTCGATCTCGGCGCTCGGGTCTAGGTCTTGATCGGCTTCTCTCTCTTCGCTCGACCACTCTAGGTCGAGAACGGCTACGATCACGTCTTCGGGATCTGCTTCGCTCGTAGTGGTCATACTTGGGTCGCGATCGGCTTCTAACCGCACGGTCCTCTCTGCCAGTCCGTGAACGAGTCCTCTCCCTTCTAGCTCGAGACCGGCTTCTGTCACGTCTGTCCCGAATACGCGACCCACTGATGCCTCTGTGTGGGGAGTTTGAGCGTCTATCGCGACGAGAACCTCGTTCCCTTAAACGATCACGCTCTCTGTCTCTCTCGCGATCCCCATCGCGGTCGACGATCCGAGAAGCACTACGACTCGGCTTTCGGTCGTCCGCTTCAGTTCTCTTGGTCTGTGCAGGTGTTCCATGGCCGTCACGTTCAGCTCCGAGCCCTGCATCGCTGGTTTTGCGGCCCTCTGCAATCGACGAACGTTCTCGCCTGATCGGGTTGATGGCCGAAACAGGTCCTGTTTTGCGTGGTGGCGGTGCGAGGGATGAATCAATCTCCAACTCTTGCTTTTGGGCTGGCTTAGAGCTTTCGCGGAGTAAATCGGCCAGAGCCTCTTGCTCCAGTCGATCGTGTTCTTCTTTGGAGAGTTTCTCCTTCAGCTCTGTAGAGGCCGCTGGTTTCTCCTTGTGGTGATCATCCCTATGCCTGTCATGATCACGATGACGGTCTCGGTCGCGATCTCTGTCTCTGTCCCTGTCCCTGTCCCTGTCCCTGTCCCTATCCCTTGTATCACGGTCTCGGTCCCTGTCACGCTCGCGCTCGCGCTCTTTGTGTCGCTTTTCTCTTTCAATATCGCGGAGTCTTTCACGCTCCTCGCGCTCTTGTTCGCGCTTTCGGCGACGCTCATCTCTTTCTTCCTGGCGTTTGATTTCGGCTTTCTCTCGCTCTCGCTCTTCCTTCTTTCGTTCCTCTTTAAGGATTCTTCGTTTCTCCTCCTCGATTGCAGCCTCTTTTTGTCGCAGCTCTTCCCGAACTTTTTCGCGTTCCGCACGTCGAGCCTCAGTCTCGGCCTCATATTCTTCGTCTGTTTTGGCGCCCCGAAGCTTTTCTGCCTCAGCTGCTTCCTCGCCGACTTCGGCCCGGCGTGTTTCGCGGATTCGCTCCTCTATGGCGCCCACATCGATCAGCTGGCTAATGACATCTTCTGCTTTGTGATAAACCCCAGATCTCTCTAGGGCGCCATCAATTAGAGCCGCAGCCTTTCTCCGATCAAGTGTGAGAAGCTGCTGTGGGTTGCGCTCAATTTCCTGCTCGGCCACCTCGAGAATCGATTTCGTGACCTGAGCCTCGTAATCCTAATTATGCATCAGTATGGCATTGCGCATGTGTTTCTATCTCTTCGTACGCTGGCTTCAAACTTGTCCCAAACTTGCTTTCGAATAGAATCGTAGGCTCCCTCTTTCTTGAAGCTATGGGCAAGCGATTCTATTGCTGCTCTTGTAGCCGAAGGTAGAGGAAGATCTGAAGCCTTGAATTTGCGCGGTTCAGGAGGAGGCGCCTTTTCGCCATTCGACGGTGGTCGTTCGACACCTGATTGCGCCATGATGTTGGTGGTATCTGCTGAGGCGCAAGATATTGAAAAGGAGATGTGACAACGCGCGTCGTGGAAGCGCGGAGACGAATTTTGAAGATCAGCGCATAGCGCAGTTTTCCAATCAAGTATGGTGAGCCTTAAAGCTAGGGGGCAATCTTCGAGAACAAAGAATAGTTGACATAATTCAAGTCAAGCAAAGGGTTCTTTGAGCGACATGACATACAAAACGCCAGATCACGTGAAATGCCTTAACTAATAAAGTTAGGTACCCTAGATGAACAACCTTGGAGACGGCCATGAATTCATATAGGTGAGTATCTTTCAATATTTCCTTTGAAGCTAACATATTATGTCTTCATATTAAACTAATGATCTTCAATCCATTATAACACTCAAAACCAAAAGTAATTTGGTAGGATTGATCTCACAGCATGTCAGTGTTTCGGCGTCTTTTTTTACCAGTTGCTGGTCTCCGACAGTTGAGACTACCTGCCAGCCAGTATCGGTTGGGCGAAGAGATGCTCTAAGAATGGATGTCAGCAGATATACGACGTACTGTGGCTGTAAAGTCTACCGCCAGCGTCCAAATAACGGTTGCAGCGGCTTACTCCGAGGTTTATCAAGAGAGCTTCCCCGAGCTTCTATCTTCAGACCAAAGCACAGTCGACTATTGAAAAGCATTCATGTATTCATTAAGGTGCATCGCCAACTTGAGCCTCTGGGTAGCACATCCACTTATAGACAGTGTGCAATGCTATTTGCATATCTACTTGGCACCCGGAAAAACGCCGTTGTCGTCTATCCTGCCTTGTTCCCTGCACAAGTTCAGAGCGTAGGACCAGTAACAACAACCTGACTTTTCGTTGCTAGTGTAATGACCAGAGTGTCAAGTCACGATGAAGAGGAAAACCTGGCAGCCTTCAGCAGCCTTCATATATGGGAGAATGATAATTAATCGTTCATCCAAGTCCTTCACCAGTATTTATAACAATAACGTATATGCTACTGTACAACTATGTTCATGACGTTGGAGCCCGGTTCTTGCGATCACTGGCGAATATTAGTGGCCTGGCTCATGGCACGATATTGCATCACTTACGTGCTGAGTCTCCTGGAGAGCTGCTGCAATTTCTTGTCGTTGTTGGCATCATCGGCTGCCTTCTGAAGCGCGGTGTTTCGCTCTTCCTCCTGGTGCTTGACGACTTCTTCATGAGTGGGCGGCAGCCTCTCATTTTGTAAATCAACCTTTCGAGCATCCTCGAATCCGTTGATTGCGTTCTTGAGGCCTTCAGCACCAAGCATGAGGGTTCCCGCGGGCAATCTTCCACCAGATACAGTCTTGAGTTCTGTGACCTTCTCCGACTCCTCGCGAAGCACCTGGAATACACGAGACAGCCGACCGATGGCGAGAATCTTGTTCTTGATGGCTCTGCGTCGCACTTCGATCGACTCAGGGTCGTTGGACAAAGCTGGCGAAGCGGGGCCAGGCGAGGTTGAGGAGGGCGTCTCTTCTTTAAGTTCCTCCTCGGAACAGGTGCTGAGAATGGCGATGAGCATATCGGTGATCTTCTCTCCTACGAAAGGAAGAGACCAGGTGAAAACATCCATGAAATTGGGTAGCCAGTAAGGATGAGGAGTGCAGTTGAATTGCCGAATGTTCATAACGTTGTTCTCATACTTGAGTACGGCCGCTTTGTTGTTATAGACATCGAGGTAATTGGGGGCGGAGAAAATGGTCATAACACTTGGAAAACCGGTGGTTCGGGTCTTGCGGTACATGCGATAGCCGGCATCTTGGGCTTCGTGAGCACGGATGATAGAAAGAAGGTTGTTCTTTTCCAAGAAGGCGCAAGCAGCTGGATAGGAGAAGAAGTATGAACATCCTCGGACATGGTTGTGTAAGAAATAGTCGCTTGTCTTCTCCTGGCCGAAGTCTTCGAGAGGATCAGCCCAAAGGATGTCGCACATAAGACCCTGAGTAGGGGGCTCGCGGAAACGATCAATCTAGTTATGTCAGTCACAGGCATGTGGACAGGATGCGGATCAACGAACGCTCTTCAAGTCATCGAGTGTGTGCAACTCGGGGCTCAGTCCACCATGAATACATAGAAACTGCTTGTTCATAACAGCAGCAAGGGGAAGAGCGCAGAATGACTCCATGCAGGCCTCGTAGATAGTCTCTGAGTATTTATGCTTGCATTCGAGTTTGAAGGTGAAGTAGTCAGTCAAGTGGCGACATTCATGGTTTCCTCGCAACAGCCAGAGGGTCTTGGGGTAATGAATCTTGAGACACCAGAGGTAGAGGACACACTCTATGCTGAAGTAGCCTCGATCGACATAGTCACCGAGGAAGAGGTATCGGGTCTCAGCGGGGTCACCCCCGACTTCAAACAGCTTCATCAGATCGTAGTACTGGCCATGAACGTCACCACAGACAGTAATGGGGGCGTCCATCTCTAGGAGGTTGGGCTCGGCGCGCAGAAGTTCGGTACCCTTCCTGATAATCCAAAGAGCCTGCTCTTCGGTAAGACGACCCTCGCGATAGAAATGCTGCTTAAGAAACTGAAGGTTGGGCTTGGAATGGGTGTCATCTTCGAAGAATTGCTCGTCGGTAGGCTTGTACATGGCAGGTGCTTGGACATCTGTGAAAATGTGATAGATTCGAGTCAGTCAAAGTGAGGAAAGCTTATGAGAAAGACCATAGCTGTAATGTTGTAGGCTCCATGATACCAGCCCGAGTGGTAGCTAGGAATATTGTGCACAAATCTGCGACAGTATTGTTGTCGATGATGATGGCGGGGTTGAGGCGGCGACAACTGGAGGGGATATCACGAACCTTTGCACACACGCTCCAAGGTGCTGACCTGGGTGTTATCCTCCATGGTGTGAATGGTAAAATCGATCTCAGGGACCGGCTTCTTCTCCTGAATGGCGCGAATGGCATTGTCGACCTGGACGTTGCGTCGCTCCTCAGTAGAGGGCGCAGTGTTGGCCTCGCCTTCAGAGTCCATGGTGGAGGATGGAGCTGGCGGCGGTGAAGGCGTTGATAGTTGTAATCGATGAATGCGTGATACTTATAGGAACTTGCACAAAGAAAGAATGCAATGCGACTATGTAAAAAGGCAGACGGCGATGCGCAAGAGAAGTTTCTGAGCAAATGCCGTGGCCGGGTTTGAAAGAAGGCGGTTACTGGATATAGGTAGGGCTGACCAGAAAGAGCGGCGGGAGGTCAGGTTGGGAGGTAGGAACTCAGCGGCCACTGCCAGTGGGGAGATGACGGTTGAGCGATTCTACAGGAAGGGGGCCACCGAGGTTGGGTACCCTGGGAGGGAGCTTAAGTACTGTTCCGGCATTGGCAGGTGGAGATATACGAGTAAATGCGGGCACAGTACTTGCTCGTCTGGACAGCTCTTCTGAATCTGACAGCTCCTCATGTTTCGACGACAGGTGCTGCTGACCTCGGTCCAATTAGAAGGCAGCAGTAATTAAAGACAGGAGTCTCGCTCGCGTGGTCATCATTCGTTTACCAATGGAAAGGACACAGCTGAACTTTTCATTCTCTCTTTGCGCTACTGCGCAACGTTAATTTGTCCTACGGGGAAGGGAAAGCTACCTAAGGTACTGACCGTTTGCCCTGAAACTTGCTGCTAAAATCGGATATTTGGCTGGGCATACTCCGTAGAATCTTATCAACGATGCAAGTGGGATCACGGTTTCACGACGAGAGCGGTGAATGGTGCAATATTATTGCTCACTTCGTAACATTCTGCGCATTTGCACTCATATCGACGTATTTCACGATCCTGCCCATATGGTGTACTTGGCATGAGTTTTGTCCACCAAAACCCACTGTGGCAGAGGAATCCGGAATCTGATAATCATTGATGAGGCCATGGTTATTCACATTCCTAGCCCCGCGCCCATCTACGGTTCGTTATTACAAGTCGTCAACATGTCTGTGCTCTTCTTGTCTGCTGAGTAGTTCGTCCATGTGCAGACCATCAGAACCTTGCTTGGAATGGTCATTTCCTGACAAAGCCATCTTGGCGTTTCTGGCTCAGGATGCTAACTCTGAGCATATTGTCTGACCTCTGCCAAGTCTGAGGGCAGCTGCCAAAACGACGTTGACATATGTATTCATATTCAATGCGATACCTTTGATATCTGCTCTCCAAACTCCCTTGTGCCAATGCATAGGTAGGCAGCTAGTCTTGTTACCCAAACATGACGTGGCATGAATGCTCAATTGCGAACAGTCTATATCCTTTAGGGAACACAGTAACCACCATCAACGACCAGGTCATGACCAGTGGTAAAGGATGAGGCATCACTAGCCAGGTACAGATAAGCTCCCTTGAGCTCTCCAGTTTCGCCTTGACGTCTAGATATGATGTTAGTCAGCAGCAAGTGAAATTTCGATGTCAGTCCAGGCTCACCCAGCAACCGTCTTTTCCTTGAAAATGGTCTTGACGTCCTCGCTGATGAAATCTGTGATCTCGGTCTTGATGTATCCAGGTGATACAGTGTTGACACGAGCAAAGCCTGTCCACTCCACAGCTAGTGATTTACCTAAAAGCTTATAGTTAGTCGTGGAAGCCCAGTTCTGCAAACGATATAACACTTACAGAAGTGAATTACAGCTGCCTTCGAAGCGTTGTATACTGCCTGCAATTGGGGGATGTTGACGATGCTTCCACTCATAGATGCTGTAGCAATGAAGCTGCCCGCCACAAAATTGGTCAATTTCTTTCCATCCAGCGTTGTGCCCTCCTTCTTTTGTCTTCGGAAATGTGCTCCTGCACTCTTGGCGCACCACATAACACCATCGACGTTGACCTCCATAACACGGCGAGCTCTCTCAGTAGGCCCGTCGATGAAGGGCCCGTCTTCCCAGGCAATACCAGAATTGGCCACAAACACATCTAGACGACCATTGAAGTCGGTGATAATGTCGTTGATGGCCTTGTCAACTGCTTCGGGTGAGATAACATTGACTTGGTATGCTCGGCCTGGCACTTCATAAGTCACGATGCTATTGAAAAGGGATAAGCTGGCTTACACTTGACACCGTAGTTCTTTTCGATCTTCTCTGCTTCTTTAAGTGCTTGCTTGTTGCTATTATACCAGATAGCCACATTGGCGCCAGCCTCTGCCAGCCCTTGAGCAATGGCGAGGCCAATACCTGCACCAGCGCCAGAGACAATAGCTGTGCGACCTTTGAGAGAGAATAGGGGAAGAACTCTGGAAGTATCTGGCACAGCCATATTATCATGGTGAAATGCACCAGTTTTAGGATCCATGATTGCGGATCAGGTTGAACTCAGACAAGATTGATGTTGCTATGCTTGAGCCCCTGGCGTTGAGTGATAAGCTTCGGGTCGACAAGGTTATGCACCCAAATCAATATTTGCAGGGCACCGTCATACTTTATATAGTCCTGTAGCTTTTGTCCAATACCAAACATCCTCGGCTCTTCTCCCAATTGAATATCTATCCTCATTTTGCGACATTTTATCGACGAACCAAACACAACAGACCAAGATCTTCCACAGCCCTTGTCCCCTTCGGTGGACCCAGCGCACTGTATTACCTTGAGGTCTGGAGGTCTGCAAGGCACAAAGCCGTCTCCACCATCTGGCGCACCTATGAACAGGCGCCGTTCACAGATTAGCCGTTGTAAGACTTGATGTTTTGTGATACGCTGTAGCAACTTCGTGGAGAAATACCTCTAGTGTGATTGCTATTTCTGTCAGGGCGCGGATGTTCATTATCGGCCCTGTTACTGTCCATTCAGCTCTGATCAATTTTCCATATCTCGCCGGGATGAGTCTGTCAAGTGGCTGAATGGATTTCGCGGGGTTAAAGCGTTCCCCGCCATTAACATAACCTCGTCTGCATTCAGGCTGGCGATTATCGCGGGTAAAATGAAGCCTCTATCTGTCTAATATTAAATGACACGGACACAACCTGCTACAGCCGGGAAGTTATGCGACTCGAGTTCTGCTTCATGAGTCCTACTGGTAAGGCGCCAACCATTTCAACAGCCATCCAGCTAAAATCGAATCGCTTCCTTGTTTACCAGGCTTCTTCAACTTTTCTCTATGGCAGGCGCTTCTTGTTTGGGAGCTTCAGTAATCTCTTTGTAGTTCTTGCCCCGACCGAAACCCATCCTCGTTCTGTTGTTGTAGCTGCGTCCAGCGACCCGACCTCCTGGGGTGTTTGTCACCCGGTAGCAAGACACAAAGTCATCATAAGGGACTGTTGAGTGAAAGGTCAGCCATTATGTAAAGTTCAGAGCATTGATTAAAGACCTACTGTAGGCGCCGCAGATTCGCCGAATACCCTTGAACGCACTTCGGCCGTGCAAAACTCGCCAATTGTTGAAGACTAGAAAAGGTCAATATGTTACTGTTATTTCGGCAAGGCATCTCTCCACTTACTGACGATCTTTCCGGGTTCTAACTTGAACCAATATTCATTCTCTTTGCGGCGCAATATCTCATTCCACACTCGAGCCGCGGCGTACCAGTTCTTGGCGTCGTAGGGATTCACAGCACCACGATCGTCGTTATTCCAACGAATTCGCTTCAGATGCCCACCTCCCTCCTGCTCAATGACAGGATACACTTTGTCTGGAGAGATAGAGATTCCTACGTTACCGCTTGCATGCCATGGCAGCTCGACTTGGGCAAGAGTTTTGAAAGCCCAAGGGTTCTCCTTTCTTAGAGTTACAGCAGCTTTGAAGCCGTCAACAAGGAGTGACTTTCCGCCTAAAGACTCCCCTTCCTCAAGCGCTTCACCCGGAGCTGGCTCGTGTGAGAGACAGTGAAATGCTTGTAAGCCTGCAGGCTCGGTAAAATATGTAGTGTCTGTATGGGCTGGCAGAGCGAGGTTCGTGTACGCTGTATCAGCCATAGCAAGATCTGGCGTAAAGTCGTAGAAGCCGCCATAATGTGTATTTCTGATCGGACCCAGGCGCTTTAGGAGATCTTCCGTGGACTCGGGATAGACTGGTGCATCTGTTACGAAGCAGAAGCCGTGAATACGCTAGGATGCATAAGCTATTGCATCATGGTTATGGGGTTCAAAATGCCCTACAATCTTTTTTGTAAGCTCACCGATAGCTTCCCAACCGTGGTCGACGAAGAATTGGTTGTAAGGAACTGAAGGTGGATGAGTCTCAATGGATGAGTCCCACAATCGGATCATACTAAACTATTAGAGATCTCGATATTGCAAGCAGGGTAGTGGTGACGAGCTTACTGATCTTTACCAAACTCTTCGGCGTACGCTCCTTTGAACCAGCAGGAGAGGTATGACAGAGGATGCTGGCTCTCGTGGCCATCAGACCCTAATGGCAGTCAGTATTTATCGATAGCGCCACCCAAAATCAACTCGGCTCTTACAGTTAATATGGAGCTTGTCCTCTGTTTCTTTGAAATCAACGGCTTTGAGATCCTCCTCTCTCAACTAACTCGTGTATCAGTTTAGCCGCATGGCGCCCAATGTGACGTAGAAGTAAGTAGTCACCCACCTTGAAAGTGTCAACATTCCTTTGCTTTGTATCCTGGTTAACACATTGACTGCACTGGCAGTTATCTCTAGAAACCCATGAGCGTTGAGCAAGTGATTAAGAGTGGTCGTCTACTCACCGTAACCACATGTTAGGACTTCACCCCAAGGCCAAATGTCAGCAGCCTCAATCTCATAAGCGCAGCTTCACTTACAAGGTACGATACTCGGTGGTACTTTTGCCATCCAAGGCCCGGCGTTCCATGCGGATCTGCGATGTTTCTGTACGTTGAATAGTTGTTTTGTGGGCGGGCTTTTCGATTATCCCCATCTCTGATTGGGCTTCCCTTTGCCTCCTTTTGGCTTCTTGGGACAGCATGGAGCCCAGACTGTACGTTTTCTTTCCAGAGACTGCGGCGCTTAAAGGACCAGGACGGCTAAAAAGCCTGGTGCTGTGGATAAGAGAGTGATTAGCATGGTTGGTAGAGTCGTGAGAGTATCAAATTACCCTGAACATTGAGCAAGTCGACTGAACATTGCGATGAAGTAGAGAAACAGTAAATAATACTAGATATTTTGTTTAGAGGTCAATGGTTATGAAGGAACAGTCGCATAATACAGTGCCTTCTTTTCCCAGCTGCATAAACCTCGGTATATATCGGCAGCCCTGACATTCGTATCAGGATTCTCCGACGACCCGAGTTCGCGTGAGTCGACAAAGTAAAGGGCGTTTTTGTTCATTGACATGGATGGCACGTGCATAGGTGGAGCTCAACTACATACACTAACCGGCTCCAAGGTAATGTTGCACTTACATACTTGAAATATTCACTATTCAGTTTTTGTTTCTGCTCTGACACCTCTACTTGCTACTGAGATCTCCGAGGAATGATTCAATGGATGGCTGAACCGCCGTTTATAAAAGTAAAACCTTTGCTGAGTTCACTTTCCATGAAGCACGGGCTAAGAAAACGGAGCCACACGTTTGCCATTTCCCCATCATACATCAGAGACAGAATGGAATACAAATAAGGAAGACTGCTACATGATTAGCGGAGGTCTACTATGGCAGGAATGGACGTAAACAGATATCCGGTACTTTTTTATTATATTACTGATTATTTTATTAAACGTTAAAAGAGTTTTAGTTTCCAGTGACCAGCGTGACTGGAGACGGGGATATTTCTACCAAAAATATTGCCAGCATGATCAATATGGTGCCATAGGATATACATCATGTTCATATGTTTCGACAGCCAACACCTCGGAGTGCACTTGACGATAGTTCTCTATTAGACTTGCAATTACCCTGAAGTTTGCAGACCTTTCACTCGTTGAGACAGGCAGTTGGGATTGAGAATTCTTAGCTCGATGCTTATGTGCTCCTCTATGATGATTAAAGTAATCGAAATACATAGACCATGCGATATGGCATCGAACTAACAAGACTCCAATTCGGCTTTGACCTCAACCTCCACCACATCCCTGAACAAGAAGCATGCGCTAGCTATACCAAGCTCACTACAAGCATTGCCATTCGCCTGCATGGTGAAAAACCTCACCATCGCACAGTCGTACCCTTGAGACAACATCTAGCGGCGGGGCTGACATCACGGCGGCAGAGCTACTCGCCTCGGAGGAGGATTTGCCCAGTGAGAGCAATGGGGTGGGTAGCATCGGCGAGGTTTTGGCAACATAGACTCTCAAATTCGTTGAGCAAAACCATGGTTTTCTGAAGACCTCAAGCGCGTGGCAGAGCTCAAATCGAGTACACTTTTTGGGCAAGCTCTAAAAGATCAAAGAAAGCTTCACGCTCCAGGTCTGTTTTGGAAAGCCCAAGTCCGAGGACCAGTATTCGTCGGTCATCAGGCGACCTGAGACAAATTTGGCTGGCAATCTGTGCTGCATAAAGTTGACCTAGAGTTTCACGCTCCTCACCCCCTCCGCCAAATAGCGTTGTTGGTGTGAGATGTGTTGATGGAAGAAGGCCTTTGCTTGAGCTGGGAAGATTCATCTCAACAACTCCAGATGACGATCCTGTTAAGGGGACTTGTATCTGTCACGATGTCAGCTATGGTAGAGCTTGAAGACTCGGAGTACTCAATTACCCATTGTGAAAGTCGACCTTCTTGTGAAATAGTGATGAGTATCTTATCAGCGAAACTTGTGTATGTAATCTCTGTAGCTATGCCATTCACGAGACCTGAAACCTCTTTAGATCTCGAAGGAAAAAAGTCTTCCCTAACATCAACAGTCGCCATTTTTGAAGAAGTATTTTGCTTGAGTAGAGTTTAGCTGTAGCTTTGAAAGCTTCGAGCTACTGGGCTAGGTAGGTTCAGGCGTTCCATGTCGCTGAGCTAGGCGGCCCCACCACCCCGCACTATACCTAAAACAGGTCCAGATTCTGGCGGTAATTCACGGCAGAACGACTTTGATCCCAAAATTTCATGAAATTCATTGTCGTATCTGCGCCTTGGGTTGATCCTCTAACGTATCAATATTTCATGCCATTTTCGCAAAATTCATTGTCAATTCGCTAGACAATTAATTTGAAATGGCCAAATACGTTCCTCGTCAACGCAAGCATAAAGTCCTCGCCCGTGAACGAGCCAAGGAGAATGCTCAGCATGAAGTCCAGGACAACCCAAACCAGGAGATTCTCCTGCCGACGGCCAAGGCTGATCGTGAGGCCAGAAAGGCACAGATGAAGGCAGAACTCCGCCAAGAAGGCGCGAAAATGAGCGGAAAGAAGGCCAAGCGATTAGAGAAATACATCGAGGGCAAGCTGCGCAAGGATGAGTCCCGCGAGTTGATGGCCAAACTTGCTGAGCAACAAATCGACACAACCTTGTTTTCGAGCAGCCGAGTCCTTGGCCAGGGTCGCGAAACCAAGAAAGAGGCATTGAGGCGGGCTATGAGAGAGGAGAAAGCTGGTTTAGAGGGTGGTGAGGAGGAGAGAAGCGAGATTCTTCTTGAGAAGAGAAAAGAGCTTAACGCGGATGAAGAGATCTTGAGCCATGAGAGTGAAGAATCTGAGCCCGACGAACAGAAACCATCCAAGCCCACACCAACTCCTGCGCCCACGCCCGCGCTCACATCCAAAGAGTCGGACCAACCGAAAACAGAAACCTCTGCACCAACAATTGGCTCGGGTCTGAAGAGACCGCTCGAGGTCGACGACGAAGGACGACCGGTGATCAAAAAGCGTCAAAAACGAGGTGGAGTCAAGTCAAAATTCTCCCTGGCGCCAGTCGAAACGCCATTTGAGCTCGAGTCTGAAGAAGCCGACAGTGTTGCAAGTGATAGCAATAGTGACGAGTGGAATGGTTTCAGCGACGACTCGGTTGATAAGAATAACACTGCAGAAGATGACAGCGAAAGCGATGAGGAAGAATATGATGAATCCAGTGAGGAACCCGAAGAGTCTGATGAGGACATGGAAGACGCAGACGACAACAAAGCACAGAGGTCATCGTCTTTCAAGGCATGGGCTCACCAACAGCGAAACGAAGCTCTAGGTTATCAATCCATCGAGGGAACAACAACAAATCTTGAAATCCCCAAGCCAGAAAATTTTGTTCCCCGAGCCCCTGAGCAAGATCCCTTACCGATGGAACTGCAACCGACGCAGAATATAAATCGAAAGGTTTACAGCGTAACGGTTACCAGAATACCAGAAGTCCAGGAAGCTAGGCTAAAACTTCCTGTGGTATCAGAGGAACAAAGGATAATGGAAGCGATTCATAACCATGACATTGTCGTTGTTTGCGGTTCCACAGGTTCCGGAAAGACTACTCAAATTCCTCAGTTCTTGTATGAGTCTGGTTATGGTTCGCCCGACTCACCAACACCTGGTATGATTGGTATCACTCAGCCCCGTCGAGTCGCTGCTGTCAGTATGTCGAAGCGTGTTGGTGAGGAACTTGGTGATAAGTCTGAGGTGGTGGCCTACCAGATCCGTTTTGAGGGCACAGTTGATCCTAAGACGGCTATCAAGTTCATGACTGATGGTGTCTTGCTACGAGAAGTTGCTCAGGATATTACACTGAAGAAGTACTCGGCCATTGTCATCGACGAAGCTCATGAGAGAAGCGTCAACACGGATATCTTGATTGGCATGCTCAGCCGAGTTATTAAGCTCCGAGCAGAGCTAGCAGCAGAGGACCCTACGGTCAAGCCTTTGAAGCTTATCATCATGTCTGCTACATTGCGGATAGAAGATCTTACCATGAATCCGACGCTGTTTGCTACTCCACCGCCAGTGTTGGAGGTTGAGGGCCGGCAACATCCTGTCACTATTCATTTCTCCCGAAGAACTCAGCATGACTACGTGGAAGAGGCCTTCAGAAAGATCAGCAGAGGGCATAAGAAGTTACCACCTGGTGATATCCTTGTGTTCTTGACTGGCCGTAACGAGATTCTAGAACTTAGCAAGAAGCTAAAGGCTACATTTGGCGGTCCAAAGACTGCGGATGGACCCAAAGTACAGATATCTGCTAGCGAGGCTCCCATTGAGGTCGAGGATATTGAATTCGGAGACGTGGATGACCGTAATGGCGAAGATTTTGATGAGATACCCATAGATGACGAAGATGAGGATGACGAGGACGAGTTCCAGATCGAAGAGGACCAGGAGGTTGCACCGTTAAAGATGCGAGTCTTACCTCTTTACTCCTTACTCCCAACACGCGAGCAGATGCGAGTCTTTGAGCCAGCACCTGAGGGTACACGAAACATCATCTTGGCAACCAACGTTGCGGAAACCAGTTTGACTATTCCTGGTATTCGATACGTCTTTGACTGTGGACGGTCAAAAGAGAGACAGTATGATCGCCTCAGTGGAGTTCAGAGCTATGATATTGGATGGATCAGCAAAGCCAGCGCAAACCAGCGATCTGGTCGTGCTGGCCGTACCGGTCCTGGCCATTGTTACAGACTCTACTCCTCTGCAGTATATGAGAGAGATTTCCCACCTTTCACAGATCCCGAATTGTTGCGAATGCCTATTGAGGGTATCGTGCTACAGCTCAAGGCGATGAACCTGCAGCATGTTGTCAACTTCCCCTTCCCTACACCACCTGATCGACGAGCCCTTGCTAAGTCTGAGAAGCTATTAACATATCTCTCTGCTATCTCCTCAACAGGACAGGTTACGCAAATTGGTCAAACAATGTCTGTGTTCCCCCTGTCTCCTAGGTTTGCGCGCATATTGTTGGTTGGCCATCTTCATGACTGTATTCACTACACAATTGCTCTTGTTGCTGGTTTATCAGCCGCCGAAATTTTCCTTCCTGAGAACCAAGCGATTCCTGCCCTCGCAGCGAAGGATGATACCGCTATTCGTACAACATCAGACGTCATTGCAGAAGATCGTCAAGCCAATGTGCGAAAGATGTTTAACGAGGTTCACAAGAACTTTTGTTACCTAGACGATAAATCCGATGCTATCAAACTTCTGCAAGTCGTGGGTGAATTTGCTCATGAGCCTACAGAAGAATGGTGTGAGAGTCATTTTGTACGATACAAGGTGCTTAAAGAAATACAGCAGCTGCGAAGACAAATCACAGAATTGTTGAGGACAAATGTTTCGGCCTTTACCAACCTGAAATACCAGGACAAGCTGGAACCCCCATCCCCCAAGCAGGTCGCTGCCCTGAAGCAAATGGTCGCGGCCGGCTTCGTGGATCAGGTTGCTATTCGAGCAGACCTTACGCCCAACCCCCCTGAGCAATTCCGCAAGCCTCGCCGGTCTATCGATGTTCCATATATCCCCTTGATTCCTATCCACGCTGGGAGGGAGGTTGAAAGCGACCGTGCAGTATACATCCATCCCACCTCACCTCTTGCCCACATCAGCATTCAGGAATGCCCCGAGTACATCGTCTACTCTTATCTCCAGCGAGCTGCGCAATCAGTTGATGCGGAGAAGCGCCCCAAGACAAGAATGCATGCCCTTACAGACGTAACTGGCGGGCAACTAGCAGGGCTGGCCAAGGGAACGCCCCTTATCACCTACGGCAAGCCGATCAAGGAGCTCAAGCCTACAACGGGTACAGATGGAGCTACAGTACGAGAGTGCTTCGTGGTTCCATATTTGAGAGCCGAGAGCACTGGTGGTCAAGGATGGCCTCTCCCCGCGAAGAAGGTGAAGCAGAGAAAGGTTCCTGGCAAAGGATGGGTTGTGGAGTAGAGGTTGCAGATATGGAAGATGTTTTCGATAATTTAGTCTTGAAATAGACAGGATACCTCGTGTTTCATAGAAAATGGGATTTCATGTATTAGATGTTTTCGTTCTGAGTCTCTGCAGTAAACGTGTTGTGTGATTGGGTGATCTCGACGTCATTATGCAGCATGATGCTATAAGATGAGAAGTTCAGAGAACACGGCTTCAATTGGGCTCGTAAGACTTAAAATTATGCGTTTGCGGTCATATACTTCTGTGATATCGGGCAACTTAACCATTGATATGCCTGAAAAATCCAATCCCATGCGTGGCTTTGGTCACTGGCGCTAGATCAGGTATGGTCCATTGCTCCAGATAGCTACCTCATCTAATGATACAAGGTATTGGAAGTCAAGTCGCTGTATCATTTGCCATGGAAGGGTGTCGGAGGCTCGCCTTGTTTGACAAAGACAGCACAGGTCTGAACGCTACTAAGGCGGCCATCAAAACTGTAGGCGGAAATGCAAATCCAGATGTGTTCATCAGACACGTTGATAATCTTGACACCTATGAAGTTGGCAAGAACATGGAACTTGCTATCAGGCATTTCGGACGCATTGACTATGCCATCAACTGTGGTGGTATGTCTATAAGCTGTTTTACTTTGACTCCTACTCACAATGACTCTGGAATGGAATCTACGGCCCAACAAAGAAGAGTCATGAAGAAACCCCTGAAGAGTTTGGTCATGTCATCAATACCAACTTCCGTGGTCTGTGGCTGTTTGCCAGAGAAGAACTAAAACATATGATCAGTCAAGATGCTGGAGTTACTCATGATGGACGGCCTGGGTTTAGAGGTTCCATTGTCAATGTTGGAAGCAACCTTGGCCTTGTAGGGAAACTAGAAACTCGTAGAACATGTTATACCTCGAACAGGCTCAAATTTTGATTGACAGTTGGGACAGCGATGTACAGTGCTTCAAAGGCAGCTATCATCAGTTTGACGAGAAGTGATGCTATCGACGTAAGTCGGACTAATGGCTTGACCCCCCTACCTTCTTATTTAACACACGCAGTATGCAAAAGACCAGATTCGTGTTAATTGCGTTTGCCCTGGAGTTATTGAGTAAGTTGTCTTTTGATCTCTCTGTGTCCATACTGACATCGCAGAACTCCTATGACGGCTAATGTTCCAGAAGATGACCCGGCCGTACAGACTGCCGTCATGAAAAGAAAAGGAACCCCACAGGAAGTGACAGATGCTATTTTGTTCTTATCTAGTCCTAAGGCTTCTTTCATTCAAAGTGCTGCATTGTCAGTCGATGGGGGTTATACTATCAGTTAAGAGCATTAAAAGAGATCCATGACAAGGGCACAATAATGAGCTGTATTGGGGTATCAAATTCCTGTTTAAAGACTAAAAACATCACTTTTCCCCAGGTAAACGCCATGCTCCTGCTGGATAATAACTCAAGACGCAGCTGGTGTGCTAGTAGAGTTTGCCATTTTGCTCTTCTTACGCTTAGGCTTGGGAGCAGTCGCTGATTTGGGTGCTCTCTCCTTACTCTCCTTGCTCTCTTTCTTATCATCGATCTTTGTATTGATAGTCGGCGCATTAATACTCCTGATGGGCCCATCCGTCCTTGCGATTTGTGGTGGTTTGCGGCCTGTTGTTGTGAGGTGGAACTCTCCTGGGCGACCTGTGATAGGGTTCTCGTCAATGTATTCGCCCCCGTACTTCATGTGAATCATGAAAGACTCTTCTGCAAGCCTCTCTAGTGACTTCTCATCATCCTTCTGCGCGGCTGCTGCATGGGCAGCTGGAACTTTGCTAGCTTCATCCGATACAGGCATTGGGGTCGCCGCTGCAGAGTTCTGGATCCTTGGTTTTGTTGATGTCTTGGCTGATGGGAGCTGGTAAAAGTTACCCATAGAGGGACCCCATTTTCTAACTGACTCAGCAGTTGTCACGGCGTTGGTAACTTGCGAAGATATCGTCAACTATAACAGTGAGGTTAGAACTGTTCGCAAAACAACTGCTTAAAGAACATACAATTCTTGCTGAAAGAATTGCACTGAGAGTCGGCGCCATATAGATATTCTCCCCCACAACGAAGTATGTGGCGTGAACAGTAATCTCGTCGTCATCGTATGCTGACTTTCGTCTTGTTTGCTTGCGAATGACCCATACACCTGTACCAGCTCCAGGGCCAGTTTCAGCAGGCTCTTCAACAACCCTGAACTCAAGCCCCGACATGGTGTTGAGATGCGTCTCGAAAGCTTCGCGTGTCTGGATGACTGGATACATCGATGGTACATTCATGGCTTGATTATATACAACAGCGTTGTTCGACGTGCGCTCAAAGAAGGGCGATTCTGCGAAGTAAAAGAGGATGGTGTTATTGTGCAGGCCGCCCATTTGTTGAATCGCCATAGGAGAGCGCCATTGGATCTCATCGAGGGGGGGGTCGTTTGGATTCGACATTGTGAAGGGTCCGAATTATTTTGTTAGCACTATAGGTTCCTTTGTTGTATTTGGTGCTAGTTATGATGGTGATATTTCCTCGGAGTTCAGTGTAAAGGTTCGAGAAACGTATTGAAGCTCCAGCTCTAGGTATTTGGCGTGGGGTTCCGCTTCTAGCGCGTTACAAGGCGGCAGTGTTCCGCCTCAGCGACCCATTCAGTAAGAGGCGCCGCGCATCAATTTCAACTTCCAACCTTCAATCTCACAACCTTCGCAGTTCATAACGACGAAAAGAAAACCACCCACATATCGACATAAAAAAGGAGCCTCATCTAGTTAAGGCCACCGCCACCAAAAACACGCCATGGATCTGCTTTCAAGTATTCGCAAGACCGGGTCAAGAGGAGGCGTCAACTTTAGCTGGGATGAAGTCGCAAGCTCTTCACATCGCGAAAACTATCTCGGCCACAGTCTCAAGGCACCTGTTGGACGCTGGCAAAAAGGCCGCGATCTCAACTGGTACGCGAAAGCGGAAGACGACGCTGGAGAACCAAACGAAGATGGCGAGAGCGAGGAGGAGCGTCGAGAGAGAGAACGAAAGGAAGAATTGCGCAAAATTAAGGAGGCTGAGGAGGACGCTATCGCAAAAGCCCTGGGCTTGCCACCCCCCGTACGAAACTCTTCCGGTGCGAACGCGGTAGAGGTTGATCCCAGTAAAAGAAAAGTTGGTCCGGAGAGCGGCCCTCCCGAGGAAGCTGGGAACGAAAAGAGGGAGAACTCAAGACGTCATGACGATACCGAGAGGCGAGAACGACGAAGACATCGAAGTCGCGATCGCGGTCATGATCGCGAGCGTCGCCATCGACGACACAGGAGGAGCCGAAGTCGCGACCGTGATGAAGGCAGGGAACGAGATGAGGATAGACCAAGGCACAGAAACAGAGATAGAGATGGTGATAAGGAAAGTACCCATGGTCATAGACGCCATCGGGAGGGTCATCGAAGAGGAGGTACGGAGGAAGACGAACGACGATACAGGGATAGGAGCAGGGAGCGCCGCCGATCAAGATCGAGAGATAGACGCAGGCGTAGTGCCAGTCCCAAGCCTCATCGTCGAGACTAAAGCCACCGCTTCTGGCCTTGAACTTGAAAACCGTCGAATATGAGATACCCCTTCCAGCGAAATCAAGGAAAAGCGTCAAGTCGCCATTTGTATCCATCTTGCGTACAAATCAATGAGTCAATTCATTGCGCCTCCCATATAGCAGGAAACTTGCATATGCACTTTTTAAACTCTCTACCTGACCCAACGCCATACCAAACCACTGTTGTTACATTCATACTATTACAAGATTAAGACTGGCTAAGGGGTTGGCCGTCTTTAGCCTTCTGAGCACCATACTTCTCCAATCGGATTGACTGAATAGCAATGAAACCCGTGCTGTCCATAGGAGAAAAGGTGTCAAGACTGTCCATTGAAGCATCCTCCTGGGAGTAGAGGCTGCTGGTCTCGCTGGATCGGCCAAGGACGTAAACATTGCCCTTGTACGCACGGAGGCGGACCTGACCGTTGACACCCTTTTGAGCAGAAACGATTGCCTCATCGAGCCACTCACGCTCAGGGGAGAAATACATGCCATTGTAAAGGCACTGGGACCACTCGATAGTCACAAATTGATCTCGAAGCTTGCGGACCTTGGAGTCAAGGACAAGACCCTCGAGATCGACGTGAGCAAGGCGGGCGATGGTGAGACCAGGGGTGTCGTAGCAACCTCGGCTCTTGAGTCCAATCCATCGGTTCTCGACACTGTTAACTGTAAGCATAGTGTTACACCACAAACGAATGGTGAAAGTAGACATACATGTCAATTCGGCCAACGCCGTGGTCGTGACCAATCTTGTTGAGCAGCTTGAACAACTCTACTGAGTCGGTAGCCTCTTGCTCAGGGGTAGCAACCTTCACAGGGAGACCCTTCTCGAAGTACACGGTGAAGTCGAGAGGCTTGTCGGGAGCCTCAAGAGGATCGACAGTCTGAGTCCAAAGGTCTTTAGGAGGAGTGTGATCGGGGTCTTCGAGAATACCGGCCTCGTACGAGCAATGGACGAGGTTCTCGTCCTGGCTCCAAGGAGCCTTGGGGGTCGATGAAACGGGGATGTTGTTCTCGGCGGCGAACTTGAGAAGATCCTGTCGACCTTGAAACTTCTCACAGAATTCGGGGAGTCGCCAGGGAGCGATGACCTTGATGGAAGGGTTGCAAGCCTTGAAGGCGAGCTCGAAACGAACTTGACTAAGGGGTTCTGTCAGTGATCTATGGATTTGTTTTTTTCGTGTTGGAAAGTGCCATACTCGTTCTGCGGCATGTTAACAGATGGTTCTCAAAGTCTGAGGGTTTTGCTTACGCCTTTGCCTGTGCAGCCGTGGCTCAGAAGATTGCAGTTGTACTTCTCAGCAACGCGAACCTGGGCGCGAGCGATTACAGGTCGGGCCAGAGCAGTTCCAAGGAGGTATCGGTCCTCATAGATGGCATTGCACTGGATTGCTCGGAAAACGATCTGCTCGACGAACTCCTTCTGAAGATTTTCAATGATCATGCGCTCCGCGCCGAGAGCGAGGGCCTTCTTTTCGACAGCATCGAAGTCCTCGACCTGGCCAACATCGGCGAGGAAGCACTAAAGCAGGAATGTCAGATTGAACCTATAGAAGCAACTGGAGGAGGTTCACATACCACAACCTCATAGCCCTCGAGAATGAGCCATTTCAAAATAGTAGAGGTATCGAGACCTTGACGAAATGTTAGCAATCAATCTCACATTCGATCACTCCAGGTGCAGTTTGGAGAAGGAGTCAGAAGTGTGTACCTCCAGAATAAGCACTGCAATCAAGAGTTAGCGGATGTTCTTATATCAGAAGCCTGTCATCAACGGCATAGGAACTTACAGACAGACACGGCCTTGGACATTGTGAAGTTGTGAAGTTGTGAGGTTTGCTGTTATTTGGCTAAGATGACGAGAAATGGTGATGTTGAGCAGCCAGCTTCGGTGTGTGCAAGTGTTTTGAGTTTGAACAAATGGGCAGAGGCGAATGGAATATATTATATAACACAATTTTGACTCACTTCGAAATACTGTCACCCCGTACAAAAAGCAAAATCCCAACTCAGGCATGCACCCAGCCGTGCCTATCGCAAAAACAGTGATTCACTTACAGGGCTTCGGCCTCCGACTCCGGCCTCGACCAACTATCTACAAGAACGACCTCAGTATTTACTCAGATTTCCTTTACATGCTTGGCAATTCCTTGATAGGCTCCCTTGATAGGAAGTGAGTCATAGCAATTTGTTAGGGGCGGGGGGGAAATCACCATGAATGGTTCCATTCTGAGCTGCCTAGGCTGCGAATCCGGCCGGCCAAAGCAATTGTTGTTGACTCAGTATCAAAAATTTCCATGGATGGATCTAAGCACGGCCCTGGCAACTCAGACTAAGTTGATAGGATGGACCCATGACGACGGGTAGCAGCGGTGATCCTCTTTTCAACGAGGCCATGTTCATTGGAAAATACCTAGAAATACTCCGTATATGCAACTCTAATGCACTTAGCCTTCGAGTTTCAGTAATGACCGGAGATTCTTTATTTCGGACGACGCATACTACAAATAGTGTCGCACAAAGCCTTCAGTCAAATCCCCTCTCGAGACGCCGTCAATTCTTCGAGTCCATCAAAGAAAAATGCTACTTAATGAAACCTAAGATCCACCATCTCAAAGTAATCGAACTTTGGTACAAACTGGAGTACAAGACCCAGTAATCTAATGCCTACCTTAGAAACTAGCGGTGATGATCATTAGAGCTGGACTTAGCGGCGAGGCTGCCCCAGATCACTATATCTTCCCAGCACGATGGTGATGGTGTGAGCCGATATTCAATTTGATTGGCCAGAGACAGTGGATAACGTCACTTTCAGGGACCACCTCTAACAGCCTCGGGGTCTTATTCTAACTACCACAAGTTTGAGATCATATGAACGGTGAAACCATCTTCATACCTCACCTAACTAGACTTCTGATTTCTCAACGCACTCCCCTTTTGTCGCACCGTTTGATTCCTATCTATTGTGATTCTGTCACATCCCCTATATACTCGGGGTTTGATAAAGCCTAATACCGTTTGCCACTCCTCACCGTTGTACGTAGTCGCTGTCTGCCTTGCTTATACTCCGAGACCACTTCCTTAAACTCAGTATCATTACTAATGAATAATAAATTACAGGTGTCTCTTTCTCTTATCTGGACATACAGCTTTCAACCCCTTATCCTTCCGTCGACACAATAATGCACATATAAACCATCCCAACTCTACCACGATGGACTATTCAAGACTACGAGCCGCTGCTCTCCGCGATGGCGAAGATGAGGAAGCCGTTACTGTCGATACTCGAGCTCTTATCGACAAAGTTCTTGCGCGATACTCAGGCGAATGGACAACATTGCGAGAACTGATTCAGAATGCTGCGGATGCCCAGGCAAAGACAGTCAGCGTCAAATGGGAAACTCTCCCATCAACACAGGTGCCACTACCGAATACCACGAGCCGATCCGAGATACTCAAACACACCTTGTCAAACCATACACTACGCCGATTAGTCGTGCAGAACGATGGACAACCCTTCACAAAAACAGACTGGGGAAGGCTAAAGCGTATTGCCGAGGGCAACCCCGATGAAACGAAGATCGGTGCCTTCGGTGTCGGTTTCTACAGTGTTTTCGCTGATTGCGAAGAGCCGTTCGTCAGCTCCGGCAATGAGGCCATGGCATTCTACTGGAAAGGAAATGCACTTTTCACAAAGAAGTCTCAAATTCCAGCAGATCAAGCTACCCATCATACAACCTTCGTCCTCGACTACAGGAATACAACCACACCCCTACCGAACTTGCTGTCTGTTAGCCAGTTCCTCGCGACGAGCTTGACCTTTGTTGCGCTCGAGCACATTGAGTTCTGGATTGACGACTACCAGATTCTGTCTCTGAGAAAAAAGTCATCTCCGAGTGTTGAACTTCCTCTTCCTCGCGACCTCGAGGCGAGGACAAAGGATGGCCTAATGAAGGTTATCAGCGTGGACCGCACAAGCACGCAGATCGATGCGTCCTACATGGCCGCCATAGGATGGAAACCACAAGCTACGACATCCACCACAAAGAATGAGTCCTACGGTGTCCCTGAAACTCCTTCCTTGAGATCCTTCTTTGCCCGTCTTACGTCAAGTGCGTCACAGGCAGGAATTAGGACAAAAGCACAGCATGAGGAGAATGCTGCGCAAGTGACGATTTCCGAAGATGTGACTAAGCTTTCATCCTCCACAATCTTCCTTCGGGCGACTTCTGCAAGCATCCGTACTAGCGTAGCCTCATCCTTTGCTTCTGAACTCGAAAGAGCGACGAAGAAACCCCCACCAAAGACAACCAAGATCGCTATCCTAACTTCGTCTTATGATGAGACTCAAGCTTCACAAGAGGCCGCAACATCGGGGGCGCTTGGCAAAGCTACAGATGTCTTTGCATCTGTGCTTCCCAATAAAAAGCCGGGCGGTCGCATCTTTATTGGCTTTCCCACCATGCAGACTACTGGAGCTGGACTCCATATCTCAGCGCCTTCAGTGATTCCCACAGTAGAGAGAGAGGCTATCGACTTGAACGCTCGTTGGGTCAGGACATGGAACCTTGAAATTCTTCGTGCTGCTGGTATCATTACTCGGCTTGCTTTTGCCAATGAGATGAGCGACCTGAGTAGCCGAATCAAACAGGTTATGGCAAAAGAGACCAAATTCTCTCCCGCAGTCATCGCCAAGTTCATGCCAGAAGCTCTTCACATTCACAAGACCTTCACATTTGAGGACTCAACTCCCAGCGGTCAAGTTGGTCAGATTATTGAGGAAGCTTTTTGGATGTGCTTTAAGAAGGCCTCAATCGAGACCTACTCAACACGAGGCGTGTTGCAAACAGTCGATGTGCGCATTGCTTCGGATGAGATGAGTAAATTCGTCAACAGCATCCCCGTTGTACCAGAGGAGATGAAGGGTGTTCCATTTGTGAAAAAGCTCATAGATTTCGGTCTCATTTCACACATCACGGTCACAGATGTGAAGAAGGAGCTGGAGACAAAGGCTATGAACAAAGTTCAATTGATGAACTTTATCAGTTGGGCAGGCAAGAAGAGCTTGAGTGGTGAGCTCGACCCTGGCAGTCGATCTGCTTTGCTAGAAGTAGCCGTTGGCACGATGAGTGATGATGGGGAACAAGGCGAGATCATTGCCCTCGGTAGCATTCGGAATCACCTCATCGCGAACAGGATTCCTGCCAACTTGCCCATTCCTCCTACAACAATCCCCCATGCGCTTACTGCCAACTCTCAGCAGGCTGAATTGCGTGCTTTAGGATGGGAGCCGCTAGAAATTCTTCCATGGTTGAGATTCCTTCTGGACACAAATTCTTCTAGGCCCGAGGAACAGAACTTGACTCAATCATCCAAGTTTGCCATTCAGATTTTGACTGTTCTTGCGAAGAACTTTGAGAACTCAAGCCCGAACGCAAGAACCACCATTGTTTCTCTTCTTCAAGCAAACACAGTTGTACCTACGAAGCAGGGTATGAGAAAGCCTACTGAGTCCTTCTTCCCGATTGTCAAGCTTTTTGACGATCTTCCCGTCATTCAAGGTTGCGAGAAGATCAAGGAGAAATTTCTTGTCACTATTGGCGTCCGCAAAACTGTAGATCTCGAGACCATCTTTACCAGGTTGTTGAACGCGTCTGGTGAAGGTCACCAGAAATGGAGTCACATGGAACTCATCAAATATTTAGCATCTGTCCGCGAGGATATTCCAGGTGAAGATCTGAGCAAGCTAAAGCAGACACGCTTTTGCCCAGCCGAAGCTGGTCCAAAGGGCATGGAGTCCACTAAGGGAACAACAACGCTCTACAAGGTTTCGGAGCTATTTGAGCCTAAGGACTCTTTGCGTGCATTGCGATTACCTATCCTCCAGTGGCCAGGGCCTCCTGGTAGCTATCGACCTGGAAGCCCAGAAGCTCGATTCATAAATTCTCTTGGATTAAGGCCTTACCCATCTGTCCCTGAACTCGTTGAGCTAATGTCTGGCAACGATGAAAGTCTTCGGGTTTCGTCTATGACATATTTCCTCGCCAACCACCAGATCAACGGGTACGGGTCTTTCCAGCTCGGTGGCAGTCCTAAGGCAATCATGCCTCTTCAGGGTAGTACCCGTCTTGTACCGCCTTCGCAGTGCTTTTACAATCCGCGGGCGTCTATCCTTGGGTTTAACATTTTGAGGAGAGACCTACACGACCATGCTATTGTAAGTTTGATCTATAACTTGACAGTCTCAGCTAATATCTATAGAAATTCGGTGTTGCACGAGATCCGCCAATGGTGGACTGTGTAAACCGCCTCTTGGCATCGCGTCCTCAAGATCATCAGGATGCTGTGGCACTTTTCAGCTATTTCGCCTCTCGAATCACAGAACTCGGCGAGAATACCCTGGTCAAACTGCGTAACGCCTCGATAGTTCCTATCACAAGGACTACTCGATCGTCTGAGAAATCAGCATCTTCCATCACTCATGTCAGTCCTTCACGGGTGTACCTTGGGGCTTCGACTACATATGGAGACATCTTCGACTTTGTCGACTTTGGCCCTGAGGCCAATGCATTCTTGTTCCAATGCGGTGCCAAAAGCGAGCCAACCAAGCTGGAGGTTGCACAAATGGCATGCAGTGAGCCAGCTCGTCTCCTCGGTGTTTTGCAGAGTTCAGAGAAGTACCTGGATCTTCTTAAATCCTTGGCAGAAGCATCCTCAACACTCCACCGAGACAAAGAATTGTGGAGGAAAATGCGTGCAGCACCCTTCCTTCTTGCATACAAAGAACTCGCGCCTCCTAAGGGGAAGTCAGATGACTTAGAGGAAGAGGATGAACCTATCCGACAATACCAGCTTGCCTCTGCTAGTCAAATAGTGATTCTGGATGATATCATCAGCTACAGATTGTTCAAGGATCGCCTTATTTGTGCGCCTGAAGAGGATGCGCTTGAAGAATTCTATCTAGCACTTGGTGCTCAGAAATTAAGCAGCATTGTGCAGGAGGAGGTCAGAATTGGGCCCCACAGTGATAAACAAAAGGCTGCACTCAGTCTCCGCAAGCATGTTGTTGAGAGATCAAAGATCTTTCTCTTTGAATACACAAACTACCGACGAGATGCTATTAAGCATGACGTAAAATGGCTGGACAAGAACCTTACGGTTCACATTGTTCGCTCAGTGGCTTTGAGAAGGACTCTCAGGGGTCAGCATCAAACTCACACGGAGAAGCGATCGGCAGCGAGTGAAAAGGCCAGCAACGGCTGGGTTCTTTATGTTTCTGATGAGTCGAAGCCCGACATGTACCAGATCGGGCAAGCTATCTGCCAAATGCTGCTAAAACGCCCGAATCAGCAGGCTTACCTATTCTTTGAGCCATTCCTCACACTTGATCTTTACGGTTTGAGAAATCGCGGTTACAATGTCGATCGTATCCTTCGGGCCAAGGCTGCCGAGGCCAGGATTGCAGAGGAAGAGAGACGAGAGGCACTGGAAGAGGAGCAGCGCCAGATCAAAGAGAGAGAAGAGCAATGGGGGGCTGAGGCAAAAGCGGCGAAGGCTGCACGCGAAGCTACCAGGATCCCAGAACCTCTTGGTCCTACAATGCCAGGTTCCTGGGACTCACCCGAGGAGACAAAGCGCTCTCCTGAACAACAGGCTAGGAAGAGCAGGGGATTGTTCGCAAACATCGGTCGTCGACTTGGATTTGAGTCTGAGCAGCATGAAGACGAGTCTCACAAAGAGTTGGACAAGTTCTTGGATAGACCTAAGGAGATCGAGGCACCTGGCGAAAACTCTTCCAACATTGGCAAGAAGCCGCAACAGGATGAGGGCAGAGTCACAAGTCCTGCACTTGTGCAGCAGAACTTGCTCAATGCCATCAAATCGACCCGGGCTTACGGATCTGATAGTGTCTTTTCAGAGCCCAAGGTCAACGAGGTCAAGGAACAGGCCACTTACTGTGACAAGACGCCAGCAAATAACATTACTTTCATCGCAGAAACTTCAAATGGTATGAAGATATTCTTCGCTAAGGATATCAAAGACCCAGGGAGTTTCTTGTCGAAACATTTGAATAATCTCAATGTCTTCTCCAGTATGTTGATTGAGGTGGGCAATACCTACTCTATGTCACCTAAAGTTCTGCACATCTTTTATGACGAGGCTGGCGGCACTATTGCTTTCAACACCGGAGGCAGTATCTTCTGTAACTTCAGGTTCTTCTTACAGTTGCACGCCGCGCAAATCGCTGGAGGAAGCGGGCAAGCCAAGGCAGAGGCTGCTACCTGGTGGTGGGTGGTTCTGGCACACGAACTTGCACACAATCTCGTGTCGCTTCACAATGCTGATCACAGCTACTATACGTAAGTTTACCCCATGTTGTCCAATAGTATCATGCTAACGATGCTAGCGAATCTTTTATTCAGCAGTATTTCCCCAAAATCGTGGCCAGAGCGGTCCAATGGACTGCAAATGCTGGGTCTCGCAGCGAAACACCCACGATTGCACCACCTCCGTCTGGTGCACCACCACCTTACCCGGGTCAATTGGGACGAAGCTTGCTAGACTGATGATTGTTTTATCATGGCATAGCGGGGAGTTTTGAGACTTTTGGCTTCTTGGGATATCACCTCTCTGGTTGTTCTGATGGTTATGGCCGTAATTAAGACACTAGACTTGATGTAGACTTTAGATTCTTCCAGTATTATATACAGGGTCTGGTACACACACCTCATGATTTCTGTTTCGTAATATTGGTGCAACTTATGGAATATTCGCGATGAGATGATCTTGCTGTCTTATAGTTTGCGAGTAAGATTCATATACTGAGCTCTGTGGAAACGTTCTTCCCACGATGATACTCGCAGTCTAAATAGTGACCGAGAGAAATTTGGCAATGCTTTGGCACGAGACTTTTTCTATTATTCATAAATTGCGAGAAACCCGTTCAATACCTAGATACATATAAGAGATACGTCAGGTACAGGGTAGTTGTGAGACGAGGTCGCACGTGATCATAATCGTGACCAATCAATTCGACTCCAATTGCAGTGAGCTTGGGATGGATCTTGAAGATCACGACCTCACCTTTCGATAACGAACGCTCCCACTCGCATTCCGAGCGAACCTCTCCTCCACGAAACCTCTCCACTCCATAATCTCGAGTACTCGACGGTCAATTGCCCATCATGGTCCACCGCATCGCCTTCTGGAGCCTTTTCGGTATGTCACATACTTGAGCCAATTCGGCCGCCCATAACACCCGAGCATACGACATGAGCAATTGGAGACGAGACACAGGCGACGGACAAAGAGATTCGGACACTAACAGTAGAGAAAAAGGCCTCGGCGCTCGATTCTGGCAAATGGGTATCGAGATGCGCCCATTCTTCAACAAGTCCTCCCTCTGGGTGTACCCCGTATATGCGGCCGGCGGCGCCAGCTTCGGATACTGGCTGCAGGGTGTTGACGACAGCCAAACCTCTACTCTACAAGAACGAAAGGCTCTGCTGCTTGAGAAGCGAGCGCGCAAGGCGGAGCGGGATGCTAAGGCGGAGGCTTAGAGGGGAAAGAACAGGAATGGAAACTTAAGATATCGGGAAACGAAGACCTCTTCGGCTTGTGACAAGATGATTGGAGAGGCAACATTATTGTACATTGTGAGATTGGGAGGTTGAGCGTCGAAATGGGACGTTTGATTCGAATATAATACGCCAAAGCTCTGAACGCTGTGATGATGTGATGTGCAGAACACCAAACGCCTATTGCTTCACGGAACTCGATCTAAATCACCAGATCGAACTCATGTCATGCTATACCACACGCAATGAGTTAAAAACTTATTGTCATTGCCTCATAGAGCTGCCTCTAATCCCAGCACCAACCCAAGACCGAGTTATCAAGAATGACAATTCAAGACGCCGCGTCATCTAACACCCCTGATAAACTTTTCCACACTCCTTTGACCCAATCCAAGCCTGATTACAACTCCTCTAATTTTCTAAGAATCGCAGGCACAGACGTGGCAGAGGAATTGCCTAGCTCCGTCACAACCACCGAAATATACGTATCGCGGGTAGTGTCAAAGAGCAAGCGGAAGCCGACATCGGTGGATCGCTCGGGGTCGATTTCGTTGTATGTGAGAGAGTCGATGGATACACGCTCTGTGAAATTGACCGTCTCGCAGAGTGCCACAACGCGGACGTTCATATCAGAAGCTGCCGTGGCGATATCGCATGAGCCAGCGCGAGCGTACATAGCACCGTTGCTAAAGATGGCTTCGGCTGCGAGGAAAACCTTAGTTGCCTCATAGAGATGTGTTTGCAGAGCACCAAAATCGGAAGCATAAGTGACTTGGATGCCAGCGGCGGAGAGTCTTTTGGCGTGATCGATGCCGACGCGCTCATAAGGATCATCGACAAGAATCACGCGGAAGTCAATTTTTTTCTTGCGAGCCTGGAGAAGAGTGCGCTCGACGAGGTGATGATGAGCGTATGTGAGTACAACATCGCCATCGCAAATCATGTTGGCAGCAGTCTCAACAATCACGTAGTCTGCGAGAGTGATGCGCTCACGAATGTAGTTGTCAATGGACTCCTTGAGGAGTTTCTTCACGTCGTTGTCGTGAAGATCGACATCCACTTTGCTGATCTGGAGCTTCAGCCACCGGATGGCGTTGCCCATTGAGAAGCACATGGGGCGGCATGCTGTGAGGTACTCGATCTGGGGGTTGAGAACGTGAGGTGTGAAATGGCGGGAGAAAGTGAAGCCAGGAGGAGTTGTGTAAGAGTCGATAACCTGGGGCTGTTAGACTAATAGTAATCATAGGGGCAGAATCTCTTACTTTGGAGAAAGCATGCAGCGTCGCCTCGAGTCGTGTGATACTATCACTGATGACGAACGCGCTCATGTGCTCACCGAGAACCAAGACCGCAGGATGGACGTCCTTGTCGGCATTTGTCATTTCTATCCGCCTAGCCATGGAGAGGTGGCTAAAGCAGTCTGGTATCGAAGGCTTGTCGTCCTTAACTACAGCCGTCGCTGCCGCTGGTCGAATAGGGAGTTTTGCACCGCCATGTTGCTGGTGCTGATGTTGCCCGTCCTGCTTAGGCTTTGCTTTGCCTCCCTTCCCATCACCGGACGCCTGTTGACCGCCTTGCGATGGGCCCTGTGAAGCCTGGGTAGCCTTGGCTTGCGCTCTTCTGGCAGCCTTTTCCTCCTTGGCCTTCTTCTTCAATTCAGCGCCGGATAACTTCTTCTCGCTAGCGGGCGCTGCTTGTTGCTGTTCTTTGGGCTTCTGAGGCTGGGCCTGCTCCTTCTTTTCCGTCTTCACATCGTTATTCTCTGTGGTCTGCGGCGCAGGGGCCGAACCCTCGGCTTCTGTGGACATTGGAACCGGTTCGAGCGATCGTTTGTGATGATATCGAGAATGTGGTTATCCGAAGGCGGGGCACTCCCAGACTTTCAGAGATCAAGACCAGAGTGTGCGTTGCGCTAGAACTTGCGTAAAAGAGTCGGTATGGGATTCTCTATGTGATACTTGTGTGTGATTCGCTGGAAAATACTCGTTATTTTTGTAGAAAATAGCACAGTAAAGGTACTATTTGCAGCGAGGCACACTCAAATGGAGGCTTTGAGTCATTCGAAAATAATGATTTGGACCGGCATTTGGATGGGCAAATCCAATCAGTGATCGAATGCCCCGCGCTAGCCAAACCTCAAGAGACATGGGTGTGGCAGTGGGAAGGAAGTCCAGCAGAGCCTCTACATTGCGACGTGGAATGTCACTCGCTAGGTACTTTTATGATACCTAGACAATGAAGCTATTATTTGATATCCCTATGTATTCGTCGGTTCCATGTCGTTTCTTTCGCAAACACCAGATCTATTCCAGGTCGCATGCGCAACAAGTCACGCATCGCGTCGCATTTTGACATCACGATGCGCCGAAGGGAAATGTCAAGCATCAAACGGGGCAACACCACGTTTGCCGCAGTCCCAGAAGTGCTGTCAGTTTGGCTACGAGGTTTCTTTGGCATCAAGGCATCGTCACATTTACCTTGAGCAGATCAGCTTCACAATTGACGCGACGTAAAGTTGAGCTTCAGGAGAAGCTACTTGGGATGCAATCATCAAGTCACGCACGCATGGGCTTCCTTCTTCACGGCAGTCCATCAAGAACTGGTCGCAATGAAAGAAAATGAAAGTTCCAAAAATTCCCTTGCCAGGCGAACCCAACAAGGAGCGGTCAGTGTATAGTTTTCAACTAGCAAAATTCCTCTCTCAGCTTATCGCTTCACGGAGAAGGAAAACGCCCATGCACTTGGATGGAGAGGAAAGGAAAAAAAGGAGACTGAAAGGGCGGGAGGAGGTCGGGGTTTTATAGCTGAGAAAGATCACTCATGCACGGACCAGTTTGACATATCACCTAAGGCATCAAGGCCAATCCGAGCGTGAATTACAGGAAGGTGGAGCTCCAATTTCCAGGCACCAGCGGAAGGTTCCACTGCTGGCAGGCAGTGGCAGGCACAGAGGCAGCAAGTAGCTTAATTTCCAGCCCAGCGGGCATAGGCTGGCACGCGACACCGTCAATTGGCTGTGCCTACGGAGTACGGAGTAGAGTTTGGTATTATTTCTCAAAGCATATCTGATAATTACTGTAGCATAACTTTCCTTTTTTTTTTTTTTTTTAACCGTAACTTGGCTGTTGTTGTTCAGCTGTGTGAACCTCCTAGGCATGAGACTGGCAGTTGCAGCTTTTATAGTTTGTTCCGTTGAACATTCGGCTTTGTTTCCTCGAGTTACCTGAACTTTCTTCAGCTTAGCATTCGCTCGTGGCGACGATTTTGGATATCAAAAAGACACAGGGCAAGGTTTAATGCTCCAGGAAGACCTGCGATCAAGAAAGGATTCTTGTTATGAACAAAGCTTCTTACTGGCTGTCCTGTCTACGAGATAAGGGAGCCATAAAACTTAGGCCCTGAGCCATGAAGGAAATAATTTAAGTTAGTTTCGCATCCTCTTCTCTAATCTGATGCTTTCTTGCTTCCAGCGGTGTGTATAAGAGCACTATGGACTCACTTGGCACTGGATGCTGATTAACGGATCTTTCGACAACCTACAAGTTCCCTTGCCTTCACAGGCTCTCCTGATCCATAATTAGGAATTCCTGCATTTAGGTTTTTGAGAGTATGTACTCTATTGGTGGCTGATTTTCTCCATGGCATCCATACCAAATACTCACTCATATAACTCACTACTACCAAGTAAGCTCACCTCAGCCGGATTATCATTTCTATAGTCAAGATAGGGGATATATTCATATGAGCTTTCGATCCTTGAAATATCTTACTATGCCATTCCTTCAATATATAGATTATTTGGAGAAATGAAATAATAAAAGAACTGGTCATAAATGAGTCAATGGAGTCTTTTGATTCCTTCCAGCTACTGGTCGCTGCGATACCGCACTAGGTACCTTACAGTTCTATATCAAAACCCCCGGCGAAAATTCCATCAACCACCTACCTCCTGTAGGTATCCATAGCATCAACAATACAATCCTCAGTCGCCAAGATGATGAAGAAATTTGCTCGTGCCTACTCATCGGCGTCAGCCACTCTTGGCTCAAACCCTGTTCCTCCTTCAAAGATTCAATACATTCCTACTTCGGGAAAATACCCCAAAGGCTTTATCGCTTCAGGTGTTTTGGCTGGCGTCAAACCTGGCAACACCAGCAAGCCCGACATCGCCCTCGTCACTTCTGATCGTCCCTGCGCCGCCGCTGGTGTCTTCACAAAAAACAAGTTCCAGGCTGCTCCTGTGACCTATAGCAGGAAGCTTTTGCAGCAGAAGAAGAACGCGGGCCTGCGAAGTGTGGTTGTCAATTCTGGTAATGCGAATGCTGTCACCGGCACCGGAGGTCTTGAAGATGCTACCAGTATGGCCCGCACGACAGATCAGAGGGTCGGCGATGAGGACTCTACTATTGTGATGAGCACTGGAGTCATTGGCCAGAGGTTAGTTTCTTCGATTGGCTGAATTTGATGTTCCAATGGCTCACAATTAATCCAGGCTGCCAATTCAGAAGATTCTCGACAAGATCCCTACAGCTGTTAGCAAGGCTGGCAGTTCTCACGAGAACTGGCTTGATTGTGCAAAGGCTATCTGTACCACAGATACTTTCCCTAAGCTCATGTCTCGATCCTTTGAGCTTCCTTCTTCTCCAGGTGTTGAGTATCGCATTGCTGGTATGACAAAGGGTGCAGGCATGATTGCCCCCAACATGGCGACTCTTCTTACCATCCTGGCTACCGATGCCCCTATCTCCCCTGCGGTCATGCCTAATGTTCTTCGACATGCGGTGGACCGATCGTTCAACTCCATCACCATTGATGGTGACACTTCCACCAATGATACTGTTGCTCTTCTTGCTAACGGTGCCGCTGGCGGCAAGGAGGTCACTTCTGAGCAGTCTCCAGACTACAAAGCCTTCCAGGAGCTCCTCACCGAGTTCTCTATTGACTTGGCCAAGTATGTCGTCCGAGATGGTGAGGGTGCTACCAAGTTTGTTACTATCCGTGTTGTCGACAGTGCTTCTGAGGAGGCAGCCCGTGAGATTGGTCGGTCGATCGCTAAATCCCCCCTCGTTAAGACTGCTCTGTACGGAAAGGATGCCAACTGGGGCCGTGTCCTTTGCGCCACCGGATATGCTCTCATTTCGCCTCCTGGCCAACCTGTGAATGACGTTCCTGAGATCACCCCCGAGCGCACCAATGTCTCCTTCGTCCCTACCGATGGCTCAGCTGAGCTGAAGCTGCTCGTGGACGGCGAGCCCGAGGAGGTCGACGAGAAGCGAGCATCGGAGATCCTCGCTATGGAAGACCTTGAGATCGTTGTCAGGTTAGGTACAGGCGACAAGTCTGCTGTACACTATACCTGCGACTTCAGCCATGACTATGTCACTATTAATGGTGACTACAGAACTTGAGGGTTGCCCCGAAGGAGTTGACGATTTTACCAACAATATAGCCTGTATTGCATGTCTACATGACCCGGCCTGTGAATTTTGATACGATCTTCACGATATCTTGTATGAATGCGCAATGAATGCGGTATGCTGGGCCTAAAGGAGACATGCTATGCAATGCCTTGTAAATATTTCCGGAAACCTGCTACGTGACACAGGTTATATATTCACTTATATCTCAAAATGTGATTCTTGCATCCCTATCAATCGTAGGTCTAGTTCTAACCAAATCCAAGTATTTATCCGGAACTCCAAATCGACTATTCCCTTACGCACTCAGAGTACCCTTGGTGCTAGGCACCTCACCCTCTTTACCAGGTATCCTTGTGGTAGCAGCCTTGATAGCAACAGCAAGAGCCTTGAAAGCACTCTCGGCTCGATGGTGGTCGTTGTCACCATGGAGACAGTGGACGTGCAGCGTAACACGAGCACCCTGGGCAAAGCTCTGGAGACAATGAGGGACCATCTCGGTGCTGAGCTGGCCAAGCCACTCTCGCTTCAGACCGAGGTCAATAACACTGTAGGGGCGGTTGGAAAGATCGATGACTGCGCGAGAAAGGGCCTCGTCAAGGGGAGCGTAGGCGTAGCCGAAACGGGCGAGACCAGCGGGAGTGCCGAGAGCTTGAGCGAAGGCATAACCAAGGGCGATGCAGACATCTTCTGCGGTGTGGTGGTCATCAACTAGAAATATCAAGTCAGTCATTTAACATCCCTCGGTGGCGGTTCTAGGGCAACGAACTGTGAAGATCACCCTTGCAGTTCAGAGCAAGACTCCATCCAGCATGCTTAGCTAGGGCATGAAGCATATGGTCGAGGAAACCAATTCCTGTGTTGACAGCGATCTTCTGCGACTTGCTAGCCTGAGAAGCATGGCTATCTCCATCATTGAGAAGACGGGAGTCAGTGTCCGGAGGGAAATCGCCGCCGTCAAGGTTAAGAGCAAGCTGAATCTTGGTCTCGTTTGTATCACGGGCGAGAGCAGCCCATCGGGTAGGTTGAGAAGAAGCCATTTCTGCGAGTAGACTGGTATAGTCGTCCAATTGAACGTTTCTCGGGAAGTTGTAGACTTTTAAAACTTGACTGCATGACAGACTCCTGTATCGGCGAGTGCCAAATTGATGGCTTCTGATACGCTACAAATTCGACCCCGCCAACTTTTTTATCGCCTCTGGCAGAGGCACGCTACAGTATAAGCTACCCCGCTGTTGCTGGAGCCACGCCCGCTGTCGCTTCTCAGAACGCCCTTCACACGCTACCTAGGTAAGGTAGGCTCTGGTGGAGGCGCAAACAACGGCCGGGCGGGCTTGCGGTGAGATTAGATCCAGGTCATTGTTGACTTTTGGTGGGATGTTGATTGACGTTATTCCAAACAAACCATCTCCAGACCAACCCTATATCGCAACACGCGGAGCCACAGATAAACCGAATACCTGACGACTAGGCCCCAGCACTCAATGAACTGCGAATAAATTAGGAATGGAGAATTTCTTGAGGGAATGGAGGCAAGATGCCCTCAACAAGGCGCAATATGAGTCGGCCATATTTATCGGCGACAAGCTACTTGCACTGACCAGTTCGTGATATACTGATATAAACAAATCTCTTCTCCATTGTCTAACATCATATCTCGATAGATGACGATCAAGATGCCTTCTGGCTCGCCCAAGTCCACTTCGCGACAGGAAACTACACGCGCGCCCAAGCATTTCTCTCCAGCCAAGACCTCATCGCCAGAAACCCATCATGTCGCTATCTCGCCGGTCACTGCCTTATAAAACAGTCCCGCTTCGACGAAGCTCTTTCTATTCTCGGCGATCGTAACCCAACGCATCTTATAACCAATGGCGCGAGTAGCAAGCGCAAGACTCAGCCACGCCACGGACGACGTCGCGATCCAGCTGCTGAGGAGGAGGCTGCCAATAGGAGATATGAAGCTGCTATGTGTTTTCTGCGTGGCATCTGCTACGCTAAACAGAATGCTTTTGATCGCGCAAAGGAGTGTTACAAAGACGCTGTGCGAATCGATGTCCAGTGCTTTGAGGCGTTCCAGCAACTGATGAGCAATTCGTTATTGTCGCCTGACGAAGAGTGGCAGTTCCTTGAGAGCTTGGACTTTGATTCCATTCATGTCTCTGGAGATGTCTCGTCTTCTCAGCAGGCTGCCGACTTTACTAAGATGCTTTACACGACGCGACTGTCCAAATACCGCAATCCTGCAGCCTTTGAGACAGCATACGATTCTCTCTCGACACATTACCACCTTGCATCAAATCCAGACCTACAGCTTGCTCGTGCAGATCTTCTCTATACGCAATGTCGGTACCGGGACGCTCTGAATATCACAAATGGGATCCTACAGGAAGACAAGTACAACTTCAGCGTGTACCCGGTCCATCTGGCCTGTTTGTTTGAGCTGAAAGAGAAGAACCTCCTTTTCTTGATTGCCCACGACCTGGCTGATAGTCACCCTGAAGAACCATGTTCATGGCTCGCAGTTGGTATTTACTACTTTTCGATTGGCAAAATCCCTGAGGCACGACGATATTTCAGCAAAGCGAGTATGATGGACGCACATTTTGGACCGGCATGGATTGGATTTGCACACACTTTTGCGGCCGAGGGCGAACACGACCAAGCAATTTCGGCCTACTCAACGGCAGCGAGATTGTTCATGGGAACACATTTGCCGCAAGTGTTTTTGGGCATGCAAAATCACGCTCTCAACAACATGACGCTTGCGGAGGAGTTTTTGAAAACAGCCTATGGCCTTTGCAAAACAGACCCCTTACTCTTGAATGAAATGGGCATCGTGAAATACCACCAAGACAAACCCAAGGAGGCAGCACAGTACTTTACAGCAGCGCTTAAGATCGCTGATGATATGGATAGCGACCCTTCGGCTTGGTTGGCTACGAGAACAAATCTTGGACACGCTTTCAGAAGGCTGAGGCACTTTAATCGAGCGCTCGCCGAGTTTGACGAGGTGCTAAGACAGGGAGGCAAGGATGCGGCCATCTTCAGCGCGAAGGGGCTGATTCTCATGGAACAGAGTAAGCCTGACGAGGCAGTGGTCGTTCTCCATGAAGCGCTGGCGATAAATCCTCAGGACAGCATCGCAACAGAGTTATTGAACAAAGCGCTAGAAGAGACGGCATTGATTGATGGCGCGGCAGAGTCTGAAGCTGAGGATCTCCTGGACTTTGAGCGCACGTTGGGACAACGGAAGCATGATGCAGCCGTCAAGGTCAACGGGAGTCGAAAAACACCAGGGAGACCGGAGAAGGGTAAGGGGAGATTGAGACGAACGAGACGAATGACGGTTTTGGAGGACGAGGACGGTTCGCCTGAGAAGGAGGGTAGTATGATGGAGATGAGCGATGATGAATAAGGATACCAGAGAGTAGACTCAGAAGGCATAGCAAGCATAGCATTGGGATGGGGAGATTATCATATGATTGGGATAGGTCTAGGCGTTGGTGGTATGAGATGCATTGGGGAACATGACATGGTTTTGAGTTAGTGAGTGTATGAGCATAATACTCTGTCTCCTCCGTTTGAGAAGCGGTCATGTTTGATATTCTACCTAAGTATAGGTGATATCACTAATCAATTAGCACTGAATTAAGTATCTCGCACTCGGATCTCGCATACTATCCGCAAAATAAGCTCTGGTGGAGAGACCGGCACGTTAATCCATCCGGGCCGTCGCATCGGGGAACCAATAATGGGGTGCTTATCCAATCGAATCCCTGAAGCAATCATGGTCAATGGAAGGACGGAGCTGAACGAAGAGCGAGTGCTTTTGGCGTCTGAAAGTGGAAGTGGCTTGATGATATGACGCGGCGCAGATTGTATATAAGAACAAGGCATTGGACGTCAGCTTATACTCTTCACTCTTTATACTGAATTACTATTTTAAGTAAAAACAACAATAAAATGTCACGATTCTTTCCTCATACTCCTTATGCAGAGGATCAACCTCTTGCACGAACAATACTCACAACACACGTTATCGTGCGAGCGATAACACTAAGCTCAATCATCGCAACGGGCATAACAACAACACGCCACTTGGTCCCCTTCCTCCGCCCAAAAACCACCACGTTAACATTCTTCCCACGCCTCATCCGCTCTGCATCGACAGGCGCAGTCGCAGCGGTTGGTGTAGGAGCTTTCATGACAATCAACCGTATGCGCGGAAGAGAAGAAGTCGAGTGGCAGGATCGAAGTTGGAGATTGCTCGAGAACCAAGGTCAGCTTGAGACTGATGACTGGACTGCTATAGGCGCTGGAGCTGGGGCTTTGATAGGGGCCAATGCTCTGAAGGGTTGGAGAGGTGCAGTTGGAGGACTGGGGTTGGGAAGTATGGGGGGAGCTTTGGCGTGGATGGCTTGGAGATTTGGTGTGAATGGGGGCAAGTTTCCCAAGAAGGAGGAGGATCTGTAACTCGTGTTGTCTTTTGTATACCCCATGTTTATCTAGGATCTATCTCTACAATTTCGCTTTGACTTGATCAATCTCTTCAATCTTCTGGAACTGATAGAAAAAGTCCAGGCTCTGTGGGTTCAACAACGTCCCGCTTGGTTTGATATTACTGCCCGAGATGATCTGCTTGACTGGAAGTTCGACCTTCTTGCCGTTCACAGTTGTCTGAACATTGTTAGTCTACCATATATCATCAGTTTTGACGGTAGTGCTTACTGGAATATCGGGCACCTCAAAGATATACTTGGGCACATGCCTCTTCGTCAACTCATTGGCAATCCTTTCTCGGATTTTACTAGCGAGTTCAGCGTTGAATTTGACTCCTGGTTTCATCAACAGGAACAAAACAACGCTCTCATCATGGTCCTGGGGTCGGCGCTGGCCTACGCATAGACTCTCAGCAACCTCCTTTGCAAAGCTTCCCTCGAGCACTGCGTAGATGTCCGCACTTCCGAATCGGATCCCACTTGGGTTCAAAACTCCATCTGAGCGGCCTAGAATATGAATATGGCCTGTCTGTGGGTGAACTGCTGCAAAGTCGCCTTGTGACCACACATTAGGGAATCGATCAAAGTATGCTGAAGTGTACTTCTTTCCCGGAGCGGGTGTTGTATCGTTCCAGAGATAGAGAGGGACATTGGGGAACGCTGCAGTGCCGACTAAGTCTCCTGGTTCACCATCGGGAACCGGTGAGATCGGTTTGTCGAGGTCCGCAGAAGATGGATAAATTGCCATTGGTGTTCCAATAACCCGTCCTGGGCATCCACCAGCGTAGATGGGAGATAGGGGATTCTCCATGACAAAGCAGGCAGCCTTGGTAACGTCAGCAATAGCAAGAAGAGACTGAATAGGAGACTCACAATATCTGTACCGCCTGAAAAGTTAGCCAACTTGATATTCGTTGGAAAAGCTCCATCATAGAACCAGTCAAAGACCTGCTCCTTCAACACCATTCCCGTACTCTTAACAGCCGTCAGACTACTCAGATCTGCCTCTTTCTGAGGAACTATTCCTTCTTTCATAAGTTCACCCAACCATCTTGGACTAATTCCTAAATTGGTAACACGCTGCTCCTCCACGATTCGTAACAGAACAGAACGATCTGGTACAAAAGGCGAACCATCATAAAACACAGTCCGTCCACCAAAAGCAAGTCGAGTAACGCTAGCAAGATACATGATCCAGCCTGTAGTAGTATACTGAAGTGCAACATCCTTTGGAGTGATTTCACGATGAAGAATAGCCTCTTTAGCCACTGAAACGAGGATCGGACCGACGCCGTGAACGATGGCTTTTGGTGTTCCTGTTGTTCCAGAGGAATAGTACACTACCATTGGGTCTTGAAACCCAACTCGTTCGATGGGTGGTGGAGTTGAGGGTGCGGAGGATAGGAAAGACTCGAGACGCTGTGTCTTGGGGATTTGAGAAGTATCGTGAGGAGAGTCGAAACGCTGAACAATGATTGCTCCTTGGAAAGAAGGGCATTCTTCCATTCCTTCAACAACTCCCTTGATCTTATCGCGAAGATCGATGACTTTGCCATTATAGAGAGCTCCGTCGTCAAAGAAGACAAACTATTCAGGTCAGCATTGCTATGAGCTTGATGATGTCAAAGAGCTCACCTTGGGGTCAATCTGAACAGTCCTCTGCAACAGCCCTCCAACGCCCATATCAGTAGAGCTACTGCTGAATAGCCCCCCAAGCCAAGTCGTAGCTAGGAACACAACAAGTGTCTCAACAGCATGAGCACCGACCATAACGACCCTATCTCCCTTCTTGACACCTCTCTGCTTCAATGCACCCGCCAGCTTCCCCACTCTTCTCCTCAACTCTCTCCAAGTAACATTCTTCACAGAGGAATTGCCCTCTCTGACTTCTGTGATGGCGATAGTATCATCTTCTTTGTGAAGCGTTGAGCGCTCGCCTGTTGCACCGCCTACAGCACCTGTCCAGAGGATATTCTCGGCGTAGTTGATGCGAATACCAGGGAACCAAGTGGGAAGCTTTGTGATTGGGATAGATTCGTCTACGACGTATGAGTAGGAACCCTCGTGGATCCAGTTTTGAGAGGCCCAGAGTTGAGCGTAGAAGTCGCTGCGTTTAGAGACGGACCATTCATATAAGTCGTTGAACGTCTAAAGCGTGTTAGTTACTTTTGCCATGTTTCTTTGACATGTCAATCTACATCATACCTTGAGACTTAGTCCATGTAATTTATTTGCCTCTTGCATAAATGCCCACATCACCGTGCTCTTGGGATTGGGGTGTTCCCAGACCTTTCGAGGTGTCTTTGTTAGATCCATTATAGTATGTGTTTCAGTCTTGTAAACGTTTCTTCTCAGAATCAGCTCAAATTATAGATGAAGACCAAGGATTGAACTACGGTGACTACAAAAGACCAACATTAAATACTCTAGAATACATGTCCCGAGGTAACTTGTCCGACGCGGCAACGCCTCGCCGTGCTCTATCGTGCGGGGTTCCGTCCCCGACATACATATTCATACTTTCAGCCACGGCCTAACTTGGACTGCGATAGGTTGTGAAACTTTGTCGATCTCGTCTATACCTACCTGCATGACAATGTAAGCTAATAAGGTCCTGTTCCGAGCCGAGGCTTGTGGGGAACCCTGTAAGTCTATCACCAGCTTTGGTTGGCTGGTGTTGAGATTCAATTCACCATCATGCCAGTGAACAGTTACATAATTAAAGTACAGTAGAATTTACAAACTCTCCGCTGCTAAAAGTTGATAGCAAGATAGAAACTGCTCCTGAATGCCAGAATATTACATCTTTACCATTTTGGGGTCATATCTGCCCTCCCTATACCATCATACAAGATACGCGCGCTCTCTCAAAACCCGCCAACGCCATGCTTAAAGTCCCAAGACCATGCCAGCCATCTGCGCATCCATCTATTCTCATTTTTCTCCAAGTATAAATATCCACCTGCTCTTTACAGGTATGGCATCCACAGCGCATCGCACTGTGCCAGGTTCATAGGATTGACTGCCTTTGCGATGGCATCAATCACTGTCTGGTTCGCAGGCAGGTTGCCAACAGGGCTGTGCGCCAGGCTGAGTGCCCGCTTGACAATCGATTCACTGTTGACCTGCACAGAATCTCGAAGTTGACCCTCTGTAATTACTCCGTTCCTGTGGCTGCCAGTAAACCAGAACAGCATCTCATCACGCACAAGAAGCGTCAAGGCGTGCTCCAGTTCATATTCAGGCTCCGTCAGGCATCGCGCAATGGCCATCAGCGAGCATGCAAAGATACCTTCAGTTGCAAGTGGTCCCATCAAAGTTTGAAGGTTAGGCGTGAGTCGGAATGGCACCGGTTCAGGGTTGTGGAAGAAGGGTTTGTTGGCGCTCATATAGGACATCATTTCAGACCCCCAAACCTTACCCGTCGCCCTTGATATGTTGATCTTCTGTGGGTATCGGTTGTGCATGTACATGATGTACGTGATGAATGTCAACGCCGCAAGCTGGTACGAGAACTGGCGGCGGAATAGCCAGAACTCTGCAAACTGTGGGAACACCTTCTGGAAATACTCTATCGCCACTGTTGATGGCACCCACTTCTCCTGAATCGCGTTGAATACCTCCAACCGAGCTGTCGCTGCCTGCTCAGGCTTGTTCTGTTCATTGTTAGTAACAGCGAAGCCATGTTTGTATCTTTGACAACTTACAGAGCTCTTGCTTTCGAGGGCTCCGCGAAGCTTCTCCATAGTGAATAGCACAGGGTCATCCTTTGACATGCCCATGTTTCGGCAATGATCCTCATATACTCCCTGTAGTGTAGTGTAGGATGTATCTTCCTGCACAAGTCTGATATGAGGTGCAAAGGGAACCATGATTGGTATCGTGAACTGCAAATCACGACGCCGACTCTCCTTTTTGCGACCCAGTGTTTGGTTAAGCGACCGGAAGAGCTGCAAAATGCGCTCCTCTCGTCGGCAGTGTCGCGCTGCAGGGTGCTGAATAGCCCATTTGTGAATGCTTCCATCGTGACCACGCATTTTAATACGGCGGTAAGAAGCGCTGATAGATCGGACAAGATCGATGTTTGGAAGAAAACGATCGATGCGGATGAAGTCTTGATTTTTGTCCTTGTGCTGCAGGTATTGACCTGGAACCTCCACCTCATCGAATTTGCCATACCTAAATTCACTTAGGTGAGGAGAAAAGTTTTCAAGAAAAGCGCGAGGTATTCGGTGATCCAGCTTTTCCTCAAACTTGTTCCGCCAGCGGCGCAGCTTGTAGATGTACTCGTACATTGTGGGCTTGACAGTAACGAAATCCGCTTCGAATGACTTCTTGATGTGACTAGGCAGGATTGTTTCAGCAAACCGAGTGATGTTCGTTTCGGTCGCCGCTGGGAGCTTCACATTCTTGGCGAAAGATGGCGGTGTTCTACTAACGTAGGCCAGAGCATCGTTAAGAAGAGCAACAATTAGTCGGTATGCGTCTTCGTCAGGGGGGCACTTGAAGTTCTTCTGGATCTGGTCTACCATAGTCTCCATTGAAAGGGCCAGCAGAGGGAAAGCAGTCTTGAGGACTGACATGACTTCTTCGGTGTAATCCCACGGAGGCTTCTTCTGAGGCTGCCCTGGCTGTACAGGTTGAGGGGTGGCCTTTTGTGCAGCCTTCGAAGGATCAGGTGTTTGCCCGTTGGTAGGCGCGGGAGTACCTGTGGTGTTGCTGCCGTTCGCTTCTCCCTCCGCCTTGACTGGGGTACCATCAGCCGCATTTGCAGTGCCTGGTCGTGATGATGCTGTACCAGGCCTGGGGGGGTCCTGCTTTGTCATGGATGGTGATGCGCTCGCCTTTCCATTGGATGCCACAGATTGTGCGCGTTGTCGTGCTGTTCTGTCTCGGGCTTCTTGATTCTTCTTTATAACAAGAAGATCCTCTCGGTTGGTTCGAAGCTGGAAGTACAAAGCTTGGGGATATGACTTTGCAATCTTCAGCAGCAGTTGGAAAACACGAGGAGCTTCCTTGTGCCCGAGTCCCGTGATAAGTTGTTGGATGAAAGTAATCCAATACCACACGGGTGTTTCACCCTTGAAGTCATCAAAGCCCAACGCGATCGTGCCCTTGGCGTCATCCAAGCTGAGGAGCCACAGGATTCGCGCAAGGAGTTTGCGAGACTTGGCATTCTTGTAGCTTCCCGCAGCTTGCAAGTACGAAGTAAGTGCTTGTCTTGCCGCATTGAGGTCAGTAGGGTCTTCCTTGAACTTGCGGTCGTTAAAGTAGCCCCATTCCGCCCAAGCTTTGGCGGCACCGATGTCAAAGTATAACGCCGTGCCATAGGCCGAATCGGCCTCATCCTTTTGCTTGAGCTTCTCCAAAAACATTCCCTTGAGGGTGTAGAATTCGGCTTTCTGAGACGGGCTAAAGTAGTTGAGGTTTGTATTGTTGATAACATCCAAACCACTCGAGAGCTCGTCAGGATTTTCATAGTGGCATTTGGCCTGTTCACGAAGCTTCAAGAAGGCTTCCTGGATCTCAATATTAGGCAGCGTGTAAATGCGGCTCAATTGATTAATGCAAACATCAGGAAGGTTATGCTTGCGAGCGACATGGGCGAACCTATTGATAATCCAGGCAGTCTCGTGGTAACCGCGATAAGCAAACGAGCTAGCGCCACCGGCATTTTGCTGTCCTTGTTGAGGAAGCAATTGCAAATACGTCTGGTTGATGAGGCTGAATATATGCTGTCTCCAGGTGACGAGATCTTGCCAAGCAGTGATATCATCCCACACATTCGGGAGTCGATCGCGCCAAGCACCCAGCAGTAACTTGAGTTCGCCAGATTTGACATCCAGGTTTGTCTGGTTGGTATTCGCAAGACTTTGGCAAATGACACTGGCGTCGTGAAGCTCAACCAACTGTTGGAAGTTCTGAAGAAGGGGAACGTGGGCATTGGTCAGGCGCTCGGGCAACTGGTGCCATTTACGGATTGAGAGCTGAATTGCCTCATCGCACACGCGAGCGAAGTCCGTGCTAGCCTCTTTCTGATTGTGAAATTTGAGAAGTGACATGAAAGATTGGAAGAAGGCTCTGCGGGGTGTAGGAGCGTCCATAACGCCCTTGATGATATTATCCAAAGCCTCGCGGTGTTGCTCATCCTGCCACATCTCTGTGCTCCGCCAAGCGCACTCGAGAAGGAGATCTTGGAAATTTTCATGCTTAGCGAAATCCTGAAGAATCTCCCACTGTTGCAGCTTCTGTGCACAAAGAACCCAATGATCCTCCCAAAGCATGTACTCGGCTTGGGAGAAGGGGATCACACCAGTTCTGGCCTTGATCTGGGCATTCTCATACAGCTTTTGGGCCTTGTCCCACATGCCGTTCTGTTCGTACGACAGCGCAGCATTAGTTTCAACAAATTGGCACCGACGCCGCCAGGTACCATAGAACAAATCGTCTTCCTGGAGTGAAGCGTAAAGCTCGACAAGAGCATCGAGGTTGCTTTCTCGTACCGTAGCGGAATCGACTTGTGGTTTAATGGCAGAGTTCTCAAGTTGAACCAAGGCAGTATACCAAGCATCGTAGGTCTTGGCCTCAAATTTGAGGACATGTGGTGGAATCTTACACTCAGGCCAAGTCTTTGCAGCACCGTCAAGGATTGACTGAATGACGTTAGGGCGCTTGTCAATTTGCCGGCTATGATAATCTTTTGTGAGCAAAGCAACAATGCCGCGTTCTAGATCAATTCGGTCGTCCTTGGCTACAGACGACCAGTAGATTGGGAAGAGGGTTACCCAAAGGTTGTGAGCGAGTTGGGAATCGACATGCTGAAGCTGCACCAATGGTTCGATGACGTCCTTCACCTTGATGTCTCCCAGTTCCGACATGAAGCGACGATGAGTAGCCATGAATGATTCGAACTTGTCATCGATAATGACAGTAGGCTCCCGAGCCTCCATCTCCTTCGTGAAGATTGTGAGCAGGCGAGAAATCGGCAAGGTTCTGAAGTCGGTTTGGTATAGTTGGATATTGGCGTTCGTCTCGACTGCTCCGAGTAACAGCTGTGTGGCCTGCGCGAGCCAGTATGAATCTGAGAGTGTGTCCCAGTTCTGAGAGGTAAGAACGTAGGACAGACGTGCACTGGCCGACTTGGATAAGCTCTTGTCAAAGATAGCCATGAAGCGATTACGCATTTCAACATCCGCTGCACGAGTGCCGATAAGGAATGCATGCTCCATGCGAACAGTCAATTCTGTGCGGGTGATCTTGGGGTCCTCATAGATGCGAATAACGAGGTCCAGGAACTTGGATAGCATAGTTAGGTCTTGTCGGTGCTCAAAGGAGAGCATCTTATGAAGAACAGCCGTCTTCTCCTTAAGTGTTGGCCATGTTCCTTCTGATCGGAATACCCACCCCTCAACCATGTTCAGTATTTCCTCACAAAGTTCAATTGACATGGACTTTTCAACCAAAGTTGCTAGGACGCTGAGGAAGGGTCGTCGATTGTCGCCCAGCACTTCCATCCGCAGCGCTACCACCTGGATTTCTTTGATCATAATCTTGGTTTGAATCTCAAGATCGTAGGCCGACATTTCTCCGCTTGGTGTGTTGGGGTCCTGGTTCCTGTTAACACCAGCTGCCTGACTTGCAATTGCATTGTAGTGCTGGACATGTTCTCTCGCATGTTTGGATTGGAGGGCCTTCATCAGAGAATTGATATGCTGATCAATTACATTGGGCTTTCGCTGGCCGAGAGACCACAGAATATTGACACCTGAAGTAAAGTTGCTGCTGTTCATTGCTTCTGTAGCGACTTGTGACAGGTAAGCAACAATCTCAGATGTTTGTGTCTCCGTTTCACCATCGGCATCGGCGTCCTCCATAGGTGTGTCGTCTGGTACGGAGTCCAGGATGCGTTTGACAATCGACCGGAGTTCGCGGTTGTCGTCAAACTTCTTGTCGGAAAGATGAAGGCAATCTTGGATCTCGGGGTTTTCTGATTTGAGGCACTTCTCCAGGACTTTCTGGATAGCCGGCATGCTCTTCTGGATCCACTCGTCTGACTTGGAGTTGAGCACGATACGGACCACTTGAAGGGTGTTGATGATGTTGGTTAGGAATTTGTCATCAAACTTCTCCTTATCTGTAGGATCAGCCGTAAGAATAGTTTGTGTTCGTTCGCTCGCCAAGATAACCTGAGTTACATTGGGAAAAAGGTCGAGGTCGAGGTCGCCCCAGTATTGTGGCTGCACCAAGTTGTAGAGGAGTTTCATGGCCTTCTTGCAGAGATCAGTCAATGCAAGAGGGACTGGGGGGATTGACGATGAGACATGATCCCGGGGCTTCGCGGAAGGAAGTTCGTAGCGTTCATTTAACTGAGCAATGAACTCAACAAGATACTTAATCATCTTCATGCGGAAAAGAGGGGGGATCTGATACTCCGCACGGCCAACTGGCTGGGAAGATGCATTTGCCTGTTCAGACTCCAATTTTCTCTTCTTCGTGTTTGGAGACTGGGAAAGGGACCTCGCCCCAAAAGATGCCGATTTTCCTTCAACTCGCCGTTCTTCCCATGTCCAGATCAGCCACATCATGTTGAGGCAGAGCCTCTTGGACTCGTGCGACGCATTTTGGGGAGTGGCGAGCTTCCGTAGAGAACTGATCATCAAAGTGATGTATCTATCACGAGCTTCATAGAATAGATCAGGATGTCTAACAAGGAAATGGTAGATACTCGTCATCTGCTGGGCATTTTGTCCTTCGTCGACGAGAACACGCCGGGGGGCAATGGCCCAAGCCGCAACGCGCTCGTTCTGGCCAGTTCCACATCGTTTCGGTAGCATAGGAGCAATGAGTTCGAGTGCTTGAGTAACCAAGGCGCGTCCCTCGTTCTGGTTGGCTTTCAGGAGAGAGAGGTACACCTGAGTGACAATCTTTGGAGGTGTCTCATAATGAGCGATGAAGTATCCAATGACTACGTAAGCAGCATGCTTGTTGATGACATCCTCAAGACGAATGAAAGTCCATCCGAACTTGATGATATCTTTCCGGGCATCCTGAAGAGGTGTATGATAGTATTTGACCAACATTGCCGAAAGCTGCAAAACCTCATAGCGAGTGTGATCGATGCCAGGCTGAGCTTGGTCGTCCGTTGTCGACTCTGGTTGAACCTTCCAGATCTTGCTGCTAACTGCATCAATGACAGCTCTATCCATAAGTCGAGGGGTCCTGTTCTGGTCGAGCTGTTTCCAGTTTCGCATGACGTCCATCGCAACGATTGGGTTAACGATGTAATGGAGGAGGAAATGCTTCATCTTGTTTGAAGCAGACTTCCCAGCATAGGTATCCAGGCAGCGGAGGACAATGGTTTTCCAGAAGTCAACTGCATCACTGCAGATTATCCTCTGGTAAATGAAGGAGAACAGCTCCTGGGTGACCCGTAGCTCATCAGATGTCACGCACTCGATCAAGTTGAAAAGAGGATCCAAGTCCTTGGGTGCCCTTTCAAGAGACTTGACGAGGATGGTCATCAACTCTTCAGCTGCTTGGTAAGCAGGTAATCGGAGATGTGCGGGAAGGGTGTGTTGTCGAAGATGTGTTTCCAGCTCCTTGCCAATACTCTTAAGCCAGTCGAGATGCTCCTTTTTGTCCATCCACTTCTCTGCGCTGGGAAAATGGCTGAGAGACTCAAAAATGTGGATCGCATTCACCATGGCAATGAACTTGGCCTCGCTGTTTTGGCTGATAAGCTCATTGCAACGGGTAATGAGACCATCGAGATTCTCAATTGCGACTTCTCGCAAAGCATTACTGTCGGCATGTGCAAGGACCTGGGCCAACAGCCGGCCATATTTGAGGTCTTCGACTTTGCCGAAAAGGAAGGCCCAAATCTCCTTTGGATATCGATTCATGTATCTGTAAATAGGCAAGCGGAAAGGACTCAGTTGAGTTCTGCGCAATTTTTCCTCTAAACCAAGAAAGCAGTCGATCAGTCGTTCCTTAAAGGCTTCAGCGGGAGCAGGAAGCAGATGGAAAATGGTCAATATGGCAGTGATGATCTTCATCTGCGGGTGTTGGTCGAAGAAAGTAAAGGATATCTGTTGCAAGGCACTAGGCTCGACTATTGAGTCGATCTGTTCTAGTAAGCGAGCACCGATCTCGACCTTGAAATAAGAGGTAAGGAGCTTCAGCAACCTAGACAAATTGTCGAGTCCTGCGGTGCTTAAGCGTTTAGGATCCGAGAGGCTCTGTAGCACTGGTCGCAAACCTCCCTGTAGGAGCTCCTTAGGCAGGCGTCTATCAACTGCTAAGACAGACTTTAGGGCATCGTTCGCTGCATTGATGGTGGGTTTTGACTCTGAATACAGGCATTTGAAAAAGACACTGAGGATCTTGGTCTTAGTCGGCTGGTTGGAAAATTCCTCAAACGTCATTGCAGTTGTAAGAAGCTTAATGCACGAAACTCGAAGGTTGACAATGTGCTCATGAGTACGGAACTCCGCAGGCTTGTTCGCAAGAGATTCGTCACTAGCATCCGCAAGCGCCAACGACTCCATCAGAAGACGGTTTAGGTTCTCATCAAATGGGACCCAGTCGTTCTTCAAGCTCATATGGTACGTCATGGCATTGATGTAGCCGATCTGAATACTGAAGGGCAACGCACGTAAAGGCTTGGCAAAGATGGGTTGCAGAATCTTGTCCTTGCAGGGTTCTAACAGTTCCCAGACCTCACACTTTGCCGCTGTTGCAATGAGTTCCAGCGAGTGTTTTGCGGTCTCTCGAACATGCTTGTTCATATGGTACAGATCGTTACCAAATTGTTGACAAATCTGGGAAAGTCGAGGTTGCTTGAGCTGAGGGTTTTGTGTCTGCCCTGGTTGTTGCGTGATGGGCAGTGTATCCTCCTTAGTTATGTCTTTGGTGATGCGCTTCAAGAGGACCTCCAAGCTAGTTTGAGCCAGGCAGCGCGTCTTTTCGGGAAGATCCTGGGGCATGTCTTTGACCACATAAGTAAGCGCACGGATAAACTCGGTTTGCTTGGATGTGATCCACGTGTCGCCCAGGTCAAGTTCAGTAAGCAGGTAATTGATACCTAGACTACCACCAGTCTTGGTGAACCACTCTTCTTCATAGCAGCTGTGGCAGAAAGTGCTGCTTAGATGACTGAAGAAAGGAAGCTTGCCAACATCACTTTCTGAACCAAAGATAATGGCTGTAGCATCATACATCTCGCGAATGGCACTCTTACCCGCCTCGCGCACATCGGGGTGATCAGAAGCCAGCGACTCGACAATGGCGTCCGAGAGATTGCGTGTATCGATGTGCAAGGGGCCCTCGCCAGCATTAGGGTCGAAGGGGCTAAATGTGCGCTTCAAATCCACCAAAGCTCTACCAATCTCAATGATCGCGAAGTGCTTGCAAACGTTCAGTAAGAAGGAGCTGGCTTCATCCTTGAATTCCGGGAAAGAATGGGCAAACATGATGGCTTTGAGAAGCCGTTTGACGACCAAATCTTCGCTCTCCTTCTTCGGAATTGATCGCTCACGGTCTGAGATCTCAAAATTGGCGGTGTTGATCTCATACCTTCTCGCAACCAAATCTTCAGCTTGAAGTCGCAAAAGACGCGGGAGGTCATCTGGCAGCTGATCATAACCGATTCGAAGTTTGAGTTGTGCCTTGATCAAGTGCAATGCTTGCTTTTTATAGTAAGCATCATATTGTTTGTTGTGGTTATTCTTAGTTGCCTTAGGAAACTCCATTAACTTCTGGATAGCAAAGTCGATTCCCATGTCAGCAGGGAAGGCTCTGTCCTTCTTAGAGCCCAGAAGTCTCAGATCAAAGCTCGAGGGATCATCGGCATACTCCCTATAAGTAAGCGGCACAGCACTAGTCATAAACTTCCTGTTCCTCCCACCCAGTTTACCAAGAATTCGCATCGTGGTATGAGCGTGAAAGTGGCTGTAAGGGTGGGGTTTGAGATGGTCAAAGAGAGCAGTCATCAGCTCATCAATGACAGGTGCCATAATGGGATCAAGATAGTCGGCTGTTAGGTTATCAACACACAGCTCCAATGTTCGCAGCCCTTGTCCGACAAGATCCGTGCCTGCGCGCAGAGCAACAACAAGTGGGCGCATCAGGAAGCTGAGGTGCGGCAGCAAATGACTAAGTCGAGCCGGGACTGTGAGACAGAGCTCCACGTAGAGGTCGCGCTCTGCTGGCTTTCGTGCAGCCATGAGAAGATTGTTCAGCACATCCAGAAGCATTTCAAGCAAAGGGAGGATTTGCTTGTAAAGCTGCTCGAATTTACCACCACCGATGCTGCGAAACAGCGAGCGAAGAAGGAGAAAATAGTTCATTGGCTCTTCTGCTTTTGTTGATAGCTCGATGGATTTCGTGACAATGTTGACAACGTGTGGTAATAACACCTGCTCATTCTGGTTGGCGAATAGGGTAACGGCCATGAAAGCCAACTTGAAGAGCCTCAACAGAATGGATGATTTCTTGACATCTGCAGAGCCGACCTGGTCGATTCGCTCCATGAGGAATTGTAGAAGCATACCGCAGAAGCTAGGAGAAGTCGCTTCGCTAGCGAGAAAGAATTGGGGTATATGTAGCAACGCTGTATGTTCAAATATCATGTCATAAAGGCGCGGAATCTCCTGCTGGAACACCTCGTGAAAAGTAGCCGGATCAATGGCATGGAAAACGGTAGCAAAGGTCTCAAGAAGGTCCTTCTCCTCCTTGCTACATGAAACCATATAGAAGTTGGCCATATACTCTACTGGCGACATATACTGGGACTCCGCTGCTGGCTTCTCAATCTCATAGTACCTGAAGACATACGCACCCTCTCGGAAGAGCTTGATGATGACCTTGACCTCTTCGGCTGTGAAACCATAAGAAACATCCTGCCAGTGCGTGGGAGCATTTTGAGCGTCAATGGGTGACCCAACGTTACATGTCCTCAACTGATAGAAGGTGTTCTTTAGGCCTGTCATTAGATTTCGAAATAGGAATTTGTTATCGACGACAGGGTCAGCACCTCGATCTCGTGGGTTTGATGTCTTGATTGGTACTGCAGAAAAGATGTCGGTTTCATCCCAGTCGGGGGGACTGTCCTTGTCGGCTAAGTATGTCTCAGGGGTGCCAGCCTTCATCTGTTCACGGTACAGAGCAGAGAGCTTGACAGCATTGGGGTATTGCCGGTTCATGGCCGCAAACTTGTCGGCAATCGCGTTCAGAATCATGATCAGATAATGTCGTGCATCCACCTTATTGGGTAATTTCGCTATGCATTCTGCCATATTCAACAGGAGCTTCGCGCTCATTGTCTGAAAACTTGTACCGGGGAAATTATCCTGCAGATTCCTAGTGTAGACCTCAACAGTCTTCCTGATCTGTTCCGGCTTCAAAGAGTCTCGAACATGGTGGATGAGATCAGCAAGCATGCTGTATGCTAAAGGTCGCATCGTCTCGTGCACTGTCAATCCATCACCAGTGAGCGTTCGCTCATCCAGGAGCTCGTCAATCTTGGGAATAAATATCTTGCGAAAATTATAATTGATGATATGGCGAATCGCAACAATCAATTCCTTGCGTGTGCCGGATTTCTCTCTAGGGCAGTCTTTCAGGAGACGCAAGACGATATCGGGGAGTCGAGGCAAGAAGTCATTCAGATGCGAGGCGTATTGCCGAAGAAGATATGCCAAGAAGCTCATCGTTTTAACTTGAGCAGTAATGAAATCGGCAAATGCCACCCGGTTCTTGATAGCAGGGCTCACTCCCGTATGAATTGTTCCTTTGGCAGCAGCATCAGCGTGTGCTTGCTGTTGTGCTGAAGCTTGGAGACACAGCACATTCTGAATGAGAGGGACGAACTTCCGGACGTTCTGCTGCACCGTGTTTCGGTAGACCTGGAATATGGACACCACAATAATGGGACATTCGGAGAGAACCTTGAAGGAGTGCATGCCCTTGAGCAGGGGGCGGTTCTGTTGCTGTGTATCGGTGCCAAGATCGTTGACGGAGGCGACTGGTGAGCCTGGCCTTGGGGACTGGAAGTTTGTCTGCGAGTTGCCAGGGGTTGAGGGCGCTCCTGGTTGCGATGGCGCATTATGGGGTGCATTGTCAAGCTGCTCTCGAACGACCTTCTCCATTTGCTCGAAAAGCTCTTGAATGAGAGTGAGGAAGAGCTGCACTTTGCCCTGTAACACCTTGTGCTGGTGGCGCATAATGTCCGATATTATCTTCACACATATTGTCGCGTTCTCTTCGTTGTCTGTTCGTACAAGTTGCATCAACAAGTCGACTGTCTCTTCGGCATGGGGTTCGAAGGGTTCGGGAGGAGCGGGCTGGGTAGGTAATCGGTGAATGACCTCGAGGATAGCCATCCGAAGTTTCTGCTACACATTAGCAGCAGGTTGATCCTTTGGACTTCCAAACTGACCTGGTCTGGTGAGTTGCTCTGAAAGATGCATGGTCCGCGTAAGATGGTAAAGAAGATGGGCATTAATCTCTTTAGGAAGGGCGGGTATATTTGACCACTGGTATAGTGATCTAAGCTATCGCGCAACGTAGTTGCAGCTTCAAGCTTAAGTCTAACATCTAGATTTGGACCTCGTCAGTGGTCATAGTCACAATATTGCAGACATTGCGACAGCAGTTCCGGTGGGGTAGATTTCAAGTGTATTCGTACCGATATCTGTTGCGCTGAGTCGCTTAACGACATCATCTATAGTGGTGCCCGACATGGCTGCATTATTGGCGAAACTCCATCCGCAGAGGTGTTGGTATAATGCCGGCCCTTCAAAGTTGAGGGCAGGAAGATTTGAGTTAGGGAGTTGCTTATTGCGATCGATATCGTGTCATTAACAACGAACGAAACAAAAATGCCAATCTTCAAATTCTTTGGCACCAGGATGTGGAGGTTTGGGGCGTGATATCGGTGAGGTAATGTGGAGGATTTGTGGTGGTTTGCGATGGGCGATAGGCGTATGGTCTTGCTGGGCAAGCTTGAAACTCGAACTTGACGTGAAGGTCTGTCGCGTTGAAAATTACAAGAACGACTATGCTGGGGGGTGCAGCCGCCAATTCCTCAGACGCTAACGCCGTGTTAACTTTTTACCGGCATTAGCTTCACTATTTAGCCAATCATGCTTGGTTTACTCTCCAGGTCAAGGACCACGAGCTCGGCGCGGGCATGGCCGTATCTTATCTTATATCTTATCTGTTCCTCCTCGACGACTATGTATGGCAAGGATGAGAACAATCAGATTGTGCTGCATTGTTTGAAATGCTTGATTCCATAATTCGGGCCTTGGAAACAAAAATAACTATTTGTCTAGAATATAATATGGAACATCTACATAAAACATATTAGCGAAATCAACTTCACAACTTAATATGCTTGTCAAGCAAATAATAGCACAGAAAGGGGAATTCGATACAGAATTCCTCATACGTGCTGATTGCCCCACCGATTGCGGTGCGCTTGATAACCTCAGCTCAGGGATAGGGTAACACAGGATGATTCACAGATCAAACAGACTTCAATCTATCTCGCAAAAGGTTTCCCTGCTTGAAATTCTGCTCTACTCTGTGTCCTCTATATTGAACTCTGTTCTTTCTCGCCAGGCTAATCTCCTTCATCACGAATCACCTGCACCACATTTCAGTACGCAGCCTTGTAACTGGCTTATCAGATCCATCTACATAGTGACTCAACCGAAAAAGACCAACACCAGGAAAATGAGCGGCGACTTCACAGCTTTCTTCTATGGTGAGTTATATATCTTAAGACTTCTTGAACCGTTTTGACTAAAGCTTATGCAGGTACCTTGGTGGGTTTGCAAGTCGTTTTCGAAAGCGAGTACTAATCTTTGACTTTAGATGGCTCCCGAGGTGTTCTTCACTGTCTGCTACGGCGATCGTGACCCTCCCAAGGCCATCAAGGACATGCACACATTTACTCCTGCTATCTTGGACGGCTACTGTCGCCACAAAGTTGAGTGTGCAGATTACCCTGCAGTGGTCCCTGAGAAGGGCCACTCTGTCCTTGGCATATATGCCACTGGATTGACTGACGGCAATGTTGACAAGCTCGACATGTTTGAGGGATCTGAGTACTTCAAGGAGAAGGTCAAAGTCAAGGTTCTCAACAAAGACGGAACTACTCCTGAGAAGGAGGAGACCAAGGAGACATTTGTCTACGTTTTCGACAATCCCGATTACCTTGAGAAGGGCGAGTGGGATTTTGAAGAGTTTCGAAAGTCGAAGATGAAGAATTGGACCAGAGCTGGGCTTGGTTTCGGTGAGGGTAAGTTTACTCAGCCATGCTCAGGTGCTCGTACTAATGATAGGGATGCAGATATCCCCAAAGGAACCGGCAACAATGGGTGGGAGTAGTGGAAGTAAGCACCTGTTTCTGTAAGCGCTTTCCTATATCAGAGGTCACTCGCTTGCTTGATAGTAATGGACTTGTCTTGTAGCGGTGAAGAATAGAGACACTGGCACCATCAAACCGGCTCGCGGAATGGGCCTCTTAGACAAGACGATACAGTCCGACGAGATGAAATAGACAAATCATTATCTCTAAAAAGTTCCGCAAGCGCTCGGTTATGCCAATGATCAGACAACGCACCATGAAGTAATTCACAACTGCAGGTCTGACGTTGGCCTTGTGCCGACAGAGTGTTGGGCCTCATTAAGTCATGGGCGGTTAAATTGTCCCAAGCTGTCGGGACGCGCCCGCCCACAGGCTACCGGAGCCTTTATTTCAATATACTGAAGATGGATGTATCTTTCCAGTTGCTCTAATGAAGGGTATAAGCTAGAGTCTCATCTTTTCCATATTTAGTGCATCTTTGCAGATAATACGAGTTCGCGGCGCATTAGGTCTACCTGCTGACGAAACGTTGCGGTGAATCCTTTGAGTAACAAGTGTCGAGAAACTTCCTTTCCAGTGCAAGTTGGAATTAGAATTATCGATTAAGTGTACAGTGAGTGGCAAAGAGATTTGTTCTGTATTAATCTATGTGAGATGTGGCTGATGGTTCCCGGTGATTCTCTCCGAACGTGCTTGGGTCAAGGGTTACAGGTGGAAATCCCCCCTCCTCGTTTAAGAGGAATGAATGACTTCACGCCACCTGTTTACCCGGCTGCTATACCCAGCCCAGTTCGTTATGTTTGAAACTCAAGACAGAGACTAATGAGATCGACAGTGTTCAATTGGTCTAATAACATCGCGTGGATATTTGATGGAGAAAATGTGGTCGGTGCTTTCATGCGGATTCTCAATTTGAATCTCAATCATGGTTGTCTTGCCAAGTTTTACAAGTACGAGCTGAGTGAGGATCATTTGAACTAAAGACCCTTATTATGACCCTTATTATGACCCTTGACCTTTGTAGATTATGAGAGAATCGTCGTGTTTCGTCCGACATCACCCCTGTATTTTCCCCCCCAGGTCTGTCTGTTAGTTGGGCTGCATGAGCTTATGGTCACGAGAATGGCTGAAAAGCCACCTAACCTAGACATTTGTTACTGAAGGTATATCGGCGACTATACGCGATTCACCATTGGTGACTGTATGTGAGAGTATTGAAAACAACAACAAAGCTATTTCGAGCTATCTTCATGTAGTGCCGTCAGCCCCTAAGAGAACTGTATCTGGCGTTAACGTCACACGGCGATTGGATCTCATCATGCCCTGCCAGATCCAATAGAGGTACAAAAACATCAAACTACTGGTTTCGGATCCAATATTGTGAAGTGTGCTCCAGTAGACGCAAGCATCATCTCACCTTGGCCTGAAAAGGAATCTAGGCACAAAGCCTCTGTCGATAGACCATACGCTAAAAAGACTTACAAGTGCCATTACTCACTGTAACTGACCAGTCAGCCTGCCACGTTGGCGAGGAAGAAGTCTCGGTTCCCTCCGGGCGCTACACATATTCCCAGCTTTCCAACCAACATCAGATCTCTCGACCCCACTCCAACACCAACACCACCTCTCGTCCAAACCCGAAACACCAAAACACCAAGACGCGAAACATCATGACAGCGCCCTGCAGAAAATTATCACAATGAGGCCTTTATCCGCAACTTACGCAAGGCGCCCACGCCTCGTGTATGATACCTTCTCTTTATGATTGGCTTGTCATAAAAACCCTTTCTCACTAGGAAGCAACTTATGAAACTGTGCCTGTTTCATGAGAGAGAAGAAAAAACGATTATCTCTCCGGGAGCCCAAGGGACGGTCCCCTGCCGTCCTCGTTCGTCACACGGAGATAAATCCCAAAAAGGGAGGAGTGTCAGGAGACATTCTTTGAGATCTTTTCGAGCACACGTGAAAAACTTTTGCCCTGTTGAGGATCTACAGCTGCCCCCTGACTTGGAGGCGATCGTCCAGGGGATACCTGAAGATGACAGGCCTCCAGAATGCCCAGCCTGCAATGACAATGGATCCAGTCGGACCTCCGATACGTACTATCAAGTTGCACCAAGGTCCAAAGACAAGGTCAAGCTACTCATGGTAGCTGCGAACTTATACCTAGCGGTATTTCAATGTGCAGCAAATATCTTTGCGAAATTCCTCCCTGTGGCCGTCAAATCTCACCATCCTCAATTTTTCTTGTCTTGGCCAGAATGAGACAACTGACTGGTTCTGGACTTCCAAGCCACTAATCCATTTCAACACGATCGCTTGGCCATACCCCTGTTGTTCAGCCTTATATCCCTGTCATCGCCCCCTGATTGGCATCGGGAACCCCGCTATCAAGAGCTAGGTTTCTCGTAACGGCTGGCCCAGCACGTCGACGGATGTCCGAACAATGCATTGACTCGACAATAAGCTCGGATGACTGAGGCAAATCAACAGATGGATGTCGAGTTATTCTGCGAATCCTCCTTTCGAGCATTTCGCCATGTTAGAATTCAAGGGGTATTTTCATGGTGAAATGTATTCCAGGACATGAACAGAAACCTGCTGTGCTGTCCTCCGTAGCATGACGTTGAGAGCAGGGTTGTTCAAAGTCCCCAGTCTGGCTATCGTCTTTCCCGAGCACTTGGTTCGACAGGGCCTGATTGGTGGTCGCACAATTGGAGTCCCTTGCGCCCCAACCACATATTCTTTTCTCAGTCGTCACTTCACCGACTAAGTTCCCTTGCCACCATGGAGAATGTATGGGCGGCCTACGCTAAGCTGACAGCATTGAAGCCGTTCACAAACGACAAATCATTGAGTGGCTCATCACTCTTGTAGAAGGCGCTTGAACTAACCACACAGGGGCCTCGTAGCTGAACAAGGGCGACGGCAATAGATCCGTTGTCGTCTTCCATACATATCCCTCTTTCAGGCAGGACAGGTTCCCTGCAAGCACACGAATCGCTAGTCAGGGGCATAAACCTCGTTTTCCCCTCCGGGGTATGCATGGGTCCAGTCCACTCACACTTTCCTTTCGTGACCAGATGAGTCTTGAAACATTGTCGTTAGCCTATCATGCATCGCTTGCTGCAAATCGTCTCTCAATCCTCCGGGCCTAACCCCTCCGTATTGCTTCGAAACGAGACTCAGCAATTGCATTGAAGGAACCTGAGTGGCTATGCATGTTTACTAGAAGTTGACTCTTCCCTGGCTATACGGAGAAAAGGTCCACTATGATCGCCTCTGAGTCGCATGCAGCTGCATCCGCTCGCGGGTGTTTCTCCCGCTCACGGAATCCCCTTGCCTCGATGTCTGCCCTTAGAACACTGGTGGCCAGTCCATTGAGCGAGCTCAAGTCCATATAAGACGTCGTTTCCTCCCCCGTGTTACCATTCTTCTTCACCAACGCCTTCAAAAGTCTCCAGTCAGTCCTTCAAAGTGAGATTGTCTCAACGACATTTCCATTCCTTCTTCTTTTTTTTCCCAAAGGCTAGTCCTTTCTTCTGTCTCGACGACATTCACGTATTGCCTGGTGCAATTCGATCCTTCCTTCACTCATACTCAAATCGAGCTACGACTCTTCAGTCCTATACCCATATCACTCGAATCTTGTCTTGACGACAATCTCACAATCTGAACACCAAAGCTATCGTCTGGAACGTTAGATATTATCAACCCTTTCAATATGTTCGCAAAGGCTTTCACTATCGCCACTCTGGCTTCCTTCGCCAGTGCTCATATGCTTATGGCTAACCCCAAGCCGTATGGCAACCCCAACAACAGCCCTCTAGAAGCAGATGGCTCTGACTTCCCTTGCAAGGGCAAGGTCAACGATGGATCAGGTGGCAATGTTTACAAGCAGGGCAGCACACAGGAGCTCTCTTTCATCGGCCAAGCTGTTCATGGTGGAGGTTCATGCCAGGTCTCTATCACCACCGACAAGAACCCTACCAAGGACTCTGTGTGGAAGGTGATCAAATCTATCGAGGGAGGCTGCCCCTCCAGAACAGCAACCGGTAACCTGGGTGGTAACGCTGATGCCCCCAACCCCGACAAGTATGATTTCACCATCCCCAAGGAGTTGGCTGCTGGCGAGTACACACTTGCCTGGACATGGTTCAACCACGTTGGTAACCGTGAGATGTACATGAACTGTGCTGCTATTACTGTTGAGGGCTCAGGTGGGTCCAAGGACCTCTTGAACTCACTCCCCGACATGTTTGTTGCCAATATCGGTAACAAATGTGAGACCCTTCCCGACACCGATCTTGCTTTCCCCAACCCTGGAAAAGATGTGAGCAAGCTCAAGTCGAAACTTGAAGGACCATCAGGCACTGGATGCCAGAAGGCTGGCTCTGGCTCTGGCTCTGGCTCTGGCGGCGGCGGCTCCGACGGAGGCTCTGATGGAGGCGACTCTCAGCCTTCTACTCCTGTGGCTGCTCCTACTACCAACAACGGCGCTCAGCCCACTCAACCCGCCCCTACACCCGCCCCTAGTGCTGGCAATGGCTCAGGCGCCGGATCTGGTTCTGGTGATGGCTCAAATGGTACTCCTGAGATCCCTGGTGGTGCCTTCATTACCGTTTCTCAGCCTTCCGCCTCCCAGCCTACCGCCACCCAAGCACCTGCCACCCCCGAAACTCCCACGGATGGTTCTGGTTCTGGTTCTGGCTCGGGCTCCGGTGATGGTAACCAGGACGGTGGCTCGGGCTCTGGCAGCGGTGGTTTTGCTGCTGGGACTGCTTGTACAAACGAAGGCGAATGGAACTGCATCGGTGGCTCGACTTTCCAGCGCTGTGCCAGTGGCGCCTGGACTGCTACCCAGCAGCTCTCTTCAGGCGTCAGCTGTACTCCTGGCCAAGGCGCTGATATCTCTATGACCACGAAGCGAGGCAAGCGAAACATGCGTCGAGCTCAACGTGCATGAAAGGAAAATTATTTCACGAAGTATGGGGACTTAGATCTAGGGCACGGGATTGGAATATGGATGGACTCGGCGTCTTGAAGGGTGCAACAATTTTCTTTTTATATTTCTGTAAATTTTGATCCGCTGCCACACGGCATAACATTGTTTTTAAGAATACACCTCAACATATCTTACCTCAACATATCTTCCAGAGAACCTTTGTTATCATCGGTATGATGAACAATTGCCTTGACGAATGTATTTATTTCCATATGGTGTGGCGTATGGTCCCACATAGTTGAATTTTTGTGGTATCTAGGAATTGACATCACGGAAGCTCAAGGCTACCCAACCAAATGGTCCTGCTCTGAGAGGGCTTAAGTAGTTTGAAGATAAGTGACGACACCACCAATCTCGTTAAATCTTGTATTGTATTTACTAGCTCCTGCATCAATAGATGAGGCATGGCATTGCTTAGTACCTGGTCTATGCCACCATCGTAATCCAGTTTTTGAAAAGTCATGTTATATCCATGTCTCGCTATCTTTCGGTTGGTTGGTATTTCCTTTCCTTCGTCTGAGAAATTTTAGATAATCTGTTTGCGGCCCAAGTGATGAAGGGTCAATTGGCACGACGTGAGGATCCGCTTCGATGCCAACATGCACATTTCCATCCAGACCAATGTATCTCCCAAAACTCAGTGTTCGAGAGGATTGTCCTGGCGTGTCTTTGTAAGCCGGAGTCGCAAGACGACTCGGTGCAAAATATGCGACGACTGCGCCAAGAGTTGTTGGCATGCGTGGCAAGACAAATGCCACAGCTCTGATGTAGAACAAACCAGCAACAATAGTGTTCAAAGCAAGAATCGTCATGGTGATGATAAAAGATGCGCCTTCCATAAATATCCGTGTTTCTCTCGTATGCCGAATTGCAGAAACCGGCTCACCCCTGTTGCTCGTCTCAAAGATGTGGTCATTCAACCCAAGTAAGATTGCGTAAACGCGCCGATAGATATCGGATACGGCTGGTAGCAACTCTTCCGGATCTGGGACCGGATCGTTTGGGTCGAACGCGGATCTCGAACCATTGACAACCATGATAAGATGATTCATCCAGTTCATCGATAGTGAATGGTTGTGCCATTGAGGGTCTTGATCCCATCGTGAATTGTAAGTTTGGAACAATATGTCTGTATGGAGTTCCGACTCGTCATAATCCAGTGTTGTTGTGAGGTTGCTGGTCCTCTCATAAGAAATGACATGGCCAAGTGGATCGATTGTAACGTTGAAGATGGCAGTTTCGAAAATCGGCCGACAAATCACAAAACTGGCGTCAACTGTGCCATTAATATCTTCTGCCTTTTGGGTGCGGGCCCACCCCAAAGGCAAACTTCTTCCGCAAGGCGACCTCGTGAAAGTTCTGTCCATTGTTAGACTATATTCCAGAGATGAAATGCCGGTAGAACGATTATTTGCTGACGAGCGGATGACCGGTACGGCTGCAGCGACAAACTGATCATCAGTGGTGCATTGGCTGAGGTTCATCATTTTCGTAGGCCAATCCTCTGGTATTTTGTATTTCGTAGTCAACTTGGATGCTGATACGGTGGTACAATTGGCAGCGGCACCATAACCTCTTGTGCTGACCGTGTATATATCTCCTGTCCTGTTCATACTGTAATCCTGCAGCTGATATTTCTGGAAAAAGTATTCTTGAGAGATCCAAGGAGGAAGAATTGTCCCCGAAGTCAGATTGGCCATTGCCACGTATAAGTGATCTTGGTATAAACTTGTTGTAATGAGGTTTCTATTCAAATCTCGTGAAAGACCAAAGACCGACTCATTCTTGAAACGGGGTGCAAAGACCGGAGACATGGTAACGGTGTAGTTTGCTGTTGTTATGTTTTCGTTAAATAAGGAACCGAGACCAACGGCCAAAATATTTGCAAGTAAAGCCATAGAACAGACAAGAACGAGGACCAGATGCTTTGACTTCAAAGCCCTCCAAAATACCAGCTGGGGCGGGATCGAGGTATACGTAGCGTCGATAGTGTTCTTCGGGTTTGCTTTCCCTTCCCATAAATCTTTGAACGGCTGAAGAACGCAGAGTAATCTGTTCAACAAAACCCAGAAAGGTTCGACAAGTGTAGCAAATATTGTTGGGATATAGTTCTCCAAAAGTTGTCGAACTTCGAAATTATTAGAGGGACGGGTCAGACCTGAAACCGTATCAGCAAAATCATAGATTCAACAACGAGCTTTCAAGCAAACCATTTAGCGAAGACTCTTGGTGCTTCAGAAACGACAGAAATGCCATAGCACCTATCAATGTAAGAACAAAGAGAAGACCAACCCATCTCTTCAGGGCCAGTGGCTTGACAGGGTCATAGTAGCCTCTTTGAATAGACTTGTTGTAGGATTCAGATGCCCGAAGTCTTGGGAGTAGAAGTATTTCCACGTCCGCTCCATCATTCTTTGATATTAACTGAAAGCCATCCATTTTGAAGTCCTCGAGGAGTCCCTCGTCATCCGCGTGGTCCATCAGTTTGAATGCACTGAGCACGTCTGGGCTGTTGCTGAAGAAGTCGATGTATCGCCTTATCGAGGATGGGTTTACTGGTAGGTTACTTGGTGCAGCCCGGGAAAACCATAGAACAAAGCCCGTGAATATCGTTACAACGAGCAGAAAGCATTCGACTGCCGTAGCAAAAGCCCGACTGACTATAATCCCTGTCATGTAATACTCGACCATGACGGTATTGTTAGAGAATTTTGTTGAGTTTTTCAAAATCGTCGTCGTAGCCACAGAAAAGAGATATTTGTGAGCATCATTGTATGCTTTGTGCAGCACATCGTGATGTACGTATTGGTCCTTGTCTAGATCCTTTCCCGCCAACGCAAAACCTACCATGTTAGAGACTGGGAACGTGATATTGGTATGGTTTAGTCGAGGATGTTGTTCAACCACCGCATTGAAGGGATAGTCCTTTAAAATCGGGGTCTCCGCCATGCCATTTGCCAAGAGATACTCAAAAGCAGTCCTGTTAAATTCATTGTCGGAAAGTGTTTCTCGTGGACCCAATTCTTTGATGGACTTGCTGTCTGGCTCAAATGTATTTGCGTTGACTGTTGCGAGAACTCTTTGCTTGAAGTACTGAGGCTGGCAGAACATGGCAGATATGTTGAAAGTAGGCGAAGGATCCCAATCAACTGGGATAGCTTTGCCCCATATAGCTAGAAACTGATGGATTGAATCAGGAGTTCGTCCACAATTCGGGTTCGCAATCTGAAAGTCCGAGTAAGGGCTGGTGAAGTAGCCTATGTAGAACATCCTCGTCTCGTTCCTCGCCCCAAAGCCAGCAGTAGTATTACAGCCCTGTCCATTTAGGAAGCTGAATTGCTCTTGATGCCTGACACCTATTCTTGCGATTTCTGCTGGCCAACAGTTCAACTCGGTCCAAAGCTTTGTCGTTTCTGCAGTCATATTTAGTGAGACTGTTGTGTGTTTCCTGACGTTAGCGAGCTTGGGGCTTGTGTTTGGATAGAAAGGCAGTAGTGCATAATCAGCAGTAGTGAAAGCAGGGAACTGTTGACCAAGCCAGCCTATAGCGTATCCGGTGTTGAGAAACTCGGGATCTAGGACCTCGACATGTTCAGCGACAGGAAGAAGTTGAGATCTGTTGGCGAGCGAGGTCATGTCGGTCTGCTTTACAATCCCTGTACCAAGCAGAGCGCTCTGAAGGGGCGTGAGGGCCCAAAAGACGATAACCATGGCAGTACCCCCAAAGAAGACAGGCCAATGTTTCCTCTTTGCTGCTTTGAAAGGAACCAGAGCCACAAAATCATATTGATAGTCCAGGAAAAGGGAGTCCTCAGCTGTGGCGCCTTCACGTTTTGACAATTCGAACCATGGCTGCATCCTCTTGACGTCCAGATCGATCCAGCTCCAAAGCATACTGTATAACACAGCAATAATAGTCGGCACATAAAGATAGCTAAATTTGGCATACGCGGGCATAGCATCGAGAGAAGGTGAGAGAGCGAGACCACCTTGTGCTGCACTGCGTTGTGCTAATGTTTCGACGGCGACAGCGAGAAGGATCGTAAGTGCGATCATAGCGAGTAACATCGGCGTCGAAAGCGAAAGTGGTTTCCATCCTTTCGTTCCATGGCTCTTCTCTTCCGAAGATACCTCCTTTACACCTGTAGTTGCCCTAGCCTTGGCGTTTCTTTTTGGTAGTAGTGGTAGACTCTTGTCCAAGGAGCTTGGTGTTGAGTCGGTGGTCACATTGCCCTGCAGCCGAAGGGCTGTCGTCTCCCAACTCGACATAACTAAATATAAAAAGGGAAAAAGTGGCCTGCCACCCTCCGCGCAAATAATTTGAAGATAGAAGAAGAAATGTCGAGGCCCAAGGGACGGGCGACAGCCGCAATAAGACTATCGTATCATGGGCGTAATTGATGAACAACAGAACCTTCCATAAGTAGCAAGTGTTTAGAACCAACATATCTCAACCCGATGAGTAAACAGAATCTCTAGCAAAATAGCAGAAGATGTGTTAAGGTAAGAGGAATATGCATGTTGGTCAATGGTTCATTATCACGAAACAAGGATAACTGGGCCGTCAAGGATCTGATACTACCTGAATTGCAAAATCAGCCTGGATTAAGCGCCGAACGAAAGCCAACCAATACTAGCTCTTGTAGATAGTCTAGATAGTCCGATACTTCAGCTTTCGCGCTATGTACTGGGAGGGTCATCCTTGCAGAGTGCTGCACCAGCTGGATGGACAACTCAGCACGGTGGCAGTTCCAAAGCAGAAAAAGACACCAACACTGGTGACCTCCTTCCCATTCCTTTCAGCTAATCGTTGACTCTAGACAAGAGCTTGGGTCTCGGAAACAAGACGTCTTAAGGGACTTAATCTGTTGCCTGGTTACAGCATCAATGTTGAGTGGAATCTACATAAGGGGCTTAAAGAATGGGCGGCTAATTGACCGTTGCGGTTGGACGGAGCGCTAACCGCTCAAGCGCTGAGCCTTTTAACTCGCTTTAGTGCCGGGTGGCGCCTTTCTGTGACGCGGGAAATGAAAGATGATTTGCAGGGTTAAATTGTTTTCCGATTGGACGCTGTGTGTGCGTGTTGGTGATATTCTGAGATCTACGAGTATTGCTGTAGATGTTATCCACCGAAGAGTAGCGTTGTCCTATTCTTACAAATCAAATCAATTTGGCGTAATAGATACCATATTATTATACTAAAGTTCCCGTAATAGATTTGCAACGACACTGGTCGGTGAAAACCTTGCCTCAGCAAGTGTTAGATGGAATCTGAGGTATTGCTTCCAGCAGATACTTGCAGTTCCACAGACGATTCCTGAGCCCTACTTCACAAAACCCCATTTTGAACCTCTTAAGTATTACTCAAAATGCCGTATTTTGGTACACATTCCACATTCTTACCCCCTTTGATTGAGAGGGGTTTGCATATCACCAGTGTTTTCAACTTCTTAGAAACGAATGCCTTTTTTCAATGGCCTATCTAACAGGCAGTAAGTAGATTGCTGATGGGAATCTTAAATTATATTGAGGTCCTGTGGCAAACTTCCTGTCTGCTTTGCTAGTAGTGATGATCAAGAAGAATGAAGCAAAGAATGCATTTCCATCCTTGAGAAAGTGAGTTGCTTAGATACTCATATCGACTATTCTTCTCCACCCGTCTGTTTCGATTGAGCTTGGATTCTGGGCCTAGATAAATGTTACACTTACTATGCCTACCTACGTTGAATCACGAACGTGAATGACATTTGCTGACGTTGCGTGTACTTTGTGTAACAATGCATGGCAAACAGGGGCTTTCCCTCGGGTTGTAGTCAATCATATTTGTGCTGATTTGCATCGATGAATAGCACAAGCCTCAGTCGTCACTGGATCATGAACAGGGGACGCGTCAGATATCCAATCACCTATAGAAGACAGCTCATCAATCGACAAAGGGAAAGATGCGATTCGAGTGGTAATTGGAGTAGGGGCGTTCGGCTAATCGCGAACTGAAAACACATACGTGGAACAGGACGTAATAGCGACTGATGAAAGGCAAATGTACAGTCACTCGTCTTCCCCAGTTCGGTGGGATTTCGGCGCAAGGTGTCGCATTTGATGACTTTTCGGCATGGAAAATAGAACTTGCGAACCCCAAAAAGGTACGGAACCAAAAGCTTAATTGAAACATGGAACTTTAATGCGAGGTTCCTATTTAATTATAAGAGAAAGAAAAAGAAAGCGATGAAAACTTGTTGCCTTCTGTATTTGATAGGTAAAGGTTCATGTAAGCTGTCGCATAAACCCCCAGATTGAGCCTTCCACCCCAATTAAGATGCTGACTCAGCACTTGCATCATCCATCGCATGGCCAAAAAGAGCACTGCATCAGCTACGTTCGTTTGGTCGACGCCATCATCGCGAGCATCGTCACACTTTCCCAGGCATCCAAATTGTTTCTTCTCATTCAGCATCTTATTGGCGTTTATTATTTATCATTTCCACCATAGGTCTTGATTCACGAAATTATGACCAAATAAGCACGGAGCTCGACCCCCGTACGATTTCATTCATCCTCGTAACTTGAGCTTCGACCGCCACCGCACTGAGGTTGCTTCCATTCACCGACCCACGAATTCCGGGCAAACGAAACCGAGCCTTCCCAGCGAACTCATTTCACTGGTTTAGTGGAACCGTTTCTCTTCACGTTGCACGAACAATTTACTCCACGGTTCCTTATCTACGAATAGTCCGCCAAGTGCCACCCCGCAATCCACAAACTGGAATCCGAAGCACGCCCTTTTCCAACGCACATTATTATCTACGACCTCGCATCTTGATAAAGTATACAAGCGGATTCATCAAGAAATACTGTCAATCAGACATCGATCAAGCATCTAAGTAGCTCCCCATGGCGAGCCGATACGACCTGAGGTCCGCACAGGATCTAGATACGAGCTACGCTTCTTTGCCTGGGACCAGTGGAATTTCTGTCACTCAAAACTCGACGCCTCTTAAGGACAGGATACCAAATCAAAATATGGGAGGTATGTTTACAATGACTCTTATGCATCAAGATCGATAGCTAACTGTACGGCTTCCAGGATGTCACCCTTCAAGATGGATATACGAACTCTTGCACAATAAGTTCACTGTATGCGATGTCTTTGAACGGTTGCGCAAAACGGAACCGAACACTCCAAATCCTTGGGATCACCCCCATCGATTGATGATAAATGGTAACCAGAGTTATTCAACCAAATCAACGCGAGTATTGTCCTCGCTGTGCGTTGACTGCCACTTTCATTTTGTGTTTAAGATGTCATGGGACGAGCGACACTCTCAAGAATCATGCAACTTTCAACAGGGGCAGTGGCCTCCGAGTGATGCGAGATTCCCCTGGCATCATCTTGTTTGGGTTGGTCAAGAGTCGCAATCTTCGCCACTCGTTAAGATTGATGACAGACAACGAAACAAGTATTACCCGCTCGTTGCTTGCGAGCCTTTTGCATGCTCGGCCGGCCCATGTACGTTCTCCGTCACGCTGGAAATCTCGAAACCTCGCATGGCTCGCGAATGGATTGACTTATTACTTGACCACGATACCATTCGCAAGAATGTGCGCCGTGCTAAGGAACAGGATCCGGACCGTTACGCCGCAGCAAATGATGACTGGGCACTGCAAGCTCCTCTGAACCTGAACACATACCTCAAGAACATAATTGAGGCCACTTCACATGAGAACGCGAGGAGCATTTCCAAAAGGAATAAGCGATTCTTTGTACTTTTCGGGACTTCATGTTTTGAAATGTTCAGACAACTCGAATTCGAGGAAACAATTGATGTAGCGGAAGATGGAGTTGATGGAGGGACTTTCACACCACCGATCCCTCCTCAGTCAGATAACCCTTCTGGGGCTACCGATTTAGGTACATATCGAGCATATATCGAAGATGTGAGATCTGAGGTTCAGTGCATTATCATTATACACAGAGGCGGTCAGCCTGCTGAGTTATGCACTCCTGGTATACATGCCGATTTGGGATGTGCAGAGGTACCGAACATGGAATATGTCTTCGTGAACCTTGCGCGTTATGAGATCCTGGGAGTTTTGCCAAATCAGTCGAAGGAGATTGTTGTCAATGCTTACAAGAGACAGTGGGAAATTATTCCTGATAAACGAAAAGAGCTCATTGAGGCTCTCGTGAGTATTGGAAATGATCTTAACGACGAACAGCTCACTGAATACGCTACCACTCAATCATCAATCTTCGAGAGCCAAGTACAAACTCAACCAAACAGTGACGATCGCGAGTTGACGAGCGAGGCTTTGCTATTCTTCGAGCTGCAGCCTCTGAACGAATACAAGGCACAATCCATCGTTCAAGCATTCCGACGAAAGGTGGCGCAAGATCCCAGCTGTGCTACCACCGCCCGAAATATGTTGATGCTGATCTCTCGAGCATCATCCGATGATAACTACACGGCAGAGTTGGTGATGGAGTATGGGGAGGGTTTCTCTTTAGTCACGGCGAAAGAGATTCTTGGCTTGAGTGATGCCAGTGGCTTTGGGCCTGATACGTTGGACGATGTCAAAGAAAAGGTCAGAAATATGCGTCTGTTGTTGTTGTTGAGCCTAGAGCATGAGTCTAATCAAGTGTACAGATTCAAAACGCCAAAGACAAGGATGCCAAGACAACTTACTTGGAGGCTATGGAGAAGATTGCGGAGCACACGAATTCAACCGGTCTCAAAAGCGCAGTTGGAGAACTGAGAGAAATGCATGGTATTGTAGCTTCTGGTGAAAGGAGCGCCGCCGGCGCCTCCGCACAAACTACGAACTTTGATCTTCCGGTTGGGCTGGAGAATATTGGAAATACGTGCTATCTCAACAGCCTTTTGCAATATCTTTTTACTGTCAAACCAGTTCGAGATGTCGTTATCAACTATGACAAGTTTAAGCTCGAGTTGACGGATGAGAAAATCAAGGAGCGATTGCTTGGTGGTAACAAAATGCAGCTGGATCGTGGCGAAGCTGTTGTTGCTCAGGCTTGTAAGTTTGTCTAGGTAAGGCCTCTACAGCTTAACTGACCGAACTCAGTTGTACAGGAGCTTTCAGATCTATTCAACAATCTTGAAAAATCCGACAAGGTAGCAACGCGTCCGTCTCAGAGGCTCGCCAACGCTGTGCTATTGTCCACCGGCACGCTCCTCAAGGAAACGAAGAGCTCTGTCGAAGCAACAACTGAATCTAAGCCGCCACCACTTCCTACTCGACCACCCCCTGGACCCCCAGCAAAGGAAAACAACGACTTGGAGATGATTTCTACAACCGCCAATGATAACCGCGACTCAGTTGATACAGCTAGCACAGTCAGCTCGCAAACACTCGTCGAAGAGGATTCAGACCGTTCTTATGAGAAAGTGGAGACCTCTCCAACTACCACTGAAGATCAGGTAATTGACACAGTGATGGAGGTTGGACAAGATGAGGATGTCGTTAAAATCAGTCGAACGAGTGATAAGCCCATGGAAATTCTCGAGGTTGTCGAAACATCGAAGAACGGCACTTCCCAGGATATTGTGTCTACTGATGTCAACATGCCGGATGCCGGGGAGCCACAAACGGTCGACCATAAGGTGCTGACTGCCCTGGAACACCAGAATAGGTCTTCTGGTACCGACCAGCAGGATGTAGAAGAGGTGATGGGCAGCATCATCAATCGTCTCCAAGCCGCTATCCGCCCATCGTTTGTTGACGAGTCAACCGGTATTCAATTCGAAGAGATCATGAAAACTTTCTTCGTTACCACCATTAATTACACCAAGAAGTTTGACGACAAGACTTATCAAAAAGAAATTAGTTTTGATCGGTCTATTACTGCATTCCCTGCTCCCAAAGGTTCATGCTCACTATACGAAGCCCTTGGACGAAATTTCGACCAGCAAATTATTGAAGAAGACAAACTTTCACGATATACAGCTATCCAGACGCTACCGCCTGTTCTGCACGTACTCATTCAAAGGTCGCAGTCTATAGGGAGCAAGAACGGCAACCCCGTACTAATTCCTGAAATACTATACCTCGACCGATACATGGATGCCCCCCACGACTCCCCGATCTTCAGAGAAAGAGTCAAGAGTTGGGCCATCGCCAGCCGCATATCTGACATCGAAGCCTCCAAGGCTGCAGTTGAGAGCATGAGCCCAACTGGACCCATTCTCGAGAGCATTGCACAAGAAGAGGAAGCTAAATGCAGTATTGCAGCTGCCACAGAAGACAGTGAAATGACAGATGGTGTGAAGATCGTGGAAGAGGACTGGAGTTTCGATGGGACGGTTGATGACGACTATCTTCTTGTTGGCCGACCCAGCGTAAACTCAGTGACCTCGGCTGGCCTACCTTCCAGGCCAAAAGACATCAAAGACACCGAGACCGCAGTTCGGGAGATGATGGATTCTGAGCTCAAAGACAAGAAGGTAGCTCTGGAAGATTACTACTCCAATTTGAAGAGCAATCCGTACCGGCTCCATGCAGTCATATGCCATCGTGGCCAGCTGTTATCTGGTCACTATTGGGTATGGATTTACGACTTTGAACAGGATGTTTGGCGCAAATACAATGATTCCAATGTCGAGGTCAAACGCAGCACAGCTGAAGTTTTAAATGCATTGAGTACCAGTGGAGAGCCATACTTTCTTTGCTACGTCCGCGATGAAGACAAAGAGACTTACGTCGACGTACCTCGGCGTCGAAGACCAGCACCACCATCAGATACCTCGTTGGAAAACCTCGACGCTGATGGAGATATAACAGTCACCAACAGCGAACCGCCAAAGACCTCGGGGTCACCTCAGGAGCTTCCGCCCGCATATTCGGAGCAAAAGATTGACTAGGGACCTCCTCCACTGTCGGTTAGCAAAGGTGTAGCGTCTGTTCCGCCCAAACAGTCATCACCAGTTAGAACGGACGCGGCGGTGACCTCTGGAATCCAAAGCACTCAAAACCCAGTTAAGCGAGTTCCCTTGTCAAACGAAGACGATGCTAGTTCTTCTACAAGAGATGTGTATGAAGCTCCGAGATCACCCACAAAACGACGAAAGCTTGTCGAGACTGATAAACGGGCACCAGAACCCCCAAGATTGCCCCATACCTCTGAGAAGCAACCTCAGGCTGGCCCTCAAACAGAGCTTGTGATTGGCGCAAAACTGACCCATGAGGATTGTAGCACAGTAGCTCAAAAGTGCAAAAGAGTTGAGCTAGGGACCCCCGATCGAGCTATCAAGGCGGTCAAGAAACGGATTAAGTTGAAGGTGAAACCTCAGACAGATCCTCTGGCTGACGGCAGACGGCAGACGGCACCGTGGGCCCTGCGGTATAGTACATCGCATTATCGAAAAAGCCAAGCTCCAGGGAAAGCGTGAGAAAGCTACCGAGGACGACGAGACAAAGGAGCCGTAATCTGTGGTGTGAGAAGGACAGGCCATTATTGAACCAAAGAACCTTTCAACGGAGTTCATGTAATTAATAGGTTTTTGGGGTGGGATTTCCTGGTGATGACATGCCCGGAAGTCAGATAGATGCAGAAAGAATAGCAGATAAGTCGTTGTATACTGTTCCATGAGTTGCGAAGAGAACTTGGAGCTGACTCCATCTGTTTTAATGGCCAATTCGTCAACCTTTCATATCTCATACTGCCCACATTGCTCGTGCTTTGATATCAACTCTCAAGGATTTCAATATACCTTATCGGCCAGTGAAAATAGGCTTCCTCTTCTCCTGGAACGCCTTGAGGGCTTCGTTTCTATCCTCGGTATTGACGACTCGCTCATACATCTTGTTCTCAACCTCTTCCCTTGCCCATGCTACAGCCTGAAGAGCAGCCCTCACACCGATTGGCCCTCCTTCGCAAATCTCCTGCGCCAATCTCACAGCTTCACTCAACGCTGCTTTTCTGGCCTCGCCAAGGACATCTGAGCCATCACGCTCGTCCTCGGGTACGACCTCAACGAGCCGGTCGGCAATACCTAGAAAGTATGCCTCAGGAGCGCCAACGCGACGGCCGGTCAGGATCAGATCGCGGGCGCGGGAGAGGCCGATGAGAGCGGGAAGACGGTGGGTGCCGCCGGCGCCGGGGATGATGCCTAGACGGGTCTCAGGAAGACCGACCGTTGCATTGGAACTCAGAACGCGAAAGTGTGTAGAGAGGGCGAGCTCAAGTCCGCCGCCGAGTGCGACTGAGGAGATGGCCGAGATGGTAGGGATGGGAAGGCTGGATAGAGATGTGAGGGTGTTGCGAAGATTTGTGAGAAATTCAGCAGTTCTGTGCCCGGTGATTAGTACAGCACATTGATATTTGATATAGGGAATACTGACTCTCCCTGGCTCATTCCCTTACGCTCCTTGAGGTCCGCGCCAGCGCAAAACGATGTATCAACAGCACTAGCCAGCACAACAGCTCTCGTAGGACCCTTCTCATCTGCGCCAGCTGCACCACCAAAACGCTTCTGCAGTGGCAGTTCTTCGCCATTGGGCCCATATTGACTATGTAAAGCATCGATCTCGGCGCGAAGATTCGCTAGAAGAGCCCTTGAAATGGCATTTCGCGCAGACGGGCGGTTAAGCTCAAGAATGCGAATATGGCCGGTGTTTGGTGCGGGGAGGTTCGTTACGCGGATGAGAGGTTCGGTGGTAGAGGAGTAGTGACGTCTGAGAAGACGAAGGGTCACTACCGGTTGGGAGAGACGAGGTGCCATTTTGAGTAGATCAATTGGTAATTGCTGGGTCGTTATTGATGATGGGGAGCTGAGCTTTGTATATCATCTTAAGGTATCTGAGACATGGCATTGCGAGCCGAGGAATGATGTGCATCGGTTGGTGTCGGTTCATAAATGTTAAGCCGATAACCGATAAGACAAGGACGGGATTTTAAGAGAAGCATCCGTAGATTTATGGTTAATCTAACTTCACACGGTTATATACATCCTTGCCCGTTGAAGCCTTTGATCATATTCTTGTATGTAACCCTAATGAGTAGGATATAGGGTTGTCACTATCAACGAAGCACGTTTGGTGGAGATGATGAGTTGGTCCGAGTTCCACATACAATTATATGATGACGATCGACAATACGACGTACCAAGAAGCTGTTACTGTATGTCTGGTCAGCTTATGATTACTATAATTCTTTTCGACATAATGCTAGGAATTGCTCGCTCTCACCTCTGTTCTAACCTTAAAGCCTGGAAAACAAAATCCATCTCCGCCACCAAACAAGCTTCTCTAAACTTCTATTCTGAGGAAACGCGCCAAGACAGCGGCACATAGACTAATTACAGTAGCGAGACCAGATCCCAGTCAGCGACGAACAGGATCCATTGGATTGGATCTTCAGCCTCCTCCGACTTCTGTTGATCTTCTCTTTCTTCCTTTCCTACTCTTTGGCACATCGGGTAGTATAGCCTTCAGATCAAACAAAGACCATGGAGGGACGTTCTTAATAGAGCCCGTGGAGGATACACTACGTCTCACCAAGAGACATCTCTGCGATGGCATCAGCATCCATTCTGCAATCGTTGTCGACCTCTGCAACTCTCACGTCGTCTGTGCCATCATCTACAGCCCCGAGTACACCTCTTACTATTCTCATTCGCGATTCCATCGAAGGAACGTCGGATTTCTTCCCGTTTCTTGACATCGCCGGTCTCGGCTCTGGCTCTGATGATGTTGACTCGGGACTCACTTTCAAAGAGCTTTTCGCCACGAGTCTCGATGGGAACCAGGAAATAACTCTGTTCACTTCGGGGTGCCAAGTTGATGGTAGAACCGACTGCACACGTGCCTGCAACAATTCCAGTCTTTTCTTTAGCTCGTTGGAGACGTTCTACAATTGCGCTGCCTTGGCTGCAGCGGCGCATTGGACTCAGGACGCGAAATCTTACTATGTCAGCCAAGAAACTGAGCGCAATGCTAGCGCAATCATGGGATCTGGAACTCTGTCGGAGTTTGACGGTCGACCTGTTCTCAGGTCTCTCATCGCTTGCGCTCAAGACTCTTGTGATAACGATGGTCTGAGCAAACCTTGCAACCGGACAATTGACCGCCTCTCCTATGATACCTCGACCCCTGAGGAGATATTCGAGGCCCTGGATGAGTTTTGTCCAGAGTTACCAGCCGAGGTCAACCCAGATATCTTTGGACCAGGAGTAGGTCCGAATAGCATTTGTTGGGTTCTCTAGACACTGACATGGGCTTCAGGTTCTCATATCGTATGTTCTTCAAGTATGCTTCGCTGCATCCTTGTATCTGCTACTCAAAGGCTTCACTCTCTGGGTCACTATTACACAAGATACAAGCCGTCGCAAGTCAGAACCTAAGCCCTATCGCCTGAAGCGCAGTCTTACCCGAATTGAGAGTATGATCTGGCGTGACTCTGGTGGCTTGTCGCGCACGAGCATTGCGATTGCAACCACCTTAGTCGAGTTTCAGGAGGCTCAGTGCTGGTTTGTCTTTGCTGTTCAGATAGCATCAATTCTTGCCATTGTTGTAAACTCTCAAGAGGGTACCTTTTGGGGCGAGATCGTCGTCAACGCTGCCATTGCATTTCATGTTTCTCAGAATGGCATACTACCAATGTTTCTTATCCAGGTCTGTCTGCATCATGAAGGCATTCGCAACTGGCACACTTTTTTGGGCTTCTTCATGGAGTATCTCCTCGCCATCGTCGCGACCTCGCAAAAGATTTATTTCAAAGACGCCTTTGCTTTGTTCAAGAGCCAGAATGAGATAGAAGCATGTGGCTTCAATCCGAGTCCACGAACATATTGCGCTGCAACTCAAGGCATCGATGGACAGTCTTTCAGCTTCTTTCCGCATCCCTTGTTGTACAAGATGACATTTCTTATTCTCGACACCATTGCCATCATTGCCTTGGTAGTTGATCAGCTGGCGTGGACACTTCGCAAGCATCATCTCACTAAACATGTTCAGATTGGATCGTACCGTCTTGGTCGGTGGCCGCGCTGGGGGAAGCAGAAAAGAGGACTTTTTATCAAGACGTGGTTCTGGCGCATCCTTGAAGTCGCATATCTCGTCATCAACATCTTGTACATGATCTCTCTAACGAAAGTCATCAATGCCGAGAGTTTTGCTGCCAACAGGTGGTCGTATGGCCAGGTGAGTTTCCATCCCCTGATCAGTTCATTTATCTCATGGTATTCGATAGATCATCGCTGTTACCGTCTGGGGACCAGTTATTGTCAAGCTGTTCGATCTGTTGCTTTGTAAGCATGCGACAAATATGTTCGAGTTGCTATTTTGCTGACTGCATATGCAGCTGGACCTCCTAAGAACGGTATGAGACTCAACTCGGGTCCACCTAGGCTACGTATCGACAACGTTATAAATGGTCGAGTGGGGACATCCGCAGATGAAGTTATTGAAGATGATAATGAAACTGACGAGAAATGCGACGAACCGGAGCCAAGAGCCAGAGATGAGGGTTTCATGATTCGACAAGCTGCTATTATGCAGTTGAGAGATCCGAATCACGACGGCCGTGATATTGAGGGCGGAGCAATAGAGCCGGAGTCTGAAACAGCATCGCCGGACGGTATCATTGCCGAGAGAGACGTCAAAGGCACAACGAAATGACGATTTATGAAGTTTTGTTCTTTTTTCATGATAACGACGGCTGATGATCATTGAAAAATCTGTTATGAGTTTATGTACTAGATTTGAATCCGATTTACCTAGATACGAAAGCTTCAAGCAATATGAAGCCGAACCTATCAACCAATGAAGACGGCCAGGACAACTGTGAGACCTGGAAAGATGACAGAAACTTGAGCCTTCGGTTCTAAAAGCGATAAAAGTACTCCGACATGCTAAGATCGTTCATGGTATTTTTTGTAACTCTTTCAATGTGTATTTTCGCTTGCTGCTCAAGGCCACAACTGTGTTGAGATTTCAAGGTGAGTTTATTAGCTGAGTCTGGGTTAATAAAAGCTGTTGCATTTATCTTGTTTGTTAACAAACTCGCCGTAGATCTAATGGCACCTTCCGCTGCACTAACATCAGCCCTTTTTATGTAAACGCACTTTCCCCACAATAGCTCCCAAACCTTCTTCATCGATCGGCCACGGGATCTGTCGATGATGAGATTGAACACAAAACGTAAAAAGAGGACAAGCTCGTTCTAAGCTCAGCGCTTTCTCCCCGTTTATTTCAAGCCTCACTGCGTCATCATTACCTCTCCTTTTTTCACGTGCTTGTTGGTCGCGCCGCAACAGGGAGCTCTTTCCCCGCGAGTGACATCATGCAGCTATGACAAGCTCCCGTCGTCATAACATAAGTTACAAGAGCTTCCCGTGTCTCTCTTTCTCCTTTGAAAATCATCTCTGTATTCTTCTCAATTTCATCAATTGAACTTTTTCTTTACCTCACAACATAAAAGATACTAATTCAACTCTCCCACAACAAAATACCAGCAATCACCATCATGTCTTTCCTCACAGAGAACGTCATCCGCCGTGTCGCCCTCGCACCTCGCGTTATCGCCTTCCAGGCTCCTCGAACATTCACCACAAGCTTTGCTTTGCAGCGAACTGCCACAGATGCTGTCAAGGACACTGCCAAGAAGGTTGATCGTGTTGTGAGCGACAAGATTGTCGACGGCATTGAGGCTGGCGGTTAGTCATCAACAATCAACTGGCTCAAGATGTACAATTGCTAATAAGGATGTTCAGAAAACGTTGCCTCGAAGGCCAAGGATGTTGCCCAGGATGTGACTGGTGGCAGCGCCACTGGAAAGGCACAAGAGCTCCGGGGAGAGGCTGCTGGCAAGGCTCAGGAGCTCAAGGGTGAAGCCAAGGGCGCTGCTGAGCAGGCCAAGGGCAAGGTGAAGGGTGCGGCTGAGGAGGTCAAGGGCAAGTTGTAAACGAAGCTCACGCTTGCCATGATTCAAATGGGATATAATGAAGCTCAGACCTCACAGTGGTCTGTTGTACGATTACAAGGCATGCATCATAAGACTAAGGGAGCAAATTTCATACACTAAGAAATCAATTTAGACATTCATATTGTGCTAAACTCATCGCAACTATTACCAAATCACGTTGGCTTCTTCCTATGTGATCATACCACAACTGAAAAGCAAGAGCTGCTGTCCGTATGTGACACTTGGCTCAGGTAAGTGAAACCTGACGTCATCAATTTTGGAATAGTGTCTTTCCCGATATCATGTCTTATTCATCTCCATATGTATCTTCATATCATTCAGGTACCTTAATAAACATTGGTACTTATTCATTCTTATTACACCATGTATTGTAAACATCGCTCCAACCTGCCACCATTTGCTTTCCCCCTAACATTAGAAGTATATGTGCTTACGCAATGTTTGTCTTCTTGGGCTGGACATCGATTTCGCCAAGAGGGAAGCGAACCCATGTCGTATCCTCAGTCATAATACCAGCCGCACCTGCATAGAAAGCTGCGAAGGCGCAGATGCATGAAAATGCGCCTCCAGTCTTGTTGATTCGAATAGCTGCAGTAGGGTGAGTGGTCTGCAGAAACTGAGCCAAGCTGAGGAAGAGGAAAGCGAGGAACAAGAAACCGAGAACAATGAGGATGGCAATGTTCGTCTTGAGAGCGGCCACGAAGAAGATAAGAGTGAGGAAGCACCACAAAATTAGAAAGATGCCCAATGCAAAGCTGTAAGCGCGGTCATCGCCCTTGTATGCGTCCTTGATACCCAGGTCAGGAACGAAGAACATGGCGAAAGCGAGCCAGAAGGCACCGTAGGAACAATGGACGGTAGTACCAAAGGTATTACCGACGCGGAACTCCATAAGGCCGGCAAAAAGCTGAGCAATGCCACCAAAAAAGACAGCCAGACCAAAGATGGCTTGGTCAGGGCCGACACCGCCGAAGGGGTTTGATCCAGGAAGACTGTAACACGGGGTTAGTATGTAAAACTATGACCAGGTAGAGGGGAATAATTTACCCAGCACCGCACTGGTAGAGGCCGAGGACAAAGGTAGTCAAGGCGAAACTGATCAACCCCAATGGGCCAGGATTGGCAACCTTGAAGAACGAAGGGTTGTACACCTGCGACACCATGGACTGGTGAGGCTTCTGGATATTCCTGTTTCGTTCCTCATAGTAATGGTTGGGATGATTGCAATGATAGTGGCCTTCCTCCTTATCAGTGTACTGTGTCGGGGTAGTTGCCCCATGGGAGGGAGGAGTGCCTGAAGACATCTCGTCTGAGTATTGCACTAAGATTTATGGAAGATGAGCAGTGATAAGCTTATCACTTAACACGAGAGAAACAAACTTATATAGAAAGATTCGGGGTAGAGTTCTGGAGAAAGATCTGGTCAACGCACATACGGTCTCGGGCATGGCTTTATATCCCCATCGTTCGCACTTGGGTACGAGATCTACCCCAAACTCAACTTTGAGATGACGAACGAACGAACGGACATTCGACCCCATCGGTCTCTTGGAGTGTGGAAACGGCAAGTTCCAAATGGTCACATTGGGAGGATCAACAACAGGCTGAGAACTGATAGTCCAATATGGTAGTCAAGCTCATTGGAACGCGGCCTATCTTCCGAGCTCAACGACCCACGACACTAACAGCTCTTGAGCAAGAACATTACCAAATGGCCGAGGATCAAGGATAGGCGTGGAGAATAGGCCCAGTAACCAGTGTGGAGGTTCCCAACATGGTGTGACGGAACCTTTGCAGGGCCTATTATCCCGGGAATGCTGGATATGTCGGCACGCGGATATACCATGCTGGAGACAGTGCTTGGGGTTGATTTAGACGAAGCGGAGCCAGTGTCCGGGGTATAATCCAGTCGTCATAAGGTTGGTGATGAGAATTGTGTGGCAATGGTTGGCCAGGTTCGAGTCAAGTACATACCCGCGGAGATTTCAAATCATATCATGTAAACCACTGTGCATTGTGCCGTTTATTTTGGCCAGGGTCTTTCATCAGGAAGTGAAAGTCGATACTTCAAGAATCATCGTCTGCGAAGCTGGGAGGAGTTCAAGGCCAGCTTTGAGGCTCACGCCAAGGCGGGAGGATCAATCCTGGCTCAGCTAGTACTGAGCCTCAACGAGCACCAGCAGGGGACCTGCGCGTCGGAGTTATTCCCACGAGAAAACACCCTGGAAGCATTAGTAATAAAGCAGAGAAAAGCTTGCGGTGGATATGACGACCGAATTGCAATTTGTGTCGTTGATAAGTGGAGTGACTGCCATGACTGCCGGAAGAATTCCGCTAATGAACTCCACCAAGTTCAGCTCGCAACGTGGTAAAAACGAGGCTATCAAGAGTCATGTTCATACGGAGTACTGCTATTGGTTTCATCGGCTCACAGACACAGGAAATGCCGTCCCCAGGTACCGTGTGTCTGGTTGATCTCTTTACGGGTCTTCCCCATATGTGACGAACATTATCGTGTCATTTACCCCAAATCGCGGAGTCGGGCTTTCACTCAAATGAGGAGAAGCATAAACGGACTAACTAACGCGAGAGAAACGTGAATCTTGTCCAGATCGAGGCTCCCGACTTAGCGCAGCGCCTCTAATGACATGGTGTGTATGATGGTTTGTTATTCCCGCGCTTATATCCTTTTATAAATGACAATATCCTCGGTAGCGCTCGAACGGAAGCTCGGTTACGGAGTACATTCAACTGATTGCCGAATGATTCAGGGTAACCAGCCTTTCATCTCGATGAGAGATAGTATTTCAATACTTCAAGAGTCGGATATGTCGGCAGTGTTGGTTGCTGGATGAATTGCTTTACTTCGACCTGATCGTCGGTTGGAGTTGCTTTTGACTGCTTTTACCCGGGAGCGATTGGAAGGAAATACAGTGATAACCCGGACGGATAATGTGAACGAATCTGTCGTCGAATGCAAGGGTATCTCGGGACGTCGGCAGATCGAAGCAGGGATACTTTGGAGACAGCCTTCACCGTGGTGAACATCTCGGTGAAGAAACAAGGATCTGGTCTCGTGACCATTCCGGCTGTGGCTTCGATCGCCGTTGTCGGGCGGCCCGGGCATTAGATAATCCCTGCCACCTCAGTCGGCGATTGTGGGGAACGGAATCTGCGGGCTTGGATGATCCGCATGCTCATTCGCTGCTCGTGATACGCCACTTAATCATCCATCTTTTGTAGCTATGGTTTCCTGCTCTAACATGCTCAGTACGCGATATCCAAAACCTCATAGTTCGTGGTGCTGAATATGATTTCAATGTCTCTGGGCTTATGCCATTCAACAAAGTCGTCATGCCGCTGAGCAAACCTGCCATTTCTCTCAATTCCTGCAATGCCTTTCCCGTCGTGTCGAGTATACCGCCTATCCGGTCTATAACGTCATCTAGAGGGGTCCGATTTAGGCACGCACCAGCAACGACTTTCTCAATAGACGGGTATAGGCAATATGCTAGAGTAAGCAGTAACCGAAGAGGCAGTTTCAGTCATAATGAAGTACCTGAGTGGCCCAAAACTTCGTATCCTTCTCCCTACGAGATCTTCGCTATGAAGAGTGACGCTCCATATACCAAGCATCGATTCTATCAACTTGTCAAAGTCTACCACCCCGACCGACACAACCATGCTCCCAATACCGACAACATAACACACAAGACTCGCTTAGAACGGTATCGCCTCATTGTTGCTGCCAACGACCTCCTTAGCGATCCCTCTAAACGTCAGCTCTATGATGTTCATGGTGTAGGATGGACTGGTGGTCGCCCTCAGACACTCAACGAAACTGTCCGCAATGCTGATCGTGCCTGGCGTCACAGGGCCGGATCTGCAGCACATAATGCTACGTGGGAAGATTGGGAACGATGGTACGATGCCCGTGATGGCAGAGTCAAGGATCCTTTATACATGTCTAATGGCCTTTTTGCCACTCTTGTCGTTGCTATGTGCATGATAGGCGCTTTTGCTCAGATGAGTAGAGCAGATCAGTACGGCGCCGATCTTGTGGAAATGAAGAACCAGTCCAACCTTGCCATTGGGCAGCAGGTTGCCCGTCGTAATACAATTGCGGCGGGTAGGTCCAAGGATGAAAGAGTTGATATGTTTTTGAAGGACAGAGAGAACTTGAATTATGCTTTCCAGCCTGGAAAGTACGACAACGAAGTGCCGCAGGTATCTCAAGGCCATGATCCTCGTCATGAACATAATGGAAAGGCGTGAAAGGAGCGGGAGTGGGCTTAGAGGATGAGGCAACCTGGGGTTGGTGAGAACATACTTTGCTTGGCTGCGGCCCTCTTCTTTCGTTCTGTTTTGGAGCATTGCCGTGTGTCAGCACGCAAGGAGTCTGGAGTCTTTCGATATTGGTCACCAGCTTACAAATGATTTTCTTGCAGAAATTTTGCAGTGTGAAAGAGGTCTTGCCAAAGAAATAACGCCAGTGATTCAAAATTAACATCTAACTTGCTACTCTCGATTACATCATACCGACTACCATATACCATCCCCGTGGTCTTGGCTATACCAAATGTGAAACGTCGAAACATGAGTCAAAGTTGAGACAGCTTTGATTGATCTCAAGCATAATTAAATTGCATTGGCCTTCCCCTGTCCTATCTAGAGCATAACTAAATAGCTAATTAACTTCAAAATTGACCCTTTGGGACCCATCTCCTATCTTTAAGCGACAAAGCCGTAGCACAAAATCTCGTCGTCTCACTCTCATTCAGAAACACCGAAATTAACCCAGCCCCTATTAGGCAAAAGGTGTCTCCGAGAATCAAGGCTCAAAGTCTTTATTAGAACGCTTTCCTCTGACTTTCTCCTCGTTCCCGACTCTGATCAGTCCTGTTTGACATTGTGCTGAATCTCGAAACCAAAGACACAGGGCTTACAACACGTCGATCAGCCTGGGAAGAACCAGCTCGAGACAGAGGTGAAATAGGTGACATATCACCGTCAGGACTTGGCGGAGACTCTGAGCCTTCTGAGCCATGCACCTCAGTCATACGGCCTCTGCTGACGGTATATGCCCGTGGCTTCTGCCACGCTCGAGTGAAGCTTCTTACCTCCGCCACGGCAGGCTGAGGTGTAGGTGATCGGACACGGTCACCATAACTGACCCAAGAATCCTCTAAGCACGAAACCCGGTCGTTACCCGATCCTGTTAGAGGTGGAGGCGTTGGTAATGGGGAACTCGGTGGTGAAGGGCTGTAAATTGGTGTCTGCGGAGGAGTAATTTGGGTCACTCTTGAGCGTCTTCGTGACTTTCGGACCAATAGCCAAGTTGCCAAGGCTGCAATGGCCAAGCCAAAGAGAACACCGATTATTATAGCAGCTATAGCTCCATCTGACAGACCACCAGAGTGGTGCAATGTTGAAGCTACAGAACCAGAGCTCTGGCTGCCGGCAGGAGTCGCAGTAGAATATGTAGTATAAATGTTTGGAGTAGCGACGGGTGTCGCTGTAATAGTTGTTGAAGAAGCTTTTGGTATAGTATTAGGTATACCATCTGGATCACTCGAATATGGATTCATCGTCTCCCACACTGTCTCTGTCATGACACCGCTCTCGCTGTCTCGGTCGCTGTGGACAACTATTTTAAATGTCGAACCATGGCTGGATTGCCATGTTCGTGGGACATCTCTGTCCTCATGAGCAGGAACTGTAACGTCTGCTGAAATCATACTAGCCATGAGTTTGTCAGTTTTGAGGAACAAGCTTGTCGTAGATGCACCAGAGTTTGTCATGACCAAACTTGATTCTGAGAATGCATTAGAAGAAGAGAAGGAGACATTTATTCTAGGTACTGTGCCATAGCTTGTATCGACTGATCCGTGTTTGCTACCTTGTGCTTCAGTGTGCAAGAGAAGCCTTGGTGACACCAGTGATGCCCGGCCAAAGCCTCATTGTTGGACTGGTAAACTATCTTTAGTCGTGGGCTAAAAGCCATCGTCAATCAAGAATGCGGTGGTACGATGTTCTTAGGTGAACACTTCAGGTGACGGGAGAAGAATTGTGTTATTGATCAATGTTACATTCCCTCTGGCATTGGTTGAATCACCGGTCTCGAAGACCCTCTACCTTTGCCCTCATGACACGTTCAGCATTTGCAGGAACAATGCGCTCAGTAGGTCCGAGTCGCATCATCTTTCCCACAAGGAACATGAGCTTGCCCTGAGGAAATGTCTCTGAGCTAGCGAACTCTTCTAAGATCTTGTGCTCTCCTTCCATGGCCTCATCAGCCAACTGCTCATATTCCTCTTCAGGAATCTCGTTGAACCACAAATCGTTCTCTGTAATTGCCTGAGTGACTCCACCTTCGATCTCCTTTAGATAGATGGCAAAGAGAAGTTCCTTGGCAACTTTGCCCGTGATTTGTTTGCGTATCAGATGATAAAGGAGCTGTGACAGGTCTGAGTCAGGAACTTGCTCACAGTCTCCTTGTGGCGTGAATGTCAGATCTCGGGCTGCAAGTGGGCCAGCCTTGTAGGTAGTCAGACGGCCAAGTTCGTGTATGATCCAGTTACCCACCAGAGCAGAATAGCTCTTGACCTCGGGCATCTCGGCCTCGCTGAAATCTTCCGAAAACTTGCCCTGGATGGAGTGAAGGACCTTATAGTAGTATTGAACACGTGAGCCATTCTCCAGGTTAATCAGAGACAACGCATCCTTGGCCGTAAGACCAAATCGGGCAATCAGAGTGTCCAGCTCCGAATCAGGAGTGACAGCCAGGGACTGACGCAAGTGGCCTACAAGGTCGTTTCCAATGACAAGAGGCGCGATATCAGGGTCTGGCATATATCGATAGTCAACTTCGCCCTCTTTTCCACGCAGTCGCCGTGTTTCAGTAGACCCTATAGACCAACCGCGAGTTTCACTGGGAATAGAGCGTCCGGCTTCTAACTCGCGGATTTGACGGTCACGCTCTGCAATGATAGCGTCCTCAACCGCTTTGATGGTACTCAGGTTCTTGATTTCGGTTCTTGTGCCGAGAGATGGGTTTGATCCATCAGTTCGTCGAACAGAAACGTTGACATCAGCTCGCAGACCTCCTGTTTCCATACCCGATACGCAGGCATCGACGGTATTCAACAGCATCTGAATCTTTCGCACAAGGACGGCAGCAGTACGAGGGTGGTGAAGTTCGGGCTCAGTAATAATCTCAATAAGAGGAACACCAACACGGTTGAAGTCGAGCCATTGAACCTTGCCAGCCTGAGCCAGCGTCTTGGCAGTATCCTGCTCGAGCTGAACCTGCTTGATTCCGATCGTCACACTTTCGCCATCTTGAGGAGAAATTCCATCTCGAGCTAGAAGCGTAATATGTCCATTCTTGGCAAAGGGCTCATAGTATTGAGTGATCTGGTATCCAGAGGGCTGATCCCACCAGAAATAGTGTTTCCGGTCAAATCGACTGACCTCTTGGACTTCGCAGTTCAAGGCCAAGGCTGCACGCAAAGCGGGAATTAAGGTTTCCTTTTGGAATAAGGGCTGGCTTCCTGGCATAGCAACATCGAAAAGAGCAACATGGCTATTGGGTTCATCGTTGAAAGATGTGACAGCTGGCGAGAATAACTTGCGGGCAGTGTTCAACTGAGCGTGAATCTCGATACCAACGGTCAATTCCCAGCCATGAACAGTTTGAGAATCACCCTTTGGCTTCTTTTTGCCTTGCTTCTTGGCCTTCTTGGCTTCATCCTTGAGCTGCTTCCGTAAAGGCACTGGTTGCTCGGGACATGGTGTGACAACTTCAGGAGCAGCATGCAGCCGCCTTGTCGTATTGGCGATGGCTATCGCTGCCGATGGTAGTGATGTGTGTCTGGATGCATGGCGCGTACTGATACACCCTTGACGAGGTACCTGTCCTTTCAACAGATACCTGCTGAGGATAGACGTTGATATTCGTGACATGGTGATAAGACGTGGAAGTTCCTGGTCATATATCTGCAGGATAAGGCTTCTCGGAATCCGCTCGAGCTTGTGTGGTCTGATACAGCGATGTCAATCAAGACCCCAAGCTCTCAAATCTGCTTGGTGTGGAGGTGTTTTGGTTGGAGGGACGTAACGGGGGGTTGCGGCAGAATGCACTATGACTTGGCAGTTCGAATAAGGCTGATCATATGCATGCAATCAAAATGGCCTCAAAACCATAGTTACTCTAACTCAATTGGTCTTTTAAGGGGGACTTGAAGCAATCATTGGATGTTCTTTTTAAAGCTCGGGTGGAGCTATCAATTCTTATCGTAGCGAATATCCATCCGTACAGAACCTACCTAAGAACCTACCTTAGTACCTAAAGATCAATTCTAATCACGTGCCTCAAAGACCGGGGTCTCAAATGCCTGTCAGCCTTTGTCTGTCTATGGTTTCTGTATCTCTTGGTATTTGCATTTGATCTTTATGATTTTTCTTTTCTTGTTAAAAAAAATATTCATCATAACCAAAACTCATGCGTTTGAATAATCTTCCACCTCTTATTTCTATGTGAACTTGGCTCGATTCCATATCAGCCGAAAGAGTGTCCCTCTTTTTCTTTCTTCGGCTCTCATTACTTGCCTACTTGCATTGGATGGTTGGATGACTGCTCTCAACACCACTTCACATGCGACAGTCATTGCTTCTGATACCACCCAACACTCGGACTCCCCACCATCACTAATTCATACTCCAATGGCAAGCTTAAGTGCTCAGCCGGCCTCCGCGGCTCAGCTTCTCACGCCGTCGCCGCTGGAAACAAGGCAGTCAGGCGAGCGCATTGACTGAATGAATAGGAGACATATCATCGCGTCGTCATCTTGTGCCGATTTATTAGCTTCAAGAAGTTTTGAAGCTTACACTCTCATCAGCTCTCCCGCATTTACTCTCGATACCTGTCATTTTAAAGCCCCATTCAAAGTTATCGGGAACTTTTCTTCGTCTTACCTTCTCCACGCTTTAATGTCCAATCTCACTAGACTATTAGGCTGACATATCTACGGTTGCTCGCGGATTCTGGCGTCAGTTTCCGGGTGCTACAATCCTGTCAAACGCTGTGTTCAGCTTTATCACAGCCTCAACAGACGGCCGCCATTGCTGGGATGCCTCCTATGCTTCAGTGAAGGCTTCAAGGACACCACGTTTATCGCACGGTGACACCTCAATATTACAGTGACGAGTCTTTGATAAAGCGAGCGCGGGGTTTATCTAACAAAACATCCACGCGAGTTGATCAAAATACCATTTCGCAAAGGACCAACAGCGCCAGCTCACAATGAGCGACAGGGCACAAACAAGACCCCGGCCATCATGGCCTTCTTCGGAGGGCGCCATCCAAGAAACAGTATCACAGCAATCGAAAGTTGAAGACTGTGAAGAAACAACCAGTCAGCCGCCTAGTGAAGGTGCTACTCACTATCCAACACCGCCTAGTTCGTCATCCAAACTACATCACACCCGTTCAAACGTTCAACGAACTGTCAGCGGGTCCGCCGTTACGCAGCCAACACCCAACGACGACGCAGCCGTAACTAAGCCCACCGGCAGCAGAAGCAAGATGCTAAGGGAAGCTAGGAACATGAAGAACAGGGGAGCACGTCGACCTGCCAGTGTATCATCATCCGGGCCTGATCCATACTTTGTCCCCCATGACGCCTTTACATCATCCCCGGAATCGAACTATTTTAAGAATACTCCCAGCGGACGTAAAGCAGTGCCTTCGGCATATGATCCAACAACTGTTTCCATTATCAACTATCCTCAGTCTCCTGTTAGTCCTATGTCATACGCTGGTTGGGGACCAAACCATACACCATCTGGCTATCCTCCATCACAAGACCCCTTTTCGCCTCAGCAATCGGGTTTTCCACTCATCGAGCAATCTTATCATCCTGGATTTACATATTTGAACCAAACGACCAGTAAATCGGAACCTCCTACTGTTAATCAAAATCCTTCATATGATACTTCATACGACGCCTCTTACCCAGAAACCCAGGACGAAATGGCTGTGCCTAATGGAAACCTCCCAATCGAAGCTCTGGATGGATACGCATCTATCGCAGCCAGGATTTCTGGCCGAGCTGAACCGCAACTGATACCCATATATCGAAGATTCGACTGGCTGCTTCACCGCAACCTATTGCGTTATCAAGACCAACTTGGGATGTTGGAGGAAGAACTAATACGCATGGATTCCATCACTACACGATTTGGGGCGCATATACCTGTATCTGCTCGGGAAGAACGGCGGCTTGGCCACCAGATCCATCAAGATAGGGTAAATCTTATGGAAAGAATAAATGATATTCTTTCCAAGTACAGTGAGTGCATCAAAGACCCGGGCACGACTTTATCTAACTGAGTCAGAAATGGCGATGTCGACACTAGAATACATGCAAAAGCGACCACCACCAACGAATGACGAGATACAAGCTTACAAAACTTATCTGAACCATAGGCAGATTTTGATAGACGAAGAAACTCAATTCCTTGGTGCGTCAGACCTCCTCGCCCTATCACACGGGACGGCAACAAATGTTCCTGGAGTCAATCAAGCACCACCTGCCGCTCCCATTGTTCCTCTGAGAACTCTCGTAAACGGTTTTTCTATGAGTTTTCTCTGTCTAGGGGTATTAATATTGGTTCTTCCTGATCTCATAACCCGGCTGGTCATGTTGGTCTGTTATGGTGTGCTGGTAACTACGATATTATCGACTACCGGACATCTCAGACGACTGAGACCACTGTTCGAAGGCTAAAAGGGACATCTCATTTATCCTTTCAGCTCGAAGGCTTCAAGTGCAGCCCTTCTCATGGTAGGTGACTGGAAGGACTTGATAACAGGAGAGGTCAATACCTAAATGCTAGGATTGGGGATTTACTTTTCTCTTTGTACGATGGTGGGCAGAATATGAGCTCATAATATTACATTTGAGGACATGAGAAATCAATTGCGATGAGAGCATCAGGATAAGAGATATATCATGAAATTTGTGTACCAAGTTGAGTAAAGACTTTTTCCACAATTCCCTGCAGCGAACATGGACAGCGATTTGGTTTCTGCCCAATATCCAACCGGGCGAATGGTTTAGTGGTATAATACTCCCTTAGCATAATTCACCTGAAGAATCTGGGAGTGGTCCAGGGTTCGATTCCCTGTTCGTCCATTGAAGATGGTTAGAATCCATCATTGTGTATCCTCTTTTTGTTCCCCATTAGCTAGCTATACGGTTTACCCTATACATCCGAGATCCCGTTTATAGTGCCTCAATACTTTACATAATGGCGCAGTAGAATAATGTTGCTTTTAAACACTTGCATAACCAGGTATATTGCTTATGTGGCCACAACTCTAATCGCAATTCATGCTCTCGATGTCTTGGTGTGAGAATGTTGTAGGCAGATGCAAAGGACCCTGAGACATACCGTTTTGTCACAGAACCCACTCTTTCGCTTAGACAAACCTCAACCTGTCCTCCCCATGCCAACAGAGTTACATATAGGTACTTTGCATAACTCTTCTCGGAGACTGCCTGTCCTTCATCGGGTACTCACTCTGAAGCACATGCAAGTGGCACGACACAAGTGGACTGTCCAGACACGTGTTGGAGAGACAATAGCACAGCCTAGGTATGTGAGATTACCCTGAGTCTTGTTGAAGCATCGTATTCATGCTGAGCGAGGGGACCCGCATGTTGCTCAGCAGATTTCGTGAGTCTAGACTGAGGATACTATAGCAAAAGTTGCTGGGAGAAGATGTGAATCGTTAATCTATCTCAGACAGATATGGCTTATGTTGTGTGCAGAAATGCGAGATGCCGCTGCGGTTGCAACGTAGGACAGGGCCCGCAGTCTCGCAAATTCATGTAGAGAATGAATGTCTTTGAATCTAAGTGGCAAGAGTGACTAGACATGAGCTGTAAAACACAATGCTGTTGACCGAGGTCAAGTATGTGGGCGGCAGTTCCTTATGCCAAGGATCAGTTTCGATGAGCAGAGTTACAGTGCAGAGCTGCTCTGAAGACTTGTATATTTCTGACGTTTGATAGCTACGTCGAAGGCTTGGATAAATATGCATATGAATGTAGGAACTTGAACCAATTTGTGTATAGTAGCTACCTGAGAACGTGCAGGGCTCCCAAGAAACCTACTAGCATATACCAGCAACAGATCCAACAACACTCATTCAAGTAACCAAATAGAAAACCCCCCAAGAAATGACACCCAGAAATATCAAACCATCGTTAAGTTCTCGCCCCGGCAACTATGGCTATTGTTAAGACCCTTTATGAAGGGACTTTGTGACTCAACCTCCAGCTCAGGGGCAAACACCAAAAGCGCGACGGGATGCCTCAACACCACGTAGTGCAACAAAGAGTCGGTACCACCAAATAACGGCTGTTGCTTTAGTATTCTATCAGTATATATAGTTACCTACATGTAATAATTACTAGATGTTACCTATTCATCCTTATTGCTGTTGAACCGTTGCCCCTTGAAACCATAACTCGCCAGCTGCTCGTCACTGCGAAGGTCCGTCACTGTCAACGGACTGACACTTGCAGCCAAACTAAAGCAGGGGCCTCTGCTATTGTTTACCTCTGCGTCGAGGTAGAAAAGGAATCCTCTCGTCATTTGATTTTTCCACTTCTCTTGTTCTCTTCTTCACCCTCTCTCTCATCTTCTCTTCACTGCATCGATCGTGCACCTCAACACCCTTTTGCATTACCCTTTGCATACAGTCACTTGCACTACAATATCTTTCAAACACCAAACCTGTGAGTTTTCATTCAACTTCAGATTTGCACTCTGTGCGTCTCTTGAAGCATTCTGCACTTGTGCTCCGTCACCTCCACCGCTTTTCTCACACACGCGCCTCGCGCTGTCCTCTCCTCTCCTCCACCGCGCCTCACGGAACACTTGCTAATCTCTTCGATAATCAACAGACTCACCACCTTCGCAATGGCTGTTCTCAAGCTCAAGGCCGTCGCCACCATTCTGGCTTTCTGTGCTGCCTCTGTCGCCGCAACTGGGGGCGAGACTGCTACTTGTCTGTGTTTGTAACCTCATAGGTCTCGTGATATTATATTTGCACTAACACTTGCCCAGCTGCTCATACCACCACTGAAACTGCTGTGACTGATTCTGGTTATACAGTCTCTGACGGTATGCATTTCTATTACCTTTGATATGGCATATGCTGACTGATGGTAGGCACTATTGTCTCTACCATGAACATCTGCACTGTCACCCACGAGACCCAGTGCAATCAAGTCACCTCCGTGCCTTACAGCATCGCGATGCAGCCTTCCTCTGCCGCCGATATTCCCACTGCTCCCACTGGAGGTACTCCTCCTGGCAGCTCCGCTATCTCCGTCGGCGCCCAGGGTACCTCTGCTTCCACAGAGGCCATTCCTCCTGCTGATCAGACTGGATCTCCGTCTACTGGTGTCCCTGTTATCCCTATCCCCTCTCCCTCCGGTCCCAGCTACATCTCTGGACCTGGTTCTGCCTCTGGCAAGCAGGAGACCAACCCTGGCCTTACCAACTCCGCCAGCGTCGAGAACCCTTCCCCTTCTGCTGTCAACAGTGTCACCGATGTGCCCGGCGTCCAGACCACCACCGCCGCCTACGGATCCTCCGTCTCTGACACCGCTGTCGTCGTGACTGACTCTGAGACCCGGTACGAGTCCGTTGTCTCTGACACTGCCACAGACACTTACCCTTCCTCTGCCGAGGAGACCGACGAGAGCACTCCTACCGGCACCCCTGGTGTCACTGCCAGCGCAGCAGCTAAGATGCTTGCTCCTGGTGCCGCACTCGCCATCGCTGGCATGCTCATTGCTGTCATCTTCTAAAACAAAACTTCTATCATGCTTCCACATGCATTCATCATGCTCACTCTATACTCGGATATATCTTTCACGCTAGAGAGAAACGGATAGTGTTGGATGGTTTGACATGGAAATATCAATGGTCGTTGGTTCAAGAGCCTGCAGCAAGTAGAATGGTGGCACGTACAGGATTGTTATGGATTTTCTGGCTTGTCGGAACCGAGTGAGGGACTTAATACGCGCTGTGCTGTACCTAGGTACTCTGAAAAGAACTCGGATTTGCTACCATCATATGTGTCTTTATTGTACGCCGTGAAACTATCCAAACTAGTGTGCTAAGACTGACCTCTCTATGCGCCGTCACGTATAAACCCTTTATGTCCTGATATCTTTACTCTTTGACATGACATACAGGGCAGCCCCCTTTCATCTTATCCTTCAGTAATCGCGCTCTCATCACCTTCATGCCTATGGAGTACCGACTTCCCTCCTCAGAGCCATTGCCTAAATCAACATCCACTTTCTTGTTCCCATGCAACATCTCCAGGAGATGACTCACGTGAAACACATGCCCGCAAGCATACCCAACTAATGTTTCCATCTCGAACTCTGTAAATGGTTCGTGACATCTTGCGCAGTGTCCCGGTTTCGGCACTCTGTGATCATGGGCCGTAGATGGGTGAGAAGGGTTGGGTTCTGGATTGTCGGGGTCCGTGGAAACATCCTTGACTTGTATATCCACATGTTCCTGTTCCTGAATAACTACCTCGAACTTGATACCCTTACGTTGACCAGCTCGAAGCTCGTTCTGCGCCGTGGCAACCTCGCTGCGAAGGACTCTTGCAACGCCCGAACTAATACTGTACTGGATCTCGTGTTCCTTCATCATGTGCGTAAGCCCCTCCCTGAGACCCTCAATCTCGAGTCCCTCGGGAATTCGCTGCACTACAGTAATTGGGTTGATAGCTGTACCGACTTGCTCCAGCAGACCTCGAATGAAGCTGGGTTTGTCCATGCTGTATTTAAGTAGGTCTTCCCATAGGTCAGGGTCGTCCTGTTCTTTAGCAAACTCAATTGCTTTGTGAACATTCTTTAGACGATCGATGATGAGGTACAGAGCTCGTTTCATTTGGCCCGTTTTGGAGTATAGAAACACGAGCTCGTCGTAGTATGAGAACGTCTCACACTCTTGAACAGCCTACACTGAGTTAGTAGCTAGAGCGCCATGATGGTTTTTTTTGGAGGGGGGAGAGAGAGGGGCTTAGGGTTGCCTTTTCAAATGTATAGGAGACCGAAGTCTTCAGGTACTGCATAAGCAACGCCCGGTCGAAGGTCGCAAACAAATGTACAGCCAAATCCGCGAAGTTGTCAACCAAAGATTGACTGTCCATCACCAGCCGGTCCACATTCTCTCCACTATGTTCCTGAATGCCATCGCCCTTCCATAGACCTCGGAAATAGAAGTATATGTACAGGTTGAGCTTCTTGGAGAGTAGTTGCTCCACCACAATATCAGGGCGCAGGAGACCATGCTGAGCTTCGTCAACGAGCAGTGTGATGGCTTCTGATGTCGCTTCATCAAGCTCCTCTGCTGCCATTTCGTTGACTTTACCTGATGGAACTCTGAGGCCAATGAAGCTAGGAATATCGTCTTCAACAGCTTCTGCAAGGTGGTTGTCTCTAATCAACCTGAAAGCCGAATCCGCATCATGGAGCTTGATATAGCATTTGAGAGCCTCGCGATGTCGTCCGTTGGCCTCGTGTAACCTTGCCAAGCTCTCTATTACGATCCTCCAGTCTCGCCCCTTTTCCCCTTCGTCGATGCTGTCTTCGCGCACGTCTCGATATTTGAGCTGGTTCTCCAGCGCAGTTGTGATTGTTTTAATGTCGAAAAGCTCAGGTGACCAACGATCCAATAGCTCCCTAAACCTTGGCTTGTCGTTTTGAATATAATGGCCAAGTACAACTTCATAAATAGTCGAAGGAAGGGGCGGATGCATGGGCTCTGTGGGAATGTAGTCCGTGATAGCATCGAATTTCTTCGCACCAGCAAATGTCCAAACCCACTTCTCCCATCTGTCAGGCGTCTTGAGCACCTGGCCACACACTTTACCAGCAGATGCCCAGTTATTCTCTTCAATAAGCTCCTGTATCCAGAGTTCTCCGATACGCCTTTTCTCTCGCTCTGCCGAAGAATAGAAATCTCGCAGTTGCGAATCGACGACAGATTCGTCATCATTGAATTCGTCACTAGGCTCCTGGTTCAGTGTGGGAGTCAAAGGAGTACCATCATTAGCCCTTTCGTTTAGCGGTGCCATGATCTCCGGGTGTTCATCGAGTAACTCCCAGGCACGCTGGTAGTGCTGGCGCTCTAGAAGCCATCCCAAATGATCACTCAGATCTCGCCTGGTCGCGAGGATGCAGTCATACGGACTATGTATGAAGATCTTCACGCCTGGTTTGACAAGGCCAGAATGAACGGTGGGGGAAAGTCTTTGATTGTTGCCGGGTCGAATCGTCCCTGCCGTACTCCCTACGAGACTAGAATCATCACCGCTCCCTCGGCTACGCGTGCTAGCTCCGGAACTGAATAGGGAGCGAGGGTTGATGGCCGCATTCCACATATCCGTGCCGATCCCAGCGATCGCCTCCAGAGCGCCCCGAGATGAAGCGATTGCAGACGCAGCATTGCGTGCAGGCAAAACACCTAAGTGGTAATCACCTGATGACAATCTCTCGTAACGACTGACGCTCAAACTGTCTTTGTCGGCTTCGGCCTGGGAGTTGAGATCGATAAGGCGGAGTTCAGGCGGCTGGTTATTCTGTCGGCGGCGAACACCGCCAGAGGGCTCGCTTCCTGTTGAAGGTTTGGATTTATGCTTCTTGTCTGGCGAGTTTGGAATCGATCCGGAATCCTCATCCTCGTCCTCGTCTTCAGGCAAGCAATACGCGAGTACTAATAAAAGGTTATGGGTATATAACGAAATGCCGGAAATGATGCAATCCATCCGAAGTCTGTGTCAGGTCAGATTTAACTCAAGGAGACCATATTCACTGCAAAACTTACATTTTAACAATTTCAGCACGGCCAACAGTCTTCTCGCCAGCGTGCCGGCCGACACCGACGCCTCCTGGATGAACGTGTATGATCCATATCGTCCCACCCCAACCTACAAGCAACCGCTCGATATTCTTCTTGCCCGTTGCAGCCTGTTCTCTGAGCTTGTGTGCAGCAGGAGATAGCCCTTTATCAACATTGCTCTGGTCAGATTCATCCAGTTCAACAGCTTGTTCATCGATCCATTCAACGCGGCCTTTCCATACACTTGCCATGGTCTCCCATTCATCAGTTTGTGGGCGATCAATGTGCCCAACTCGTTTCCAAGCATCTTCTATGTCTGCGCTCTCGAGGTGGAGCTTTGACCGCATAATTTTGATTCCATGTTCATTGAGCCACACCACATATTTCCCAGACAGGGACCATTTAATAGTGCTGATAGCTCCTTCGCCAGAGTGTAAGATAGTGTCTTTGCCACTATTGCTGCCAAGTCCCATACTACCCAGCCAGCCGGAAGCTGTGGCCGCAGCAGTTCCAGTTGTTGTCGAGGTACTGCGACCCGGACCACCTCCGGCGGTAAGAATGAGCTGACCAGCAAGTCCTCCTGACAAATAGGTACGATCTGCCTTGAATTCTGGCGACAGAGCCACAGCTTGAACGGGCCGGGCAAAGTTCCGCAGCTGGACATCCTTCATATCAATAAGAGACTGCACACATACATTGCCATCCAAAGAGGAAGTCGCCACATAAATATCGTTAGATGGCGTCCTGGGGATTTGTGACGCTTCACGGGGTCTTCTGGAGGCTGCCGCCGGAGATGCATCGGCCTGGCGGCCAGAGGAGACAGTAGCGTTGCTAGATGTCGTATGCCTTGGCGCTGCTTCCGGCTTCTTCTCAGTCGGCAATGGAGGAGGGTACGGAGATATTGATATAGAGGTAACTGAGGCTGAGTGCGCATGGTATACTCTCATGGATTGGAACATGGGGAGCTGAACAATGTGCTGGCCCGGAATTAGTGAGAGTCGCGTTGACCGCCTGTCCAAGACTTACGATATTGCCATTATGCGTTCCAACTATCTGGATAGACATTAGCAAGCTGACATGCCCCGACACAAACGTAACCTACCATTTTATCTCCCGCGACAAGAAACGCGCTAGTTGCATCGCCGTTTCGATACACTCCGTTAAGGTGTTGAGTTAACCGAGCATATTTGAGTCTTGGTTCCTCATCCTCATCATCCTCCTCCTCATCATCATCTTCGTCGTCATCGTCGTCGTCGTCTTCATCGTCAGCTTCATCGTCATCGTCATCTTCTTCTTCTTCATTGTCTTCATCGTGGCCCGACTTTTTATCATTGCTTTCCTCATTCTTTACATCTCTGGCTTCGGTACCCCCTTCCTTGCCCGTCGCATCTCCTGATTCAGCATCTTTCTCGTGCGCGACATCGTCTGGAACTTTGTTTTCTACAAACGGGAACGTTTCGTTGGCGGCTATTGCTGGCTCATGCTCCGACGGTTGGGCATCGGTATCGCGCGCCAACTCATGGCTCGGTTGCGGTGACTGCTCCGTCATTGCAATGACAACAATGATATCATTCTGGAAAGCTATAAAACCCCGAACGAGAGCGTTTGTATGTGCTGGAAAGTTGCTGGGTTGTTCTAAGTAGTTGTTGAGAGCCCTGACCCAAAGCTATGACAGCTTCCAAAGGTCCGATGCGCAAAAGGTCGGTAGAGGTACCTTGTACCTTGCAGCTACGTCACGAGGCAGTGGAGCTTCAAAGAGCTTCGGTTCTGGACGCGCCAAGAACGACTGAAGGGTGTATTCGCGCCTAAGGTACCTACTAGGTAGCCCCACCATCTAACTTAGCACTCATGATAGGTAGGACCAGGGCACCTTCGCGGGGCGCAGTGCACCACTGACAGATCCAACATAAAGTAAACAATATCTTGACGCGCAGCAAAATATATTCAAATCTCTCTCCTTCCTCAAGAGACGACCGACCATCATTTTCTTCTCGAGAAACCATTGGTAATTCCTTGAAGGATCGCTTGTTTCTCGCGCTGAAGCAGCTTATGGCGGGCATTGAAACATGGCGACGGTGAAGTCCCTGGGGTTGCACCAGCCCTCAGGGCTTCAACATGCCATTAACGAACAATTGTTACCGCCGAATCCACCCCCAACGTCCTATACATGGGATATTTCAACAGAGGATCGACTCGATGGAGATCTCGAAGATGAAATCCTTTCGACGGAACAGTGCGTCATATGGTGTCGAGGTGGAATATTTCGAAAGACCTTCAGATTCGAACTCGAAAAAGAACCTGTCATACAGGCTCTCCTAGCATACTTTCCGGCTTCCAAGGACGACAAATCTACACAAGAGGAAGAGGCACAATCGGACCAGCGGCCCGCTTTGTCTAAAGCGTTGGTTGTCTTCCTCAAGACACAGGCGCACATATATTTCCTCTCTGGCACCAGTCATATTGTCCATATGCCATTCGAAGTTGAAACAGCATTCGCAGGCCCAGTTGGAGTTATCATTCAACGAAAGCAAAAAGCTGAGAGTGTTGCGCCAATTTCCTTCAAGTTTCCTCGAGTGCCGCCGAATTCCTTCGTCTCTTCGCAGTTGACAGCATTCAATAGCTCTCAATTGACCGCGTTTTCTGTGGAAGGCCTTGGGAAACCGAAGGCACTTCCACTTCGTCTGAGCTCGACTTTAGATAACCTTTGGGAAGCTCCGCTGGAACAACCCGAGTCCCGCTGGCCACGCCTTGTTTCATTGACTGACCCGCTGTTGGAATTGGGACTGGTCGTCACAAACCAAGAGCCCCAAAATGGCAAGAGCTTAAGGCAGACAGCAACTAAGAAGCTGGCATTCCTCGATTCAGCTGAAGAAGTTCTCCATGTGGAAGAGATCAAAATTCCTGGCGCCTTGACACAAGATCTAAGTCAACCTCTGATCATTGCGGTGACAATCAACCGCGAAACTAGTGAATACACTGTCTGGCGCCTCACGTACCTGCAGCATGAAGACCGTTTTCTTGCTCGACAGAAAGATGCTAAATCAAAGACTGCCCGGCGTCGTAGTTCCATGCCTCCTGCATTTGCTAGTACTCCTGGCACACCTGTCCAGCCCAACCTGCGAGAAAGCTTTGGAGCACCTCTTCCAGGAAAGCGGCCGAGAAAGAGTGAGCGCCTTGAAAAGCCCATGATTGACCTTGTGTCATCATTAGAACAACAAGACAAGGAAGGCAGTGGTGTTGCGCGGAGGAGCTCTCGTAGGGTCAGCTCCATGTTGGCGAGAGCGGACTTGTCTGCGTCGCATGAAAGAGCCATATTGCCGGATCAGCCGCTGTTATCCAGTCATGTCGGGGCTAGGAGGCATGAATCACAAGGAAGCCATGCACGCCTTAGTGCCAACTACGCCCATCAGATTCATCCTAGTCTGAGCAGTCTGTTAGCGGCACCTTTCTATGAAGGCCTCGACGAAGGGTTTTACAACATGGGTCTAGATGATCATGAGTTTGATGGGCTACAGCATGAAATACTGTTTACTAAACTTCACAGCGTACCTATGAATAATTCCAATGTTCGATACTCGGATAAGCCAGCCCGAACCCAAACCAAGGTCTTCATTTTGGTGGCGCCTCCGTTTGCAATCGACGGCCATGACCAAAGCCAACTTCTCATTGGCATTCAGGATGCTACCGAGAGACGTCTTCAACTTCTCACACTGGAGCTGGGTATTCAGCGTGGGACTAATATGGGCACCAAGCAAGGGAAGAAGAACAAACCCGACGGTACAACCGTCGTAGCCACCGTTGTTGACAGACGACATGCTCAAAATGTCGTTGACTCTTGCAAACTAATGGACGGTGACCATTCTGCGATCCTAATCCTGTCGGAATCGATGGATGGCCGGCACGAACTAAGTACCCAGGCACCGTGGAGTGTCCTTACAAAAATCTCGCTTTCACTTCTTTTCGTCGATAACACTAGGAGTTTGCAATATTGTGGCAGAGTTGTGGACCGTGATGTTACTCAGAGAAAGTCTGAGGTTATTGACCTCAGTAATGGCAGCATTGTCGGTGTACGGCATCCGCGACAAGGTGGCATTGTTGATGTTGTCGATGCTGAGGGTCGCCTTCACGAGCTCCGTATACAGCTCGAACCGCGGTCACCTCACGCTCGGAGAGTCCTGGACGTTTGTCGTAGCATTCTGCCACATGCACTTGGTGAACACATCTTCGCTGGCTGGCTTCACTGTATGCAATGGATGGGAGGCCACGGCGAGACAAATACCGATATCGAATGGCCTGCGATGACCGTCCTCCTTTTGTCTTTGTTTCTGAGTCTCGGCTGGACTGGCACAAAGCCTTTACAGAAAACTCGACAACTTCTTCGAAGAAGAAGGCACCCTTCGGGGACTTTTGGCTCGATCAGAGAATCGGAGGATTGGAGATACTTGGAAAAAGCTGAGACTTCAAATTCGTTAGGGTGTCCAACTTGGATGATGAATGGAGGTTGGGAGTGGGCGCTGGATGAAGATGGGGACGATCCTGGAGACGAAACACCATCTACAACTTTCATTTCGAAACATATATCTATGGCCAAAGAGTATATGGCCTCTATACTAGGCGAAACGGCATTCGGAGCCGTTGGTTATATGCCAACTTCACTTGGCAAAAGCATGGAGAGCCGCCGCAAGGTTGCTGTTGATGTGTTTATGGGATTGCACCTACTTCTCGAGGAAGAAAAACTTGATATCATGACACCAGAATTCAGATCTCCTGGCCGTGCTGATCTCCGAGTCATTATGTGTCAAATAGCTCGATGGCTCAGGTGGCCCAGCTTCATCGCTATATATGAGGCGGGCATACAAGAAGACGTTGATCAACGTCATGATTCCGGTATGTTCGTGAACCACCTTTGTGATACAAAGCTAACCAATAGATCAGATCTCAATCTGAGGCCTGCAATCCCTCAGCCACCCGTAAGGCCAGATGTCGTCAACTGGATTCAATCACGTCTCACTGGAGAACGGAGGGTTCCTTACATCACCCCAGCGGATGTTTATTACGCTGGCTCCCAATTGTCCGAAGCGGAAAAGTCACAGGACAGGCGATGGGAGTCTATTCTCCCAAGAACACTTATGTTTAAGCAATTCTTCAAATTTATGAAACCAAGCACGAGTGCAGTACAGATGGTGGAAGCTATGAGGGATGCCGGAATTACACCATTAATTCTTGATACCCTCCCAGAGGCCATTCTTACACCTCTACGTGATGCCATTTCATTGTGTCAACCGCACCCACCGACCTCCTGGTCCAAGGACCTCCTCGAATTGGTTGACCGCCGGGATATCAGCCTCATTCTCGCTCCTGGGAAGCAAGCTAAACCAAGCGCTTCCAAGATTCTAGTAAGATTTCAACCCAGTCTTCACGGACCACCACTTACAAGCATTAGACACCGACACACAATGCCACTTGGGATTACAAAACTGCTTTTG